>NC_089752.1:58291674-58371674 GCF_040412425.1 Macrobrachium rosenbergii | reverse complement strand
TTCTATCTCATATTTGTGAGTGTGTTAGCCTAAGAAGGCATAGTTACAGCACTTGCAATTGTGGCAACTCTGTATCAATTGTGATTTTATTTACACTAATTTTTGGATAATTACTTACGGGCTCTATTGATAAAGCTCCTGTAAATATTTCCTCTTCTGATACTTTAGTGAATTATACATATTTTAGTGGACAATCTAATTTTGCCTTAAACCATTGCTTTGATGATATTTTAGGTATATTCACTAACAAAAACCTTTTCTGATGCTGAAGAATGTCCCTTTGTCAGTTGTCGTTGCCTAAGGACTAATTAGACCATCCCTCCCAAACCCCACATTTTAAGTGACATTGATCAAATCTACAAACGAAGAGAACACAGCAGCAATTGAAAAAGAAGATAAGTGTATGAGTAAAATAATGGTGCCAGTAGACAGATTAAAACAACAAGAGATGCATTTGTTGTAAGAGATTTCCAGATAGGAAAAAACTTAGAAAAGGCAAAAAGGTAATATGAAATTTTTCCCCCCGAGGGAAAGTTCTAAGTCCCTAATGGTATGGGACTGGGATGGTCAGGCCTGAGGGGCAGTACCAGCAAACATAAAGCGAAGGTCCATCAAGATCGGGCAGGGTTTTACAATTTATTTTAAAAAATAGACTAATTAAATTGCATACATTAACACACAAGGACCACGATTCCGTTTAGCAAGAACACAATGCAAAGCTATACAAAACCAATAAAACTCGAAAATACATGCCTCTAAAGCTACAATTTTGCACAAAACCTATTTCGAACTATCAGGCTACACTTTTAAATGAACATTAACTATATCAAACCCCAGATGGCAAAAAATGTGAAGGGTTACTAGCATACTAAAGAAACCAGCTCCGACTTTAAAATGAATGATTTGGCTGGGAGGTGACATGGAGAATGCGCCTTGCCTCAATGCTATACCATTGAAATAACAATTTTTAAGTAAATTGTATTTTTCCTAACTATACAAACCCAAGGTCCTTTACATTGGGATTGCTGAGCTGGCTAAGCTGGAGCAACCGTTGAACTTCAAACAAGAGTGGTTGAGCAGTTGACTGCTGTCGGGAGGGGAGTACCACCCTGCCCGGATGTAAACATTCAATTTACCTTTCAGCCCAGGTATCAGATTGAAATTTGACATGAGATGGGCATAAAGTGTAAAAAGGACCTCGAGTTTGTATAGTTAGGAAAGAAAGCCTGATTTACCCCAAAGATATTTGTTCGACTTACAATATACAAACCCTCGGTCCTTTACATTTAGAGACTTACTGATTGGAGAGGAGGAATCTGATTTAAGTCTCTATGAACTGACTAGAGTTCACCACTTATCTTCCCTTCTGAGTCATTGAGCGAGGAAGGAAAAAACTACCTCTGACAAAAAGATGGGTTGTAAGAAAGCATGGGGATCAGTTGTCAGACTTCTGGGTCCCTTTGCATGAAAGAAGAAAACGTCAGTTCATTTAGTGACTGGAAGAACTTGACGTTGGATGACATAAAAAGCAAATACAGCATTAGGTTTGTCTTATAGTCATGGTCTCCTTTCCCCCTTGCAAGAGGAAGGAGTGGGGTTACTTCTATCAACCTGAACGGAAAATGAGAACCAGGCTCCATTGGGTGCCACTGCATCAACCGCCAGATCCCCCATGAAAACGCCAGTCCGGCTCCTGCCCGTGGGAAGAGCCAGGATGGGAGGAAAGAAGAGAGCCAGTCACTGCACATTCATTCTCCCAATCCAACCCCGTGCAGCAGGCGAGATGCACAGCCTGTCCTGTTAGAGAGGGGCAGATGGCTTCACAACTTGTTGAGCAGCCACAGGACCCAAGGAAAAAGTGTCAGGACTTGTGTGCAACATCCGGAGGTGAAGGGAGGTGAAGTAGTCTGCTGGGACCCACCTACCTTCAGCACCTGTGACACCGACATATTCTTCCGGAATCGGGGGCGGACCAATGCGGACAGACCTTGAGCTCTCCGGACAAAGTGTACCCGGTGTCAGTCTTCTCCTACTGACAAAGTACACTCTGCCTTATGTCGTTCTGAAGCCAGAGAGAGATGGTGTTCACAGGACACTTCTTTCTTGATGAGAAAGTACCCAACTAAGAGTCTATCGAACTACTCAGACCGGAGGTGTCAGTCCTCTTCAGATAAACCACAAGCATTACCAACAAAGTCACTCTGAGGAGGATGTGAAGGACTCAAACCATAAATCAGGACCAAAGGATTCTGAGTCTTAGCTCACGAAATCCAGAGGACAAAATCGAGCGCTAGTCCCCCATCTGCCAGGTGTTTAACATCAAGGAGAAAGTCACGTGAAAAACTTGCCAACTCTCTTACGCCGATGCCAGGGCTAGCAGGGAAAGCGGTCTTGAGGAGTCAGATCCCTGTCTGCCCGACTCTCGTGAAGGCTCGTACAGTGCAGTCAAGCTCCTTGATGAGGAGTCATCCCACCCAGGGCCTGAGATCCCTGGGTGAAGCAAGACCTTCGAAGCTTCTCGTTGGTAGGGAATATCTCGAAAGAGGAGGAATATCTACTCCCCTTCAGCCGTAAGACCTTCAGGCCGAGTGCGGTGGCGGTAGCCTTCCGCGGCTGAAAGCGGAAGAAGCTTCTCTCAGTGAAGGAGGCGAAGTCCAGCGACCTGCTGAACAGTAACTCCACGGCTGGAGGAGATGCCGGTTCGATGACACCAACCACAGGACGGACCGCTCCTGGCGGTATGCCACTGGGAGGATCGTCTGAGGTATCCTGCCATCTCTGTTGCTGCGTGACATGAAAAGCCTCTTGCTCGCAAGAGATGGTGAATAACCTCCAGCCGTGAAGACCCAGGGAATGCACTGCCAGGTGGAACCGCTCTACGTGAGGTTGATGCAGCAGGTTGGGCCAGGGGGCAATCTCTCTCGGTGCCTCGGAGAGGAGAGCTAACAGGTCCGGATACCAAACAGCCTGGGGCCATTTGGGTGCCACCAGAATCATTCTGAGATTCGGGGTGATCATCACTCGGCGAATCTGACAGAACGGGGGAAAGGCGTATACGTCGAGGTTGTCCCACGGGTGCTGGAATGCGTCCTCCGCAGCGGCCCATGGGTCTGGCACGATAGAACAGAAGACCTGGAGCTTCTGTTGTGCCGGGTGGCAAACAGATCGATGGCTGGACGCCCCCACAGGTCAAACAGCCTTTCCGCTCTCTCCTGGCGGAGTGACCATTCGGTCCCTACCACCTAGTTCTGGCGGCTGAGCTTGTCTACCACGACATTCCTCTTGCCTGGAATGGCCTGGCTGACAGCTCTGCCAAGTGAGTGCGTGGCCCACTCGGTGCCTGCATCGTCAACTGATGAAGCTGAGCGGGACACGGGCCTGCATTGGCGTATGCCACTGCGTGGTTTCATGTAAAATCATCAGTACCACCCTGGTGTCCCATCACTCAATCGAACTCTTGGAGGCCAGGAAGGCCGCCTTGGTTCTGGGATGTTGTTGTGAGTGCTTGTCGTCTCTCGGTGCCACACTCCGAGTCAACAACTACTCCAGGTGCCCCCATCCCTCCCAGTCGATGCGTCTGAGAACAGAAGCATGTCGGAATGGAGGTATGCCTGGGATATTCCCTATCAAAAAGTTCCTGTTGTCTGACCACCAGCGAAGGTCTCCCTCATCTCCTCGGAAGAGAGGGATGAGAGGAGGGCTCTGAGGTCTCGGACTGGACAATACTCCTTTAGTCTCCACTGAAGAGACCGCAGGTGAAGACGCCCATGAGGTACTAGCTTCTCCAAAGACGACAGGTGACCGATGACAACTTGCCATTGCCGGGCTGGCTGGCTGCTCCTGTCGTGACAGGAACAGTTGTGCTGCCTGCCTCAACTTGCTGATACGAGAGTCCGAGGGAAAGATTTTCGCTGCCACCGTGTCTATCAGCAAGCCCAGGTACTTTTATCCTCTGCTTGGGGGTGAGATCTGACTTCTGAGATTTACCACGATCCCTAGATCCCGCAAAACTTAAGAAGCCAATCCCAAGGTCCTGTAGCAACTGCGGCGAGCCCGCCAGGACTAGCCAGTCATCAAGATACCTCAGTAGACGTATCCTGTGCGAGTGGGCCCAAGCTGATACGAGAGAGAAGACTCTCGTGAACACCTGGGGAGCGGTCGAGAGCCCGAAACAAAGTGCCCTGAACTGGAAGACCGTCTCCCCGAGGACAAAGCGGAGGTACTTGCGAGAGGATGGACATATGGGTATTTGGAAATATGCATCCTTCAGGTCCACCGAAAGCATAAAGTCGTTCTCCCTAATGGAGGCCAGCACAGATTGCACTGTTTCCATCGTGAACTGAGTCTGGCGAACGAAACGGTTTAGGGGAGAGAGGTCTATGACCGGTCTCCATCCCCCTGAGGCTTTCTCTACAAGAAAGACACGGCTGTAAAAGCCTGGAGATTGGTCCGACACGACTTCTACAGCACCCTTGCTCAGCATGGCTTGCACTTCTTGCTGTAGTGCGGTGTCCTTCGAAGATCCTGGTACATAAGTTTGGAGATGGACCGGAGAGTAGGTGAGGGAAGGCCGAGACTCAAAGGGTAGTAGATATCCCTCCCGAAGGACATCCACTATCCAGGTCTCGGCCCCGTGTCGCTGCCATGTTGCCCAATGGCTCAACAGACACCCCCCACCTTCGGCAGCTGTTGGGGAAGAATGCCGCCCCTAGCGTTTCCCCTTCTTCTTCCCTTTGTCCCCTTTACCGGCTTGGAAAGTGGGCTGAAAAGGGCAGGAGGGACCCCCCCCCTTCTCGAGGAAGAAGGAGGCTGGGTGTTTCCCCGGGACCCCTTCAAAGACTGGGACTTCTTAGGGGCCGAGGAAGAGCCAGCCTGGCCCGAAGACCTGTCCGCAGTGGAATGCGAAGACCCGGAGGTCTAGGCCACTGTCTGGTGGACAAGCCGGTCACTGTCATCGACCCAGCATTTGTCTACTGCGGCATCCACCAACTCTCTGGGGAAGAGAGAGAAGGAACCCAGCAACAGTCCATTCCTAAGGGCGACTGCTGACTCGGGACCTACAGACCTGGAGAAGCGAGAGAGAACGGCATCTCTCCGCTTCAGAACCAGGTTTGCCCACAGGTTCGCAGTCTGGTGGATGAGGTAGGAAATAGCCCTATCCCCAGACTGTCACAGTCTCACAAAGGCGGAGTCCTCCCCAGGTACGATGGCGCCCAAAGGCAACAGCTACCTTCATTGTGAAGGGACCACAGATCGAGCCAGGAGCTGGCAGGAAGGCCACGCCATGGCTGTTTCGGGTTGCAGCTCTTGCTGGGAGGCCCTCTCTGCAGTAGCTGGCATTCAGACCCGGGATCCAGGCAAGTCAGGTTCAGGTCAACCTCATAGTCAATAACACCCTACAGCTGGAATGTAAAAAGCGCTACTGGCAAGGGAGAGGGAAGAAGCTTATCTGGTGACACAGGCAGTGAGCTGTCTTGCCCAGACACAAGACTATTCACCTGGTGGGGACCCACGGCGCAGCGTGAACCCTGCAGCCACGAGCCTTAGGTTCTGCTTCTTGGGTCCCCAAAAGGTTCGAGGCGCGACGGACAATCCACAGAAGGCGTGGTGTCCCCTTCGAGTCATGTGCTGACGAATCAAGCGCAATGACCTCTGCAAAAAGTCACTCTGGATCTCAGGGTGTCCCATCCTGGGGCAGGGACCTCGGGAGTCCCTCAGTGCGGTCCTCCTGATCTACTCTCCCCCTGTTCGAGGGAGAACCTCGGCAGACCCCGTGATCCTTCCTGGACCACGCAGGCGTAAGACCTGGTCGAGCCAAGGACCGAGCCAGGTTCGTAGGCCCATGAAGTAGAACTCTGTCTGAGGAGAAAACTCACCAGAATTCTTCCTGGCCGACTCGCGTCCCCTGGAATGAGCCGAAGGGGCGGAGGGGACAGGAGAGGAAGATCGGGTGCTCCCATTGGCTTTGCTGGCAGAACCAACAGAGGCAGTGGGCCGGGAGCGGTCACCAACCCGTGGTGGTGACAGCAGCCCGGGTCGAGGAGAGTGCTTTAGCCTAGGCGAAGCAGTCTCCCGAGGAGAGCGGAGCGGCTCGCGTGAGCTGAGCCACGCGTTTGCTTCTCCCAAGCCAGGCTGGCGCGAGCTTGCGCTGTCCTCTAGACGCACCCCAGTCTTCTTCGAGGCTGTAGCCTCTCGGGAAGACTGAGCAGGAGACCTCTTCTACGCCTCTCCTGGCGTTTGAGGCGTATCCGAGAACCTGACCCGGCACTCACAGGGTGCCAGCAGGGAAGCGGCTGGGCACCTGCATGCCCAGGTTCTTTCTCCTGCACGCCCTGGCGGTCTGTGGTGAGGTTTCTTACGTGTCTCGACCTGGGGCCGGGTCTCCTTGGGGACAGGTACTCGGGCGAACAACTTCGGCGTCTGGTGTCCGGCGACTCAGCTAGCCCCCTTCGGCAAGATTTTTCTTGCAGGCAGCGCGGGGAGTTTCGGACCTTGGTCTGCCGCCCTTGCTCCCGATGCGACTAACCGGAGGCCAGGCGGCGGCTCCCTGATCAGGATCAGGAAGAGCAGACGAGAATCCACTGCCTTCCCTGTGGGAGAGGCAAGCCTTAAAGTCTCAATGCAAGGAACTGTGCCCAGGGGAGCAGACTACTTCTTCTTTGGCGCGAAGCCTCAGAAGGAGAAGAAGAGAAGGGCAGCGCAGACGAAGACAAGATGAGACAAAGATGGCGACACCTTTTCTGACCTCTTCTTCTTCTTCTTCTTCACACATCTGCTTCAGTATCGCGGTCGGATCCCAAACCAGCGGGTGCAACCCGAGGCTCAGGAACAGGAGGAGGGCTGCAGCAGAAAGGTGCGGGTAGAGACAGCGGTGCTCCGGGCAGCCTTGCCTGAGGCGGGGGCAACGCGTCAGCCAGGAGCGAAAAAACAGGGCGGGGCGGGATGGAAGCGCGGGTGGTGCGTGAGTAGCCAGGCGGGCCTCAGGGAATCGAAGAATGGGGAGAGGGAGATGAGCAAGTGCCGGGCTGGATCGGCGAGGAACCATAGTGAAGTCGAGCCGGTCAGCAACGGGAGCTGGCGACTGTACGTGAGGAGGTTTGACGTCACCATGTAGGAGGGCGATTGGCGTGAGCGGGCCAGGAACCCAGGAGAGCAGTGGTACTGCATGATACGCCATGAAGGGTAGCCAATACCTGGTATGGTCGCGAGCTGCGACACAGAGACTGGCGGTATGAGCATGGTGACCCGATATTTGTGGTGACTGTGCGTTTGCAGGTAGTGGTCACTGGAGTGCTGGAAAGATGAGGTGAACCTTCCAGGCGTGACATCGATGGTGGTGCATTAGGTTGATGAGTCAGTTGCCTGGCTGTCAGCCGAGACCCTGTGAAGTGAAATCCGGGTTAGTTTTAGGAAGACTCTGCAACTCTGGAGGAAAAACTCCTCCAGAACAGGAAGACCCGAGAAGGATGTCAGTCCAACTCTCCCACGCCTTCACAACCGATGGGACAGAATGAGAGGGAGGAGTCCTCACCCAAAGAGGAGCAAGCAGGGGAAGCTCGCCGGGAGAGAGAAACGAACCTGACACATTCGCCACCACCAGAGTCGTCGGGGGCGTATTACTCTCGGACGACTCCTTGGTAGGCTTACGATGGTAACGTCTCCTCCCCTCGAACTTCTTCCATTGCTCGGGGGACCAAGAGCAACACTCACTACAAGGAGCGTCGCGCAAACACACACACCCCCTGCAAGATGGGCAGAGAGCGTGTGGGTCCGCGTCAACGCTAGACCTAAATGAATTACATTTCTTCCCTCCTACCCCAGGACACACACACACACTGGGGATAGGAAGGCTTAGAAGGCTTGTCCATAATGAAATCAATAAGAAAAACAAAGATTTCCCACCAAAAAGTGACGAAAAAGTAGTCAGGCAGAGGGCGTGAAGACAACGTCCGCATGCTACGAAGGCCGAAAGCAAACTGGAATGTTTACATCCGGGCAGGCGGTACTCCCACCTCCCAGACAGTAGTCAACTGCCTAACCACCTTGTTTGAAGTTCAACGGCCGTTTCCAGCCTACGCCTGAAAGTAATCCCTAATGTAAAGGACCTCGGGTTTGTATATTGTGTCGGAACAAAGACGCATTTTGCCCCTCTGCATGTCTCGTCGTCACCTCGGTTCCCTCTCAGAATTTCTACATAGGTTACTTTACTAAAGAACGTACGTGAATTATATAAAAAAAGAGCCTCTCTGACATTCCTGACACAGACAATTAGCCGGACACAAATAATAACCAGACATATACAGGGTCGTTTCTAGCTTTGTGGGGGCCCTAGGCAAGATGCTGTTTGGGGACCCTAGATAGATAGGTAGGTAGGTACTTCATATATCCCCGACGGGTTTGTCAAACTGTGATGAAGCGATTCCTAGCCCTTTATATGGTCTACTAAGATGCAAGAAACTATTACACTTCACGTTTATTTATTTCACGTCTATTTCAAAGGGAAAAGATAAGAAAAACCAACACTTAAAATAATGCTTAATTAACATCACAGTCACACACTTACCAGAAAAACAACTAATAATTCACATTATTCACAGCAACATGTATTGTCCTCAAAATGTCTGCCTCCTGGCTTTTTTATTCACAAAGTCATCAATGATGTCCTCATATGAAACCTGCTTGCCCACCTCATGGTTGATGCTAATTATTGCAAGACCAGTGAGTCGATCCTGTCTCATGGAAGACCTTAGATAGGTCTTGATGAGCTTCAGCTTTGAGAAGCCCCTCTCTGCTGAGGCCACAGTCACAGGCAGAGTGCAGGCGATTCTCATTGGAAAACTATGTAATACACATTTAAAAACACTCCAAAAAAATCAATACTGACCATGCAAAAATAGTAAGCAAAAAGAACTACATCTCTAAAGCAAAACCTGAGGGATCCTTAGGCATCTGAAACAGAAAATCCTTACTTTTGAGATACTTCAAGTTAAAGACAACAAAGTTTTTTATGGTTTTCTTGATTATTTGATGATTTTTGCTGATATTTTAAGTTTCACAGCATTGATCCTTCTCCAAAATATAATCTGTATCTTTTACAGCCTTCCTTTCTTTCTGGTCTTTCTTGAATGCCAAGTCCTTATTTTCATCTAACAGGTTAGGTATGATGATGAAATGTTAGTGCGCTGGAAGCCAAGACAGGTATCTGAGTGACTGGCCTTATAGCCTGCATTATAATTAGCAACTGCTTGTACAGCAGCAAAGTCCAGCATCTGTTTGGTAATATTTTTATGTTTTGGACAATATCTCCTGATCTTGAGTGGAGAGACTCATTTCTGTTCTCTTGTGCCAGGACCCATCAAATGAGACATCCACATGTAATAAGTCTCTCCTAGTATCAATATAATACTTGAAAAGTTCTATGGTATTCATAAGTAAACTTCTCACTTTTGCTACAGCCAATTCAGTAATGTGTTGAGCATATCTTCCATAAGTTTTGTTATATACTAATTTTCCCTACGCTCAAGCACCCAATCAGTTTTGAAAACCCATCGTAGCCTAACCCCAACAACACTGTTACATAAACAACCATAGACGTTAATGGTAAAAAGAAAGCTTGATTTACATATATCATCAAAATTTATAATAATTTCACACCCTCTGCGCATAACAAAAATGGAACGGTCAAGTAATTTATATATTTTCACGTCAGTATCAGAATTTTCACGACACTATGGACAGGCCATTTTTCTAAACACCTTCAATATAATCACATTTCATAATACAGTACTTTCCACTGGTTGCGTCAACAGGCTTTCCAATGAATACGATGTATGTTCTAGAGGAACGTTTTATGGATGGACTTTCTTTCAGAGGATTTTCTTTTCAGTTTCAAGTTTTTGCTTGTATGCTTCACCCTCTAAATGTGCATCCTTTGTTGTTTCACTTGTTTCCCTAGCCTAGGCATCTTGGAACAACTGTATAACGAATCGAACAAAGTAATATTACCTGGAAAAACGAAGAAATATAATAAAATCCTTGAATTCAGCCATTCACGGTATCTCAAACTAAATGTAAACAAACTCTCATGGAGACATTGGTATGAAACGACGTGCGATACAAAGAAGTTACTTGGCAACTCGTCTACCGGCCTTTGCTATGAAATGACTCGAGGACAAACGTTTATCTATCCGAGAAACGTAAACATCGCAAGAAACGACGAAAAAACGAGAAAAACCGAAAGTAATAAAGAAATTGCGATCTGTAATGTTTTGACAGAAGTCAAGAACGACCACGTGGCATTTAACTGGAGGGTGGTATTTAAACATGAGCGCGCGCAAACGCGCTAAAACCCACCGAAACTGAAAGTACAATGTCTACAGTGTGCTTTGGGTTGCTTATCTAGATTTCGGTTTGACGACCATTTTTACCTAAAATATAGGGTTTAGGGTCCCTTAACGGGAATGATGGGTCTAACTAATTATATAGCACAGAAATCTGTAGTGTCAACGATTGCAATTAATTACACAAATGCTAACAAATGAAAATTGTCATAGGTATACATATAAGGTGAACATGATAAAATCTTTTAAATTTGAAAAATAAAAATTTTCAAAAGGAATCAGGGTCCCCCGAGTGGCTTGGGAAATTTAAATTTTCCAAGCTGCCCCGGAGGCCCCCCGGTGGCCTGGGGGCCCTAGGCAATCGCCTGGTCCGCCTATAGCTAGAAACGGCACTGTGAACAGCGAACTCAGCCCTCGTTTATTACTCCCCTCAACATCCTGAACGTTGTGGGATTGTCGAAAAAAACATCAATTTTTCACGACAAGGAGATTCAGGTAATCAGCAATATATCAGTGAACGAGAGGGTAAATTTAAACCAAAAATATAAGTAGTATATATCCCGAAGGACGAAGATGACATTGTCAATTACACTGTAAAGAAAAATCCATGGACAGGTAATCTCATTTCTGAAAATGACGACCTGAAAATTGTAAAGGAAATGAAAGCCAAAGATGACAACTATAAGCACTATATCATCAAAAGCACACCACAAATACGAAAGACTATCTATGACAGAGGTGACAAATTGTGTACAATGTATAGCCGTTGCAAAGTATATGACTGTTACATGCCCTATCAATGCTATAAATGTCAGGAATTTAGTCATAGCGCAACAAATTGTAGAAATGACCAAGTATGTGCTAGTATCGCCTTAAAGTGCAAAAATTGTGTAAAGAAAGGTTATAGTGATCCTAAACATAAAACATATGATGGCATTAAGTGCATAGTAGGCCTACATAAAGAATGTGTCAAAGGTGAAAAATAATATGGATCATGACTTTGACCAATGATCTTCTATGCAATTTAATAAACATACAGTCCGAAGGAAATAAAACTAACACATTAAATTGCATAGAAGATTATTGGTCAAAGTCATGATCCATATTTTTCACCTTTGACACATTCTTTATATAGGCCTACTATGCACTTAATGCCATCATATGTTTTATGTTTAGGATCACTATAACCTTTCTTTACACAATTTTTGCACTTTAAGGCAATACTAGCACATACTTGGTCATTTCTACAATTTGTTGCGCTATGACCAAATTCCTGACATTTATAGCATTGATAGGGCATGTAACAGTCATATACTTTGCAACGGCTATACATTGTACACAATTTGTCACCTCTGTCATAGATAGTTCGTTTTTGTGCTTTGATGATATAGTTTATAGTTGTCATCTTTTTGGCTTTCATTTCCTTTACAATTTTCAGGTCGTCATTTTCAGAAATGAGATTACCTGTCCATGGATTTTTCTTTACAGTGTAATTGACAATGCATCTTCTAACTTCGATATATACTACTTATATTTTGGTTTAAATTTACCCTCTCGTTCACTGATATATTGCTGATTACCTGAATCTCCTTGTCGTGAAAAAATTGGACCCGTTTTTCTCGACAATCCTTCACAACGTTCAGGATAAGCGAGGGGGAGTAATAAGCAGGCGGCTGAGTTCGCTGTTCACTTAGTGCCGCCCCCAAGCCACGGGGGGCCTCCGGGGCAGCTTGGAAAATTTAAATTTCCCAAGCCACTCGGGGGCCCCTGATTCCTTTTGAAAATTTTTATTTTTCAAATTTAAAAGATTTTATCATGTTCACCTTATATGTATACCTATGACAATTTTCATTTGTTAGCATTTGTAATTAATTGCAATCGTTGACACTACAGATTTCAAAGTATAATTAGTTAGACCCATCATTCCCGTTAAGGGACCCTAAACCTATATTTTAGGTAAAAATGGTCGTCAAACTGAAATCTAGATAAGCAACCCAAAGTATACTGTAGACATGCTAACGGAGACTTGGCTAAGCAATAATGTAAGTGATTATTATAAAATAAACGAAATGACGCCAGGGTTTCGCAACTTTTACCATCTACTGAGAGAAAAAAAAAACGGTGTTGAAGTGGTAATCATTGTCAAAAAAATATACAAAGTACCTATAATGAACCAAAATGTGTTCAGTACATTTGAATACATCAACAAAATTACACACACAGACAAACGCAAATCACAACAGTCTATAAACCACCAAACACAAGTGAGAGATCGTTCCTAAACGAATTCAGTGACTTCCTCGACTTGTTAGCTGATAACAAAAATATACTGATTTTTGGTGACTTTAACCTAGATGATAACGATGACAAATATGTCAAAGAATTTATGGAGTTGCTTGAAAGCCACGACCTCGTAAATGTTGTGAAAAAACCGACATTATTGAACCACACCACTGACCTAGTGATACAAAACAAAAACAGTGAGATTGTGAGTGACATACAGGTTGAGCCTGGATTCGTGATATCCCCAATACATAAACTAGTTACATTTAGTATAAATATCTGGAAAGGCTGTACACGGAAAAAATTATCACTTACAGAAACTAAACCAACTTTGAATCTGATGAATTTATTGAGAGCATAAGGAAAATAAGCGAAACAAAGCCAGGAGTGCAGGTGTAATTTGAGGAATATCTTGACAAGCGACCACGTATGTGTAAGCTGTTTTATAGTCTATAGCAAAGGTATATTGGCGTCAAGCTACAACGATAAATGTCCAGAATTAACAAGGCAAATCATAGTTAAAGAAAATGCCAAATGACTTAACAGTGAATTACGTGAAGCTAAGAAAAAGATCGAAAGAGTCAAGTAGTGAAAATTGGTCACTGTACAAAACAACCAGAAATCAGTACAACGACTTGAGTCTGAAAACCAAGAAAATATATTACAATAAAATGTTTAGTGTAGAGAAAAATCTCCCCCAAAAAATCCATGACAATTTAGCCGGAACACTGGGACCCAAGAAAGAAGTTCTACCTGATGTAACTTATAGTGACTACAAAAACCTGGCCGATAGCTTTGTGAACCATTTTGAAGAAAAAGTTGAAAGAATCTGTCGTAGTTTAGATAAGGAGGTCCCTCCTGATCTCCCAATGATCACAATGAGAAACAGCAAATTCAGTAGGTTTAAAGAACTGAACATGAATGACTGAAAAACGACGAGAGAGGTAAAAACACCGTTTCCCAAAAGTGATTTAAAGGAGGCAAAAAAACTTGATCAGTTGTGGGAGCTATATTTTGATATACTGTCAAAATGAGTCTAGCACAGGCATCCTTCCCAAATAGTGAAAAGCTTGCTTGTATAAAGCCGGCCTATAAAGGAAAAGCCGATAAAGAAAATCTAAGCTTCTATAGACCAATACCGAACCTACCGTACTTATCAACACTTATAGAAACGGAAGTTCACAAGCAAACGTGGAAAAACTTGAAACAACTCAACATTATACCTGCTGATCAGTCAGCGTACAGAAAAAAAAAAAACACTCAACAGAGACTACATTGTGCGCAACTATAAATGATATGGTAAAAATAATGGCAAACGAAAAATGTGGCATCCTGGTTATGCTTGACCTAAGTGCAGCATTTGACACAGTTGACCACGATCTGCTGCTTGAAGAGCAGAGAGCAGTAGGCATCGAAGATGTACACAAATGGTACAAAAGCTACTTAGAAAACAGGAAGGTTACAGTGGTTATATTAAATGTGAAATCGGAAAAGAAAGGCCTAACAAAAGGAGTACCCAAAGGCAACGTTCTGGGTCCGCTGCTACTTAGCATTTACACAATTGAACTACCTAGAATTCTAAATAAGCACAAGGTTAAGTATAAACTGTATGCTGATGTTAGTTCAATTTTCCTGTCGAAACGGTAGAAGACGCCATTAGTAAAATTGATGCAGTAAAGAAAGATATAAAAAAATGGATGTGGGCGAAGAAATTGAAACTTAATGAAGACAAAACTGAATTATGCTATTTGGATCTGACATTGCACTACGAAAATATGAACACTTCAAAAGAATAACTATTGGTTCGTCAACAATAAATACTGTAGCAGCAATGAGGAACTTAGGAGTATTTGTTGATAATAAATTGTCGACGAAGAACCATGTATTGCATATTATGAAAACATGTAACTATCATATTTGAAACATTGCATTTATTAGAAAATACCTACGCGAAGATACTCTGAAAAAAGCAGTTGGCAACCAAATATTTTCGAGGCTTGACTACTGCAACGTTATATACTACGGTCTCCCTAACTACCTACTAAGAAAATTGTAAAGAGTAGGCCTACAAAACAGAGCCGCCAGATTAATAAAAGGACTACGTTCCCGCAATAATATAACCCCAGCACTAATTGAGCTACATTGGCTCCCTGTAAAAGCAAGAATAGAACATAAAATACTTCTTACAGTCTTTAAAGCACTAAAATATGGTGAACCAACATACTTGAGAAACTGCTTAAGCTTCTTTAGACCTGAAATGAATATTGTAATCAGACATGCAAGTGAAGTATATATAGGCTATTTGAACCTAGAATAAATTTTAAGTCAGACGAGAGAGCATTTGTACGTTGCGCACCAAGGCCTCCTGAAGTGAAGATCATACAAGAAAGCAAATTTTAAAGAGAGCTAAAGACTCTCCTATTCTGCAGGAGCTATGATACTGTACAAGGGCCCGCCAGCAAGGGAATCATCCCTGTGGAGGGCTGTACATGAAACCAAACAAAGTAAACAAATTATATATATATATATATATATATATATATATATATATATATATATATATATATATATACGATATATATATATATATATATATATATATATATATATATATATATATATATATATATATATATATATATATATATATATATATGTATGTGTGTGTGTGTGTGTGTGTTATAAGCTGAGGCAGCTAAAAATTTTATTTCTACACAAATATAAATTCCTTACGCAACTAATGTCGGACCTGGTGCCATATCAGACCAAACGAGGAAGGGAACAACGGGCACAAATCCGCACCGCTGGTGACATGTCCCAGTTCCGTGTCACTCCGAGTCATGAAGGAACGAATGAGTGAGACAGGACATGCTGAGGACAAGGCAATAAAAAGTGGGGGTGTTGACACCGCCTCCAACGCGCGAAGTAACTCGAACTTACCTAATAATAATCATCATAAATGGCTCCACCTATCAAATCTAATGCCCTAAATTGACGGAAAGCTCATTTGGAGTAACAGATCGAAGAGAAGTAGCAGAAGACCTAACCAGTTACTAAATGGGTAAGCAGACAAGACATGCATCTCGTTAACTTTTTTTTTTTTTTACTATAGTTGTTTCTATAATAGTTGTTTCTATAATCTAACAAGATCTCTCCGTCAATGCTCAGTTACAGTACCGCACTGTGTTTAAATACAATTCATATAGTTACCCAATCATAACTTTTCCCTCAGCAAAACATATCATGAGGGTAATAAAACTAGAATAATGTCTGTTAAGACAACTCTTACCTTACAGGATCGTACCGAACGAATATTCAAAACAAAAAAAAACCGAGTGCATCTGCTAATCTCTTACCGAAACCAGCGATAGAAGTAGACTGCTGGCTACGCAGGGTTGCCAGGTCTGTCCTTTTATGGACAGTCTGTCCTCTTTGAAACCCGCCTGTCATTTATTTTTGAAGAAAAAAAGGACAGTCAAAAACTGTCCTTTTCTGTCACTTTTTCACTTCCTCTTATATCTCTATTCCCAAGTCTTATCAGTTACATGTTATCACAAATGTTAATTACAATAATTATAAAATTCATCAGAAATATAAATACATCATCCCATTCAACTAATGCTACCATGAATTAACAGTTCAATACGTCAGTCACCATATTTGCTAAACACGTACCACTTTGAACGTTAACAACTTGCAGTCATTGTAATGGTTGTCAGACTTGGCGTCGCCTCGGTGAGGCGCCTCCAGCCCGCTCCCCCCCCGTCAGTTACTTTTGGTCCTCAGACGAGAAACTCCGATTCTAGGTGATTGCTGTGCATATCCGTGAATTCTGTAAGTGTTATTCTTGTGATGATATCATCTTGTGTTGTGGTATGTTCTGTAATGTTAATTATAATTATGAAAATGGTCTGTGTTATGTTCATATTTATCCTTGATTATTACAGATCGTATTGAAAGTATCAACTGGGTCTAGGCTAATTCAAGCTTGAAGATATAACCTAGGCTATAGCCTTTCGTATTTTAAATATGAGTAAGTGGTGCAATCGTTACAATGATGCTAGGCATTATAAGAAGGAGTGGGAAGAAACATTTAAATGGTTTTCCTATATTGACAATTCCTGCTATTGCAAGTGGAGCAAGAGTTCCCTTTCTAAGATGCGCAAATCTGGTTTTGAGCAACATGAGAAGACCACAAAGCACAAGAAAGCAGTGGAATCAGTTTCAAATTCCCGCTGGATAACAGACACTTTTAAGGGAAATACTGTAAACTTTAGTAAGGAACCGAAAGAATTTGAGATCAAATTCAGTGTTTCAATACACATATATATATATATATATATATATATATATATATATATATATATATATATATATATATATATATATACATGACTGTCCTTTTTTTATCTCAAATGTCCTATTTCAAATGACTACTGTCCATTTTTGTGCTCAAACATCTGGCAACCCTGTGGCTACGGGTGTTTGTTGCTAGTTTGTACCTTTTGGTCCCCTGATGCCAGGTGGGGAGGGGACCATGTGGGAAGTAGATGGATAGAGGAAGAATATTCATAGAAAACAGTGTTCTCGTTTTTTGTTCCAATCTGTCAACACCCGCTGGCGCGGAAGTAAAAGCTATATAATTGAGAGATAAGGTTCATTTAAAAAATGTAATAACAGGCTTATTCGCCAACAGCTGAGGATTAGGCTAATTGCCTTCATCAGTCTACCTGCCCAACTGTAATGGTACGGCAACAGTACAGTACTAGCCAAGGCCCGGTGCTAGTAGTAGTCCAGTAGTAGATTTCTAGGAGTGTTAATTCCTTTTGGAATTTATTACCATGCTCAACACAGCTCTGTAAGAGCCGAATCACACAAGCTCTTAATGACACCATTTAAATTTCCTCCACTGAGATTCCACTAAGAAAAATTACCATAAATTATTTGACATCAGGCAGCACTTTTCATTGAACTGTACTTATAAAGTAATAAATAACAATCTTTTGTTTTTTGGCAAGTCTTCTTTTATAAAATTTGTTATTAAACATTAACATCATTCTTTAATAGTAGGAAATACAAGAATGATAATAGGAATATGATATAGGCCACCATATTTGTAGATTTTCGTGGAGAAACGATAATTTTAAAGCTATCATACGATAATCTGGTCGGAGAAATATGACAGCACTGCAGCAAGGCTTCCGAAATGTGGAATTTTCGAGTATTTCATCTTGTATATACCTATATATGCAATGACATATATAGAAGAAAAGGTCCAGTTTTGGGAAAAACGACCTCCCCATAAAAAACTCTGGGTACGGGCCTGAAAATATGAGTAAGAATATCATATGAGTAGGCTAGCATGTAGATCGAGGGGTCGCAACTTGGTCGTTGGGGGTGGGGCAGCCAAAGCCTACTTTTAATCCATTACCATATTTTGTACTTGAAAATATTTTTCATGTGTTTTAATGTTTACTTTAAACGTTTCTGGCTTTTATTTCTTTCGCTGTAGTTTTATATATTACCCGCACGACTTCCACAAGCACCGTGTTCAATCAAGACCACCGAGTTCAATACCAGCCCCACTAGAATGAACGATAAAATATATAGAACAGATGGTAGCCTAAATATCTCGGTAACAGCAAATTTGCGACACATTTGAGTATGAGCTTCGTACTACCCTAACTAAATCAAGGAGACTTAAGACCACAGCATAAAAATTCCAATATCAAATAGTAGTTGAAAGTAAATACCACGGTAGGTAAAGATACGAGGGGACGGTTGCACAAACTATCTTTTATCAATAATTTTTTTTTGGTTAAATAATATAGAAAGGCATATGTGGTGCAGCACAGGTGAGATAATTTGAGAAATTTACCAACATAATGAGAAGTATAACGTTTTTTGTTTGCATTTTTAATTCGTCTCCGAGGAGCTGGCACTGAATACCGTGCCTCATGGAGCTTCCGCCATGTTTAGTACCATCCCTTAAGGTGTGAACATTAGAAAATAAAAATGACAGAAAATTTCTCAGCTTATCTCACCTGTACTGCATTAGTCTACATAAACCCTTTTCTGTAGGCTATTGGTTAGCCAAAACATTATATTCATAAACGATAGTTTCGTGTGGCCGTTTCATTTTACCTAAATTAATACCACGTAAGGTACAGACAGGTCTGGTTGGGTTGCATTCCCTCTGAAATACCTACAACAGTCAAAGGGAACCCTAGGGCCATACCACTTGACCCCTCTATCTACGCTGACCCGTAAAAGTGACCTTAAAAAATACCACTGAGCTAGTCTTAAGAGTTCCAAAAGGTCTCAAAAACTTTAATATTGGCTTAAGTAGCCTTTAGGCCTAAGCTTGGGCCACCTTGATTCCTTAACCCTTTGCCAAATGAATCATCATCTAAACAGGGGTAGACGTGATCTGAAGCCTACAAAGCTTAACATTACTAAATTAATTATCCACTACTAAAAAGACTTACCTTGAGAAAGATGATGGTAAAACTAAGCCAGAGCTTCTCATTGGGTATTACTTTGGAAATTGATATTTCCTATTGTATTTTGGTGGCTTATTAAGAATTTACTGTTATTTTTTGTCGGTCGACTGTAATTAACCTCAGAAGTTGTACACTGGCCATGTTGCAATGCTATTGCACATGCACAGTGTTATAGGGGAGCTCTTGGTGAAAAATGGAGTTTCTTTCACTGGGGAGTTCGCAAACTTTGCACTCCAACTCAGCAACATGGCCTGCGGGGTTAGGTTAAGTTATGGTACATTAGGTTAGTATATTTTTTTATAATAGGTTTCCTTAGTAAGAAATACAATGATGGTAGAACTAAGCAAGAGCTCTGCATCGGGGTATTACTTTGAAAATTGATGTTTCCTTTAGTATTTTGGTTGCTTATTAAGTAGAAATACTGACATATCATCTTGCTTAGCTCTAACCCCTTTCTTAAACATATGGCTCCCTGATGACTTGCAAATGCGTGGAACCATTCCATAAGCGCAACATGGCAGTCTGGTCTTTCTCCCATCTTTTTCCCAAAACCCTGCATACCCAAAGGGTCCCCAACCATGTTGGGTAGATATGGGGTTAATAATAATTGACCAACAATAAACAACACCACCTCCCTCATCAGCAACACTAAAAGTATACGAAAAATCAATTTCCAAGGTAATAGTCCTCTTGGAGTACTTACTTCCATGGAGGGATTGGCTAAGGAAACCTATTATACTGTAAAAGGAACTATACTAACCTAACGTACCCTAGCCTAGGAGGCCATGCTGCTTATTCGGGGGCACAACCCGCCCCATCGTGACGGACACTCCACTTTTCACCAAAAGCCCCCTATAACACTGCATGTTCACGATTGCATTCCAGGATGGCCAACTTACAACTTCTGAGGTTAATTGCAGTCGACGGACAATAAATAACAGCAAATTCTTAATAAGAAACCAAAATACCATAGGAAAAATCAATTTCCAAAGTAATACCCAGTGCGGTGCTCTTGCTTAGTTCTTCCATCATGGTATTTTTCACCAAAACCTTTCATATAACACTGCGCATGCACGATCACACTCCAGGATGATCAACATACAACTGAGGTTAATTATGGTCGACTGGCAAAAAATAACGGCAAATTCTTAATAAGCAACCAAAATACTAGAGGAATAATCAATTTCCAAAGTAATATCCGATGCAGAGCTCTTGATTTGTTCTACCGATATGTCTAATTGTAGACTAATTCACCTGTTAATGCAGTTACTGTACACATGAAAATACTCTGCTGTAGTTTCCATTTTCGAAGTGCGTGGAGTCGACCTAAGAGTCTGTGATGTCAGTCTGGGGTTGAGATTGTTTTGGTTGCACTCTCTATGGTATTAGTATTATTACTAATTGTATGTGTAGTAATCTGTTTCGAAAAATTACTCTGAATTTACAGTAAAAATCATAAGAACAAACATGAAGACAAAAAAAATGGAACAGAGTGAGAAATATGTTGGTCAGAACCATTTCTGTAACCAGCTTTCAATCACTGCAACGTATCAGCAGAATTTGAAGGCCGTCCTCAGGATTTACATTCCCACTTTCTTATGCCCATAAGACCTACATTATATTTTAATGGAATAGAATTTAGGTCAGAAGCCAAGCGCTGGGACCTACGAGGTCATTCAGCGCTTATAGGGAAATTGAAAGTTTAAAGTCCTGAGGGATATAACAGGAGGGAAACCTCGCAGTTGTACTAAGAAACAATTGTTTGGAGCAGGAGGGTAGCAATATGGAAGAGAATATGAATGGAGGTACAGTAAAAGGAATGAAAGCGGTTGCAGCTAGGGGCCATAGGGACGCTGCAAAGAACCTTCGCAATGCCTTCGGTACACCATTTGGGGTGCGCTACACTACATTTTAATGAACTCGCATCTCAAAAGGACATCCTATTGGGGTAAAGCAACATAAATTCGATTGTTTTATGATAATGAAATCCAGCCTATCCCTGGCAATATATTGGGTCAGCACTTAATTGGAACTGTTAGGTCAAATGATGTTAGGCTCTTTTGGTATTGCAGACTGTCTTCAGCCATGCTACTTAACTTATGGGAGTTACTGGTGGGAAACGAAACTTGAATCAAAGGTAATTAATCCAAAAAACCCTATGGATTACATTAAGGTACTGAGATATATCTGTCATCTTGAGATATGAGAATGCAATTAGAATCTAAAGCTTTTATCCAAGAAGCCCAATGAATTACATTATGGTTCCGAGACATTTTTGTCCTCATGAGATGTGAAAATGTGATTAAAATCTACAGCAGCTTAACAATAAATGTAAAAACTTTTCGCACCCACATCTAGCCAGAATTATGTAAAAAAAAATAATCAAGAAACTACTGTATTACTATATTAAGCTTAGAAAGATTCTCTTTCTCTCAGGTAGCAATGTAGAATCTGTTACAGAACTAAGTCCTCTATTTATTTACTGGCCAGCAATCCTTGGGTATCTCAGTATTTTCTTTCTTGCAATGTACACCCACTATAGCCTTTCAATTTTTCTTGGCCGTTGATTACTGTCAATAAATAGTTTTACCTAACCATTGAGTTAACATTCCTAACTCTCACTGGGCTGGCCAGAAGGATTTGTACCAGATAAATATTTTCTCATTTTATGGATTAGAATGTTAAAATTCAGTGACAAAAAATAAAAAATTAAAAAATTGCGATGAAAATGTCTTTAGCCCATACAGGGGTATTGCCATCAGTGTCCCTTTGCCCCTAGCTGCAACCCCTATTATTCCTTTTACTGTACCTCTGTTCATAATCTCTCTCTTCCATCATACTTTCCTACCTCTCCTAACAACTGTTTCAGTGCATCTGCAAGGTTTTCCTTCTGTTACACCTTTCAAACCTTTTCATTAGTCCCAGTGCTTGACCTTTGGCCTAAATTTCACATTCAAAATATCTTTAGGGGACATGAATATGAACGGAGGTGAAATAAAAGGAATGAAAGGAGTTGCTGCTGAGGGCTGAAAGGACACTGCAAAGAACTTCAAGTACTGTAATGCCTACAGTACACAGTGTGAGGTGCACTGTACGCACTATTCCCCCTACTCGGCACAATTGCATATGTTTAACTGCAATTATGTTCTTTCGCGATTGCATTCTAGGAATGAACCACTTGGGTTACTCACCAAAGCATCAAACACCCATGGATCAGAGAAACGTGACCAACTTGAAGTCTTTATGCAATTACATGTGTGGTACCTTATGAAATTAAATGAGCCACAGTCCAACTGTGGATATGTAGTACAGTGCAGGTAGTAGGCCTACTTTGTTTCAACTTATCATTAGATTATGGGCCAGTCCAAGCCTTCTTTGGGCAAGCAACTTACAGGAAGAATTTCATTTGGAGACCCAAAACCTTGATACTGCCAACACTATAATCTACTGTCAGTGCTTATTATTCACACACACAATGACAGTGTTCATTACATCATACCAATGTAAGCCTGGCATGACTGTACTTATCTATGAATAAGGTACACAACTTACAATTGTGTAGTGATAATTTGCATTACAGCACTTTTAATGTTCAAAATGATACTGTGTTGAATTAAGGTCAAGCACTGGGCCTATGACATCAATCAGTGCTGACATGGAAATTGACAGTAAAAGGTTTGGAAGGTGTAACAGGAGGAAAACCTCGCAGTTGCACTATGAATCAATTGTTAGGAGAGGGTGGAAAGTAAGATGGAGGAAAGAGAATATAAAAGGAGGTACAGTACAGTAGAGAACATGAAAGAAGGTACAGTAAAAGGAACAAAAGGTGTTGCAGCTAGGGACCGAAGGCACGCTGCAAAGAACCTTAAGTAATGCCTACAGTGCACCACATGAGGTGCACTGACAGCACTAACCCCCTATGGGGAAAATGATACTGTAATACCAAGTGGAATATAGACCATAGTGCACTGAAAAGTAACACAGATGAAAAGATTAAGAATTCACAAGTAAAAAGTTAACTGATTTGATTAGTTTTGAGTCATAACATAAAATGCAAAGAAGTGCAGTACAACCAACTACCTTAGTATACCTTAATCTGCACCTACCCCATTAAAGCATATTTAAAATCATGAAGAACAAATATACAAAAGGTTCAGAAAACCTAAGAAAAAATCCAAAATAAATGACTTTAAATGAAATATTTACTATTTCCATTAACTTTTCATTAGTTCTCAGGGGGTGTTACATGGGCACTTACTTCACTTATGCATTCACCACCCTGGCATACATATTCCACATATCCTGGCACTGATATTCAAGATGATGGATTTGGAGATAGTCAGAAATCACTAACGTTCAATATGGCTATAGTATTTGCAGCTTTAGCTGCTTTATCAGCATTCTAAGTTTCCTTAATGTCTAAGCAATCAGCAATCCATCACAGTTCAACATTCATACTACCTTCAAATTGATTTGATGTGAGCTGTTGACCAAAAGGATTTTTATGATGATAATTTTGGTCTGCAAAAGCACTTCTATATCTGCCAAAAATTAAAAATTTCTGAAGTGGTATGTTTTTAATAATCTTAACTGCTGACCATACAACAGACAATTCTGTAGTGAAAACAGACACATGATTAGGTAGAGGCAATTTACTTTTCGATTAAAAGATATTGCAACTACTGTAATCCAACACCATATGTACAGCAGATCTGGAACCTTCCACATAAATTGTGTTGTGTGAGCCTTTACATCTTATGTTCTATTACACGTTGCTCAAGATGGTCTAGGGGAATGGTTCCCAACTTTTTAGTCCCGTTCCCCCTTTTCCAGTCACTTTTTCACCTGTGGACCCCTACAACGAAATGGGTTAAGCCAGCAAAATTAATAAAAGATTTTTCTGCAATAATGAATATATTCATGTAAAATGCCTTGCATTGTTATGCTGATTAAGCTGTAGGCCTATTTATATGAAATCAGAAAACATTCCGTTCAGCACTTTTTTTTATTTAAGTAAAATACATAGAAAAATTTTATGTTAATGTTGTTATAGTTGTAGGTATTGTCCGCAAAAACTGTCTTTATAATACTTGCCCTATTTTTGAGCTTGCAAGCACATGTATGAATAAAGAAAATCACAAAACCTGTATGAATCAAACACATGTATGAATAAACCACATGTATGAATAAATGTATGAATACACCACATGTATGAATAAAACACCAAAAAATCACAAAAACAGCAGTGAATGAAACTTTTCGTTGGTTGCAAAAAAATGTCACTTTATATTTCTCAATGGGACTTTTGTGGTTGTTTTTGAGCAACCAGCTCATGAATCCTTGGCTCAGTGGCAGCCAGTGCACATCTCAAGTCATCTTCCACAGATAGCTTGTTCCTTGATTTTGTTTTTATTGCAAGTAATGAAGAAAACCCACTTTCGCACAGGTAGGTTGAAGCAAAAGGCAAAAGAACTCGAACTGCCAGATCACTTATTTTTGGATATGATTCCATCATTGAACACCAGAAGCTAGACAAGGAGTTTGACGGGAACACATTCTTGGCTGTTGAATCGTGGATAAGCTCAATGAACTCTCCTTGTGCGTCTTCTAACACATCATCAACCTGACATAAGAACGGATTTTTTGCTAATCCAGCATGCTGAGGGCTTAAGTCAGGAAAGTAACAGCGAAATTCATCATCTAGCTGAGACAAGTGATCCATGATTTCCTTGGACAAGGTGCTTGAAAGCTGACCATCAGCAAGAACTTCATTCAACGATGGAAACATCATAAATTTTCCTACACTCACTCTCTTCTTACACAGCTCCAATTTGGCCAAAAGTGCATGTATTGAGTCACAGTGGCTGAGCAAGTTTGAATCCTTTCCTTGGAGTCTCAAGTTCAGCTGGTTGAAGATTTCAAATATGTCCACAAGATAAGCAAGGTGGAGCTCAGTGTTCTGATTTCAATATCTCCAACAGGTCACATTTTTCTGTACATCAAGAAAACATTTCAACTTCCTGGCGAAAGAGTGAAGAAGCGGGACAAAAATCTCCCTGCAGACAACCACTTGACGGATGTATAAAAGAGCAAGGAACTATGTTCGGATTCCATGTCATGACACAGTTGCTGGAACAGTCTCGTGCTGAGGGCAGAGTTTTCCACATAGTTCACGACCTTGACAATACCAGTGAAAATTGTGAGAAGCCCAGAAGGAAGTGATTTAGAAGCCAGAGCCTCCCGATGAATGAAGCAGTGCACACCAACTGCATTTGGTGCTTTGGATTTTACTTTTGCTTGGAAACCCGACCTCGACCCAAGCATGGCTGGAGCTCCATCAGTTGTGATTCCAACAAGATTATTCCAACTCAAACCATGCTCGTCAACTTGTCAAAAAACGATGACACAGCATTCATCACATCAGTGGCCGTACTTGACGTTTCAAGATTTTGACAGCAAAGAAATTCCTCCTTGATTATGGCTTTGAACAGGTATCGGCAGTATACCAACAGCTGGCACGCCATTGCTACATCAGTGGATTCATCGGCCTGTATAGCAAAAATGGGGGATGCTTTTATCTCTTCAATAATTTGATCTTTCACATCACCTGACATGTCCCCGATTATTCGCTGGATAGTATTATTCGAAAGAGATACATCACTTAGTTTCTGTGCTGCTTCTACTCCATGAACCAGTCTAACCATTTCTTTTGCACAAGGTAGGATCAATTCTTCAGCAATTGTGTGTGGTTTTTTCTTCCGTGCTACTAAATAAGCCACTCTGTATGATGCTTCCACGATGTTCCCTCTTTTCTCTTGGAAGCTACCAGTCGCATCAAGTTTTTGCCTCTTCAGTTCATCAGCTTTCCTCTTGAAAAAATCCTTTTCCTTCCTAGCGATTTTCATTTATATAAGCATCTTCCCTGTATAATAGCTGCAATAACTGTATTACTATAAATAGAAATATGAATTAATTATTGCACTTGCTATTGCCATAATAAAATAAAGGTTATTAATTTTCTCTCTCTTATTCATATGTCACGTATATTCATGACACTCGTCATTTCAGAAGGCAATAAATCTTCCTGTCATCTCTATGGACCCCTTGAAATTCTTTCATGGACCCATTGGGGTCCATGGACCCCTGGTTGGGAACCACTGGTCTAGGGTATATAAATAACTTTTGCATAAAAGGTACATGTGCATACTAATCCACACCTGACAAATAATCCAAGGAGGGTGAGCTCTAGTAATAGCGGAAACAAGTTGAATCTAACCTTGAACATGGACACTCCACTTAATTTCCTGTAGTTTAAATGACTACTACTTGTACTACATACTTCATTATTTCCAAGGTACCAGTGAGCTAGAAAATAGCAAACTGTATTTAGCCAATTCATGCAATTGATTGCTTTCATGAACATGCAAGCAAACCTATGCGATTGATTGCTTTCATGAACATGCAAGCAAACCTTTAAGTGTCTGCCTAATTTACTAAACACTAAAGGAAAAAGTTTAAAGAGAGTAATATCAAATTTGAAACATTCTTCCAATGACAGAACATAAGCTTCTGTATTAAATATTAACCAGCTGTGTATGTTTATTAACCTACCCACAGACTGGGTCACTTCTCAATAATCCAATATATTTGTGACTGATGACCAGACAATTACTGGGCATAATACAATACTAACACTGTTCACATTTCTGGAATTCTAAGGGAAAGTACAAAGATAAGAAAACAAATGCAGTTATTTTATTTTATTCAATAAAAATTTATAGAAAGATTAAAATAATTGAAAGAAAAGAATCAAAGACAAAAGACAGTAAAGAAAGGTATCATACACACATACCTAAATAACAATCACAATATTACCATGTCCTTACATGCTGGCAACTACAGTTCTTTCTCTGAAAGTTTTGCAATGGAAACCTCATCTAAACTTATAAATTTTCAATGCTTAAATACAGTAGTCTTAAAATCCTCAGAGAATACAAGAGTTCAAATATTCAACTAATGACCCAGCAGTCTCTTGCAGACATGGGATACAGTTGTATAACAGTAACTAAAATTTCACACACCAGAACCTCCACGTACAACTGAGCATATTCTTGTCTAATCTGCAACACAGTCTACAAATAATGTCATTTATAATGCCTTTCAAATAATAAGCAGTTGAGAGATAGAGAAAAATGACCTTAAATCACCCAAAACTGATGAAATGACTTCAATGTTATTCACCTGAAACTGAAATAGCAACAATATGCTATACAATACACACTGGAGGGAGTGAAAATTTAGCAGCTATAGTAATACAACTGTATTGTTGACAATATATTCCATGTAATCACTTCCTAGCCTTTAAAATTAATTTCAGGAACTACTAACTTGTATGAAAGATGGAAGGAGAGGTTGAGTCCAGCACTGTCCTTTGAGAATATCAGGTTGGTAAGAATAAGGGGAAAAGAACCATGAGTCATGTTAGAAAATCCTAACAAATACTTTTTATTTCAAGGTATAACACACAGTAGCCCCTGGATGGAGTAGTTGTCAAATACTTCCACATAGGGTATTCCTCTCTATACTGATCATCTTTGCCTGGAAGCACCTGGAAACTAAGCCATGTCTTGAGGCTGTGGCCTTTGTCTTACATTAAGATACAAACCCTCTACATCTATCTGGATTGAAAGGAGTGATGCTCATCTTACAGATGCAAAGAATATAAACAAAATTACAGGTTTTTGTACATTCTGGTGAACCGAGTTCAGAGAAAAATGCAATCTCATTGTCAATACCTAATTGTTATCAACCTGATGTACAGCAACAGGAAAATAAATAACTGCTTGAAAAACTGAAGACCTTTTCACTTAAAACAGATGTAACCACCCATGAATAAAACCATATTCACATAACTACAACATTATGCTGCCCTGTGCACCAGAACACAAGATATAATCCAAACCCCAAAAATACTTGATATATATGTTAGTACACTAAACCAAAATTTTTAAATTCTTCGACTTCTTGTTGTCAAAGAATGCATGTTTTACAAATTAACATAAAGCTGAAGGTAAACATTCCAAGAACCCAAAAGAATCATTTAAGTAAGAGCCATACACAAGAACCCAAAAGAATCATTTAAGTAGGAGCCATACAGCATGAGAGAAAAAATCTCTTCCAGACTACACAACCAAATCCGAATTCTGTGCAATGGATTTGAGAAAACTTATGGCTCCTTGCATAAAAGAAAAACTGGAGAAGTTGAGGCACTGGTGACCAAATTTCATTTCAAGAGAAAAATAAAACTGCTATAAATTTCTTTTACCTGCAACAACAAGCAATCTAAGTATAATGTACAGTGACTGCTACATTACTAATACTGACTTTGTTTTCATCTAATGACTGATGCAAGGAGAGGGAATCAATATAATTTACTCGAGTCGTCATAACAATTTATTCTACTTTAGCATTTTCCATGATATTTTGTACCCTTAAAACAGGATTTGGTCTAATTTTCCACAATATTTACCAGTGCTTGTCTGCTATGAGTGCCATATTAAAATTTGAGTACAGTATCACAAATGTTCAATCAAAAGAGTATTGGCATGATGGCTTCTTAAAATGTTTCCATTTTCCCTCCCCTTACAGCAAAGAGAATTTAAATGTTCCTAATACATGATGTGAGGAGTTTTTGATTGAAACGAAAGCTTTTTGTCATACAGTAAAATGAAAACTTTTTGTCATAAAGTACAAGTACAAATCTAGTCTGATAACATTTGTGTTTCTTTGGCACCTGCAAGTGGACAATTTACTGCAAAAAAGAGAATCTTAAAGATGACTCAGATAATAACTGGCTGCTTATAGACTTGCATTGACAATAAAGAAATTTGAAAACACACGATAATTTCATGAAAAGAGGAAACTAGACCACTTACCAAATTCTTACGTCAACATTCGTTAAAAGCAAAGTTTCCAAATGTTCATTTTAACAACCAGTAAAAACAAGACTATAGCCTATTTCACACACATATATCACCAAACATGTCCTTTCAGCTTGCTCAAGAAAAACAATTTTAGTTATGTTAAAAATTGCAATGCAAATCTATATGGGCTATTGATTTTTAAATCAAGAATTCATTGTAAAAAAAACAGCATACCCTTCGTTTTTCAAAAAATAAGTACAAGTTATGTGAAGAAAAGTTTTGAAAAGGGCATACTGCTTCACAAATTTGCCTAAGAAACACTTACTACTAGATTTTACTACTTAAATATGAGTTGTTCCCGAAGAGTCAATGCTGTATATATTATGACAGAAACACCTATGTCATAATTATACAGTAATCTTTCCACATTTTGTAATTTAATAAGACCTTTGTTTCCCTAAAAATAACAGGAGCAAAACTAAACAATTGAAGGTAAAGCATGTGGACCGACATAACCAGTACATTATCCATTTTCTCTAAACACTAATTATAAAATTATATTTGCCCTCTTTAATAGTATACAAAGCATTTACAAACCTTGATACATAAAATAGACCTGTCTAAATCAAACTGTTAGTTTTCAAGTAACAGGTGTATTCTTTTAAAAATACAAAATACGATTAACAAAACGAAGGCATAACTGGTGGGAGATGTAACTTTATACAGACGTAAGATCAAGACATTTGGACAACAATGAGATGAAAATGAATTTACAATAATTGATATTACCACAGCCTGAAGTCTTCTCTGCTTTGGATCGTCAGTCATAATGCAAACCTGAGTAGAGTATAATCCACATCACCTGTCAAGACAATTAAAATGCAGGTATCAAACTGGGGTATGATGAGACAAAGTGGTACCTCAACCTAACTGACAGCTGAATAGCCTGCCCCTCCTGAGAAGTAATGAAATCTTTAAGTAGTGAAGATTTAAATATAACCTACACAATACCCTGGAACCACCTCACATACCTTAATAGAGTACAGTACAGCAATTGTTTATAAAGTAATTATATCCCAGCCTAATGAGTATTTTATAAATGTCACTCAATTTAAAATATCAATTTACTTGAATTATAATTACTTGCTCCTTAAAATACAGTACTGCAAAGAATTCACAAGTAACTGAAAGAGGTTACTGAAAAAAATTATAAGACAGTCATGAGGAATCTAAAGCACAATTTAATATACAGCAGTTTAATGAGATGCAAACATTGAGACTGCACAAGATTTTTATACAGCAAGACTAACAGACCCAGTAAAACACTTGATAAGTCATGCAAGGACCAAAGATGAAGATCATAGCCACATAAGTCACAAGATTAATCATAATGTTCCCAATAGCCCTTATCCTTGTGGAAGCCATGCTGGTTAAACTCAGGATGTTTAGGGAATTGGAATATAAAATTAAGGCCAAGTGCTAGACTTATGAGGTTATTCAGCACCTAATGTTAAAACAATTGTTAAGAGAGAGTGGAAAGTAAGATGGAAAAAGAGAATATGAACAGAGGTATAATAAAAGGAATGAAAGGGGTTGCAGCTTAGGGCCAAAGGGACACTGCAAAGAACCCCAAGTAATTCCTACAGTGCAAAATGTGAGGTGCACTGATGGCACTACACCCCTCAGGGGAGGATGTTTATGGAAGTGGGCCTAGAGTGAAGTTTTGAAAACTAGCAACTGCACAGGATGGTGCCTAAATGAGATGGAAGTTGTCTATCGTTCTTGAGGGAGCTCAATGAGTGGGTGTTCCAAGAGCAGATGAATTACAGGAATTAAGACATAGTCAAAGGCACCTCTTGTTTAGTGGGAATATGTGATGTAGCCACATAGTTTAAAATATGAATGAGCAGAAAATTATTTAACTCTCCTATTCCAAATATTTAAGCTGTAAAATTCTTTAAAAAAATTCACAACGAAGTTTAGTTTATGAAGTCATTCAGCAGCTAATTCCCATTTTTCTGATGGAATTGAACATTCCTTTACACAACGTTAATGTCATTTAAAAATACTTGTAACATGCACATATTAATACAAGGTCAAGAAAATATTTGTACAATATGTTAATTGTCCTTGCCTTGGTGAAAGCTGGACATATAAATATGTTGTTAAAATTAGTGACTAAGCATCCTTGTTTTCTCAAAGAAGGTTTTTCAGGTTTTATTTCAAAATCTTCAGCTTTACCCTGACTTTAAAAAGTTCAAAATTTTTCCTTTGTAAATCTAGGAGGGATAAAATAGAATTTTAAAAAATATGATTAAAATTGCCATTGACATAGTTTCCTTCAATAAATCAAAATTAATTTGACATTGATACTGCATATCAAAAAAATTTCATGATATAAATTTTATTGTTGTTCCTTAAAATACAGCATAAATGACTTCATGGCCCTGAGTTCTACAACTTTGCCATCTTCCTATTCTTGCTTACTGAATCGAACATAAAAATTTTTATGATAAAGTTTATTTTTTAACTACTAACCTCTCTATTATGGAAGCTTATTTCCTGTGTCAGGTGGGAGGACAATAAGAGTGTGAAAAGTAAAAAATTAGCCGGATCGTTTAGTGTGAACTGTCTCTTGACCCATCCCTTTCAGGTGGTTTTAGCGCCTATAGTTTTCCATTCAGTTTTTCCTTCTGTCCACATGAGTGGGGAAGTGGGAGGTGGGGGGAGTGATAGGGGAAGTGGGAGGTGGGGGGAGTGATACATCATAGAGTGGTAATGATAAGTCTTAAAAAAAGATTTATTATAAAAATTTTTAATTTTGAAATGAATCTTACCACTCTATTATGATAACTGATTCCTGCATTGAGCAAAGGAGGTGGGAAAGGTGTGAGGACAAACTTAATAACCCCCAAAATTCCACCAGGAATAACACACTAATTACCTAATGATTAGCATCCTTCTGCTGGCACTGTTGCCAAGCAAAGACTAATTCACTAGGTAGCAATGCTGGAAGTTCTTTGCTGGGATGCCACTCACACTCTGATGCAAGTGGGACACAAGGCCTTGAGCAATGAATGGTTCAAAGTAAACAATCCTATTAATTTTTACTTTTCACACTCTATCGTCCTCCTGCCTGACGTGGGAAATACAGCTATCATAATACAGAGGTAAGATTCATTTCAAAAATAAAATTTAGGCTAAAGGCCAATTGCTGGGACCTATGAGGTCATTCAGCAATAAAAGGCAAATTGTGAGTAAATAGGTTTTAAAGGTGTAATAGGAGGAAAACCTCACAGCTGCATTCAGAAACAATTCTTAGGAGGGGGTGTAAGTAAGATGGAAGAAAGAGAATATGAACAGAGGTACAGTAAAAGGAAAGAAAGGGTTTGCAGCTAGGGGCCAAAGAGACTCTCCAAAGAACTTAAAGTAATGCCTACAGTGCACTGCAAGAACTTTCAATAAAACCATTTAGTCAGCTCCCATCATGGTGGCATTACTACAGAAATTTGCCAAGTGAACATAAAGAATAGAATACTGCAGAATTTAGGCAAAAGGCCAAGCACTGGTCATTTTGGAAGACAGAATCTGGTCCTCCTTGCTCAGTTGGTATGCCACAATGTTTATTTTTCCTGACACAAACTGGGGCAACAGAAGGAAATTCCTTTCCTCTGAGAAAGTGAGAATGCAACTTGAAACTAAATGTAAAACTATCGACACACAAACCACCCAAAAGGGATGGGTCAATAAATGGTTCAAACTAAACAACCCTATTAATTTTTTACTTTTTGAACTCTATCGTCCTCCCGCCTGATGCGGGAAATACAGCTATCATAATAGAGAGGTCAGATTCATTTCAGAAATAAAATTTAGGCCTAAGGCCAATTGCTGGGACCTATGAGGTCATTCAGCACTAAAAGGCAAACTGCGAGTAAATAGGTTTTAAAGGTGTAATAGGAGGAAAACCTTATATCTGCAGTCTGAAACAATTCTTAGGAGAGATGTAAGATGGAAGAAAGAGAATGTGAATGGAGGTACAGTAAAAGGAATGAAAGGGGTTGCAGCTAGGGGCCAAAGAGACTCTGCAAAGAATTTCAAGTAATGCCTACAGTGCACTGCATGCACTTTCAAGAAAACCATTTAGTCAGCTCCCATCACAGTGGCATTATTACAGAAATTTGCCAAGTGAACATAAAGAATAGAACACTATAGAATTTAGGCCAAAGGCCAAGCACTGGAGGTGCAGTAAAAGGAATAAAATGGGTTGCAGCTAGGGGCCAAAGGGATGCTGCAAAGACCCTTAAGTAATGACTACAATGCACAGCATGAGGTGCACTGACAGTCCTGCCCCCCTACGGAGAAGTGAAAGTAAAGTTTTAAAAAGTACTGTAATGCTTAAATTGTTATTAAGCTATGCATATGAACAGTTTACTTGGATAAACTCTTCTATTAGATTTTTAAGATTTCTATTTTCCTTTTGGATGTCATTCTAATAGTTTATATATATTTTCAATTAAAAGCCTTTGTATCAACACTGCAAAAATTTAATGGTGAACCTACTACACACATAATGACATAAGAAAATAATTTCATATCAATGACAATCCTAGGTATGACAGTCGACAAATCAACTAGTGATTAGTCATTGGGAAAGATGATACATATTCAATGTACGCTTTACCTAGTGAAGACGGATATCAACTCACCAAAAAGCCTGCAAACGATGTGACAAATCCTTCTTTCGTTAATTCCCACATTCCTCCAAATTCCTCTTCGTCAATGCCTTGGAAACTTGAAGCATAAAAGTATATAACTGCTGCATTGATTACACAAAATCTGGAAAAAACAGTATCATTGTAGTCTATCACACTATGATAATATTAGTCATCAAGCAACAATCTCCAGTAACTTACTTTCTGGCAATTAAATTTTGAAATTCCTTTGTTCTTATTACCACCTTTCTAAGAGACATTCCATTATTATATATTGTACATCTAAACAATTTGTGATTGCAACTAACTGCATGAGAGAGAGAGAGAGAGAGAGAGAGAGAGAGAGAGAGAGAGAGAGAGAGAGAGAGAGAGAGAGAGAGAGAGAGAGAGAGAGAGGTAGGTTCTTTTTAAATCAATTATGTTAAAACATTACTTAAGCTCTTTTACATTTCCAAATCCCAGTTGACCAGATATTATTTACATACATAACAATTATCTACAAATTCCATTCTTTCAGTGTTTATGACTTTTAAATAGGAGGTAAATTTTAATATCCAATTCTGTGTTCTGACCCTTTCTGACTTTCAAATTTAGTTTAATTTCTCATTCATACCTTTCTACCTTTGAGTCTGAAACAACCTGTTACTGTAATGTGTAAAAATGCTATAAGGCAAATGCTGCAAAGTATCATTTTTACAAGCTAAATGAATAGGGGGCATGGTTAATTTCTTCAACCTTCAATTCTTGTGAAATTTAGACATTTCTCATGTTATTAAAAAAAAATTAATGGACTGTCCAAAACAATTAAATACATGAAAAACAGTAAAAGGTGTAAAAAAATAACTTACGATATAAGCAAGGTTAATTGTGCATATTTACAATAAACAGAATGATAACTTGACACAAAAGGCAATAAAATTAGCATTATATAATACTTTAAAAAATGTATGGTGATACCAACCATACCACAGGTAGGTAAACCATACTACAGGTACACTTTAAAATATATTTTTAGTCATACAGAACAACTATTTCAATTATATTTTTCCACAATAGTACTGAGATGCAAAGATAAAACTTAACAAAACTAAAATCTTCTAAACACAACTGAATGAAAGATGATCCACTCACAAGAAGAGCCCAATGAAGCCCTTCAGAGGTATGAAGCCCCACACAAGCCCTAGCACGAGCCCAAGCACCTGTCGACCCCAGTATATTACATCCAAAAACTCATCCTGTGGAGAAAAAGAAATTTTCTACATTTCAGTTTGTAACATTTAAAGAATTACTCTTGAGAAATGTAAAGCAAAAAAATTATACCATATACACAGAAATAATCAACAAATGAATACATCAATCACTTTATGCAAAAGACATTTAAACAACAAACACTGCTTTGGAAACCAGCAACCATTTACAAGGTTTGTATCTTCATATTTTCTACTGTACCAAGGATTTTCATACATGAGATATGGAAAAATTTCCTATGACAATTCATGCGCTTGTAAGAGCCTTTCAAAGTAATGACAAAAACCTTTTACTGTATAGATGACCATAATTCATTCATTTACTTAATAGCTCTGACTTTCTTCAAGTACTTAACATTGTATATATATCAGAATACACTTTTTAGTTTAAAAAATTAGGAGGAATAAGGGAATATGTGAAGGTATGCCAATCCATTTCCATATGACTTTTTGGGTACCATGCAATTCAATCCTGCATGTTAATAACCTCAAACCATGTGTAAATTGGACCAGCATGTATAGCAGTTGGAATAATTCAGTACAATCTTAGGCAAATTTTTCTAAAGTTTTATTTTTTGCTTTTCTGTGTTAGCTTTACAGTGTGATCTGAAATAGCAAGAAAACTTACCAATGAGCAACTGAACCTCCAGAGTATACTGTACTGTAGAAAATCTATGCAACCCTCAACTAAGTCAACTGACCGTGGGTCAATGTTTAATTTAATGTGTCTGCCTTGATGCCAAAACAAAATACTGTACCAAATTTAACCCCAACACCACACACGACCTTGAATTTGTTCAACTGAACTAGAGTCAAGGTTAAGATGCACCTGACTTGATCTGGATACAGCACAAATTCTAACATAGTACAGTACCATGAAAGCATACACTAAACCATAGGTAGCTAAACTTGCATTGTTGAAAAATACGAAAAAAAAGTAGAGAAAATTAATACTATGACACTCAAATAATGATACTGTACTAATTAAAATCACAAGGTAAGTTGATCTTTCTTTTGCCTATTGTTACCCTAACTTAACAAACTGCAAGCTATTTTAGGTCACATTACTATAGGGTTTAGCAGAAAAAAGTAACATGTTATAAGCTGCTGATCCTTGAAAGGCAGTTTTTTTTTTTTATATAGTTTTTGATGTTTCCAACCATTCTGACATTCACTTCTGTGGCATTCTTTGAGAACTCATGATTCCCCATCTAACTACTTCCAACCCTGTTGAATACTGTACTGGCCATTGCATCCCCAATGAAAGCTATACAGTATATATCTGAATGGTCACTCCAGTTAGGTAAGACCTGGCATTACATGGTAGGCTAGGTTAGCTATGGAATGTTAGGATGTATCCATGTAAACACCCCTGCCAAAGGTTAAGGGAAATCCTAAGGGAGGCAAAGTCCCCAAGCCAGACAGGACTCAGGATCATACTACTGTATATCAAGAAAGGTTAGGCTAGGATGCACACCTCTGAATACCATTGCCATATGCTGTACAGGTATTTCACCAAAGTTTCAGGGGTAGGGGGTCAAGTAGAGTGAAGCTCCCTGTCCAGGTGGGACCAGCACTGTAGGTTAGGGAAAGTTGGGATTTGTTTCCATGTCAATACCATTCCCACATTTCATTCGCTCAGGTCTGTTTTCATTACTTAAAAACTCCGATTTCCCACTGAAGTCCCACAAAATGTTAGAAGATGGGAGGCATGGAGTTGCATAATAAGCCAGTGAATCTAATGAAAGTAGTGTCACAGTAGTTGAAAAAAAAAAAATCACTCAAATTCTATTGTAAAAGCATTTCCATACTGAATTGAATTGAGGGCAACCTGGACAATTTTACAGAAGTTACTATTTAGCCAAAGGAGGGGATCCACAACCAGATAGGTCACAGTGACCAAAGTTACGTTAGTGTGTACAGTTCACATTCTTTTCTTTTCAATTTTCTCCAGCTTGCATTTTACTGTGCCCTTTCTCCTCTTGATCCTGTACTTAATTATTGTTGGTTTGGTAAAGAGGGGTCTTTACTAAAACTCTTATTTCTGACAGATTCACAGAATTCTCTGTTTATTTTAAAATCGATGAATTACAGTTTTTCAGATAGTATTTAATGTACAGTAATTCTGATTAGTTTGATATTCACTGCCAACAGAAAATGTTTGGTTAACCCTATACAATGCTCTGTATATCTAATCGTAATAAAGGGTCCACAGTATGACACCAAACTTTTTGGGTAAATGACATGAATAGGAAATGAATAAACATAAATGAAAAGCAAGGCCCTAAACAAACCCAACTCTTTTAACTTGACCTAACTAAGACATCTAGTCCTGCATGGATACTGGGGCTTCCCGTCACAAGCTCCACTCAACCTAACCTGACGGTTAAGGGTTCTGCATGGTCTCTCACTAAGGTTCACCTTTTGTTGGATAACTGAGAGTTTTAATAAGTCAAACAAACACATGTAATGAAATAAATTGTCATAATCACATAAAAACCATCTGAAAACCTAATTTCATGTGTTTGGAAGAATAATTTTCTTTAAAAATGGTAAAATAACTCACTTCATGACAATTAAAACACATCTTTTCCTTACTCCAGGAATGAATGAGTGGGAACAACTTTTCAAACCCAATTTCAGAATAACTGCAGTATAACAAAACAGAAATCTCTGGAAACGTTATGGTGACCTCATACTACACACTTAACAGGGCTGATAACACAAAAATGAATGAACAATATTAAGTAGCATAAAAGAAAAAGGAATATTTCATATCACGATGTGACTGTGAGTGCCCAACCATGCAGAGACTTAAGGAATGAGTAATTATGATCTATAAGGGGTAACAAAAATGGTTGCCAATTCTGAGCCACACATTTAAATGGGACCTCAGGCACATCAAAACATTTGTGTTCTCTGATTAAGTTTGCTGAGCATATGAACAATGTTAAACAGATCATCTAGGGTGCCTGGGGTAAAACTACTGTTCTAAGTAAGCATGTGGATAAATGACCCTTTGGTCTACATACTTATGATTTGGTTAAGTGTTTGGAAAACAGAGCCAGTCTTGGAGTGAGGGAAGAATGACAAAATGTATAACACAGTCATTCTGGTAACCCTAAGGCAGAGCTCCTCATGAAGATAATGTTTATTGATGAAATTTTTGGACTGAACAACACAGAAAAGGGTATAGGCTATATTGAAAAATCTACCAAATTAACATGAGAAATTTACCGTCTTTTGCTTGTCTCTACATAGAAAAGCTCTGCAGGATGCCATGTTTAATACCAGCCCCTCAGGGATTAACATATAAACAAAAGATGGTAAATTTATCACATAACACTATCTCGGTAAATTTCTCTAGTGATCTCACCCATATTAGTCTACATCACAAGCACACTTTTCTGTATTGTTCCATCAAAAAATGTCATTACACACTATATCTTCATGTGGTGCTCTTCCTTAAGAATTACCATCTTTTTTAATTGCTGTTCAGTAACAGCAGTAGAAAACTAAGTACACACTAAATTTTAGTGGCGTATCCCCTACAAAGGAAACATAACTTTACAATTTCCAAAATAATGATGACTGGAAAATCAATGTTAAACCTGTTGGGCATGCTGATAAGTTTTTACAATGGGCAAGATAAAATGAAAAGAACCAGATACGATGCTTCTTGGATAATCATTGGTAACTTTTATATAAAATTGAATGACTGCTATGCCCAGATCTATCCTAACCTATAATACCTTACCCCAGGATATATATTATGGCAAGTTAGGTATAGCCTTTCTACGTTGGTCGTAGCCTTGCTGGAAGGGTTCTTAAAGTTACAAGCTTTCTTCTTTCCTAGTTATAACTAACCAAAAGTATCTAACCCCATTTCAATTTGGCTAAACGCATCTAACTCTTTGTATGATTTAGGAACAGCACACTAAATATTAGCTTGGGTATAGTTAAGCCGGTACGGTTAGTATACTATTTCCAGCTTCAGATCAGCTGGGGTAAAATCAAACCAATTTGTTTCCATTTCCTCACCTTATCCGGCCACGGAGAGTTACTGGTAAACGCTCTAGTCATGACTGACGGTATATTCGAGCCCTTCGCCACTCCATTTTTCTCGGGTTTGGTCTTGGACGTGCTCATTTTAAGTAAGGGTGAGGAGAATTTCGAGGATTACCCGTGTTCTTCGCAAACGTGACGGCTGAATGACATTACGAGGAGCTTGGTAAACACTGGCAGGTCAGAGATGTGGGAGCGTTCTGTTTATTTATATCTGATGTATCTCCGTTAATTCCGCTATATTTCATATTTACGGAGGTTTTTGTTATTTAATATCATATATTAAATATTATAAAAACATATTATAATGATTCTGGTTAAGTTTATTCTACTTTTATGCCTTCTTGATTCTCGTGTGTGGGAGCGTTCTATGCACATATATTCAATAGTTCCATTATTTCCGCTATATTTCATATTTTTGGAAGTTTTTGTATGTATTATCATATATTAAATATTATAATGATATATCATAATGATTCTGGTTAAATTAATTCTATTTTCAAAGCTGGATTCTCTAGTTTTGGTAAACACTGGAAGGTCGCTTAACTTCTAGTACAGTCAGACGTGGCAACGTTCTGTGTACTAATATTTGATATATGTCCATTAATTCCGCTATATTTCAGCTTTGGAGAAGTTATTTTGTATGTATTATCATATATTATATATTAAAAAAATATATGATAATAATTTTTATTAAATTTATTGTATTATCATAGCTTCCGGATTCTCTAGTTTTGTGATTTTTCAGTTCTTCGGCTCATGTATTCTCTGTAATGCAAAGTAGGCTAGACTGACCAAAACACCGATAATTATTAATTTTGTTCTTGTACACAAATTAGAACGCTCAAAAATGTGTGAGTGATGAAGAAATTGCAAAGATCCATATACTCAATCAAGTCAGACGTGCTGGTCGGTGAGCAGGTCACCATGGTGACAACACAATGGAATCGAAATTAAATCCCAGGCGGGTATCAATTTATCATTCCTATTAGTTTATATAGGCCTTGCTTCATGCATCCGATGGACATAGTTTATTTTTTCGATTTTCTCTTCCTTGTCGTCGCTGTTTGAATGGCTATGTATTTAGTTTCTAAAAAAAAAAGCCTTTGTTGCATGTTGGCCCTATTTAATTTAATATAAATATATGCATGCTCCTCCGTATTGCCTTCGGTAGAATGTTTCTGTTGGGAACTTTGATTCAATTCTTTATCAGGATGTATTTCAAAACACATTTCGTACTAAGTTCTAGCCTTAATATTTAAACAATTATCGAGTCTAGTAAACATGGGTGACTATTCCAAGGGGAATAATATTTAGCAGTGATAACCTTGTTCATTAGACCTTGTAAGCAACTTCAGGTAACAAGTTTATGACCATTATATGTATACTTTAAATTCACTTAGAGCTGCATGTATAGTTTCAGGGGGCTTGATTGTAAACCTAGATAAAATGCGATGAAAAATTTGGGGCTAATAATAATAATAATAATAATAATAATAATAATAATAATAATAATAATAATAATGTTAAATAGAATGGCTGCATTTTGCGAATTAATTTTATACTGAGTTTTCTCAATTTTTCTGATAATTCGCCTTTCCTACACATCTTTTTTTTAACATGCTTTTTTCCCATTTTGTATGGGGTAAGCACGTTGCCTTCTTTTGAAGGACTTTGATTTGGCTTTGGGGTAGACCGTAGTCTCGATCGGCTGCCCTGCCTGTCATTGCTTAGACCCCGGTAGTGTATGTACATGTATTGTACCAGTCACCAGCGCCCTTTCTCCCAGCAGCGAGAAGTTGTTGTGCGGTTAGGTCGACAGTTCGAGATACTAGTCAGTAATTGACCAATGTTCATATTTCGATGGATGAAACAAAGTATTTCTTACAGCAGAAACTCTTTATTGTAAAGCATTACAGCAGGTTACTGAAACCTGGGATGTACATCCGTAGATTCTCCTGATGGTATTTCTTCTTTTTCTGAAGTTTGTCTGGTGTTTTTAGTACTTTTTCTGTCGACATGTTTCGACCAGTTCGATGGTCATCTTCTGGACGTTGGGATGAGTTTGGAGACACGGGGTGCTCATGGCGGTATATATATAGGGGCCTCAGATCAGGTCGATTTTTCGTTGGCTGCCTGAGGCGATTCTTCTCGGGCGAAGTCTCCTCTCGCCCGGTGATGGTTTTAATAATAATAATAATAATAATAATAATAATAATAATAATAATAATAATAATAATAATAATAATAATAATAAGGAATTATTAAGCAAAAATATTCCAAAGTAATGGAAAAGAGTGGGACTTAAATTATCCTGCTAATGAAATAGCATTTACAAGAATTATATATTTTAGCCTACCTCAAAAGATTACAGTAGAGTTTTCTTATATTACATTTCTTAATAGTTTAGGTCACTTGTCTCACTTATGCAAGATCTTGTCAAGACAGGTTAGTCAAGCCAGTTCTTAATTGTTTGCCATCTTCATTTCTCTTTCGAAAGACAAAATGTATACATAAAGCTTAATTTTATGAATCTTACTTTCATAGAAAAAAACTAACTCTTCAACTTGAGATGATATTTATGTGTTTGCACCATAATAATTTATAACTGAATACCCTGCACTATACTGTAATAAATGCTAAATTCTTAGTAATGCTTATTTCATTCTCCAGTATCAGTCGTATTTTTGTAACCAATAGCGTCTACTTAGAATTTCTTATAAGAATTTCAAATCTTAGGGCAATTTTTTTTGTTTTAGTTTAAACTTTATCCAAATACACATCGCGTACTTGACATCAGAGCCAGCCAGTGCCCAACATAATACTTTCTTTTTTTTCTAATGTACACAGGTTCTGTAGTAATAATGTCGGACTCAAAACAGTCACCTCGAGTACTTCTCACCCCAGTTATCCCATAGCAATTTTGAGTACTGTATAGTTGCTGAAGTGAATTTTATTTTGTTATATACATGTTAAATAATATAAGACAGCAAAATATTTCGGAAATTACAGTTGATAAACAGTTTTCACATCCTTAGCTGTCTTTATAGTACAGTCTCAGCTCAGTGTGCGGGTGTCTTAAATAGTTCCTCTACTTGCTTTTTGGTTAATTTTTTCTTCACGTCTAATGAAGCCGAATTTAGCTAGTACTTTCTTATACCTAGTGTAGGTTGCTTGTCCAGTAAAAAATTAGCTATGTTCAAGTAATCTGCAATTGCATCATATTTATGAGATACGTAACCAAGTTGCAACCCTAACTGGAAAAGCAGAATGTACAAGCCAAAAGGCTTCAGTAGAGATGAGACAGCAACCCACTGCACAGAAAGAAATGTGGAAATAAAGAATAAACTTTCTATAAGAAATTAAAAAAACAAAACAAACAAGTTAAAATAGACAAACCTGCCCCCACCCCCTTAGCCTAAAAAAAAAAAAAAACGAACCCATTTGAAATTTTGGAGCTCCAACGATCCAACCAAATTGCTAGGAAAATACTTCCATAATCTTGTCACAGCTGGTACGCAACTTCTATAATTCCTTAGATAGGAAAGTTACCAAATATTTTTAAAGACTTGCTTAATAAACTTTTTTTTTGTACAAGTGAAGCGCAATAGATAGAATATGTTCCTCTAAAGTCTAAACTGAATTACGTTGATCTTTTTCTTGTTCATGATTTTTTTATAATTACCCTTAGACTATTTTCATTACACAATAAAAAATAAATAGGAAGTGGACGGTGTTTTAAATATGATCTGATTTTAGATGAATTTTCGAGAAAATTCCTTCTATTAGAACGAAAACTGATGAGAGATTCCTCAAAGTATCTAGTCCTGTGGTAGATTTTCATGCCTTGTTATTCAGAAAACAGACGCGTACTCACACACACACATATAGATACATACATACGCATAGAGAGAGAGAGAGAGAGAGAGAGAGAGAGAGAGAGAGAGAGAGAGAGAGAGAGAGAGAGAGAGAGAGAGAGAGAGAGAGAGAGCGCGTAAGCAGCGGACGTTAGATGCTTCGGATGACGTAACCGGGCGTTTGTTTACACTGAGGGGGAAGAGCTTCAATCAGCTGATCATGAACTATTATTAGACAACAACGGGATATAAAGGTGAAGTTCGGGTACATGCCAACCATATTCGGCGTTCGTCTATTATATAGTAAGTGTTTACTTCTCAAGTCTTTAGCTCCGCGCCTGTTTTTATCTTGGAAACTGTTTTCTTCTACACTTTTAGGGCTTCTGATACTGGCGGTGCATTTTTTTGTCGTCGGCCAAATGGAATGCCCCTTCGCCGTGTTTAGTACTGGCCCCGGGGGCCGCGGTACCCTTACGTTAACAAGTTATTGCACTTGCCGGACGGGATATGAACCGTTCCAAACAGACGTACCCGTGCTCTGTCTTATGAAGATCGCGTATGGAACCCTTTGTTGGATGGACTTCGGGGGTTAATTACAGTTTGATTATATTCGTGCGACAAAAATTGAGGGTAAATCTATAATTAGCAACCAAAAAACTGTAGAAAAAGTCAAGTTAGAAGGAAATCGCCGCCGCGGAGCTACTATATAGTTCTACCCAAATTACATCTACCGTGTTTTTCATTGTTATTTTGGCTAAGGGCATATATTTTTACCTTTCAATCCTTTCTTTGTTGAAAAAAAACGAACCTAATGGTGGGCACAAGGCCCTTACAGCACAGCCTAACTTATGGTGAAAGACAATAAAGGCATAACTTTAATTGGGAAAATTTTGAATTAATCCATTATCGTTATTTCTAAGTATTAGCCCTGCACGGACTGTAAGAAACAGTTCCACGAATATGAAAGTCATTACGGAGCCATATGTTCAAGAAGGGATTGGCTAAGGAAATCTATTATAAAAAGAACCATTTTAACCTAACATACCCTAACCTAACCTAACCTAGTAGGCTATGTTACTTAGCTAGGGGGCTCTGCCCCCCGACCCTGCCCCCCCGTGAAGGAAACTCCACTTTCTACTAAAAGTTCCCCTATAACATTGCGCTTGCGCAATAGCAAAAATATAATCAGTTGTGAGGTTAATTACAGTAGAGTGACAAAAAATAATAGTAAATTCTTGATAAGTAACCAGAATAATTTAGAAAAAGTAAATTTCCAAGGTAATACCCAACGCAGAGCAAATACTTAGTTCTACCCCATTATCACATATTGGACTTGAAAATATAAATTTCCTATGCTTTAATGTGTGCTCTGAACATTTCTTATGTTCGTTTCAGTTGCGAATAACCCAACCAACTACATAATAGGCCTATTATGCACTAGGGCAGTGTTTCTCAACCCTTTTATACCAACAGCACACCTAAAATCTCATAAGAATATCACGGCACACTTAGCAAAATTTAAAAGATTATGCATTTAAATATTATGAGATGGAACCACAGACTTAAAAAAAAATGTATAAATATGAACTTACTTTATTTCAGTATTTCTATTCAGTCAATTGTACAGCTTATTAGTGTGAAACCTGTGCTTGGTGTTTTTTTGCGACCTCTTCAATATTTGGTTGAATGTGTGATAAGCAGACCTCATTTCTTCAGTTGAGCGTAGTGTCTCACGCTTATTAGTTTTGATGTTATTTAGGGTTGAGAAGCCTAGTTCACATAGATAAGAAGTAGAGAATTGTAACAGAAGTGATAAAGCTTTTTTAGCTAATATGGGATATTCCTGTTGCATAGAAATCCAAAATGCATCAATGGGTACTGTTGAATGTTTTATTTTAAGCCCTTGATCACTAGAAATGGTGGCCAGTTCTTCTTCTTCATATACCTGTTGTCCAGTATTAGAAGGAACATTTATGAAGGGATTTCGAATCCAATCATACTTTTCTGTGATGGAAAATAATGGTTGATGTTTTCAAAGAGCGCTGTCAGATAAGTAACCACAATGGGGATAATTTTTTAATGCGAGTGGTATGCATTGAAGGAAACATATCAGAATTACCTGAGCTTGCTCTATTTTTCCAAATAACAATTTTCTTTTTTAGGGCAGCCAGTTTATCTGTTGAAGTTAGAATATTTTCATATCTACCTTGCATGCTACTGCTTGTATTGTTTAATTTACTAAATATTTCTATTAAGTATTCCAGTTTAGACACCCAAAATTCGCAACGAAGATATCCACAGAATTTTCCCTGCTTTTCTCGGTCAAAAAATGCACTTAATTTCTTGTGTAATTCTTGAACATGAGTTAACACTTTACCTTTCCACAGCCATCAAACTTCGGTATGCATTAGTAATCTGGCATGCTGGGAGTCCATTTCTTTCCATAGTTGTTCAGATAATAAAAAGTCTTACTGTGGCACACCAGTGTGCCATGGCACAGCGGTTGAGAATCACTTCACTAGGGTAAAGACCTGGTACCTTAAGTTAGGTCAGGTGCGGTTGCTTAGATCATTTGCAAACATAACGAACGTCAGAAAGGTTTATAACCAACATTAAAATGTAGGAAAGTGATATTTTCAAGTGCAAAAGGCAATAATGATTTAAATTAATATTCGATCCAACCATCACACCCAATTAAAAAAAATGACATTCTCATGATAAGAACTATCTAAGGCTAGTTGGGCAAACAGTCCAAACTCGAGCCTACAGTACAGTAATTGGTCAAGGCCAGCTTAAATTAAGTGCCTTATAATTTTAGGCATTATATTATGTTTACACTTTACTTATTGTTTGGTATGTAGCGTATATTTTCACTTTTTCTCAGGACAATGTAGTTTTTGCTTTTTGACCTGCCCTATCTTTACTGTACCTACATTCATATTCTCTTTCTTGCCTCTTTCTTTCCAACATCTCCTAACAATTGTTTCATAGTGCAACTGCAAGGTTTTCCTCTTGTTACACTTTTAAAACCTTTTTACTCTCAATTTCCCTTCCGGCAGTGAGTAACCTCATAGGTCCCAGAGCATGGCCTCTGGCCTAGATTTTATATTCAATTCCACTCCAAACTCAAGCCTACAGTAATTGGTCAAGGCCAGCTTAAATTAAATAGTTTATAATTTTAGGCAAGATATTATATGTATATACTATGTCTATTTATTGTTTGGTGTGTGAGATATCTTTTCACCATTTTTCTTTGGTCAGTGTAACTGTTTCTTCTTGGCTTGCCCTATCCATGACCATCTAACATTGCATGGAATCACAGCAGGAGACCAAGGTTTTTGGTTGCACATAAATAAGGGATTAATGCTAACAGTGATGGTAAAATCCACTCAAAGGAAAAGAAAAGTAGCGGGAGAACTAAAGGCTTCATCTCTATTCTCTTTATAAAAAAAGAAAATTACCCAAATAAGGTAAAATGCAACTTGAAATGTTTTATCCGAAGCTCTCCGTCCACCCTGGTCCTCCCATTGAACATAACATTGCTCAGGATGCTGTTTCCTAAATATTCCATAACCTAACCTGACCAGGAGATTTACATCCAGGAACCACCCCAGTCCACTTGATCTCACCTAGGGGACTACTATTTATCTGACCCTACCCTCCACCCTCTCAAATGTGCTTTTTATTTTAAATTTGGGAAGTGGAAGGGTGAAGTTGCTAGTCCAACTTTGTCAGGAGGTCGAAACTTATGTCCTTGATAGCTACTCATGGTAACTGAGTTGCCAGGTGGAATAATGTTCTGTCCTCTTGATGTTGGAATTCCTAACCTCGAACTTACACGAGGTTGGGTTCTAGAACCCCTCGCTCACGGTGAGTATTCGCATAAGTTTAATACAGTCACTGAAAATGCTGATAAATGCTTATTTCTAGAATTTAAACATTAAATATGACCCTAATTGTGCTCCCAAAACTTTTAAATGAAATTAAAATTAGTGTAATTTCATTTAAAAGTTAGCATAATACATTAACCCTAGAAAAGAAATAAATGCTTGACATACAGTACAGTATCATAATGGGTACTGTATTTACCACACTAGTGCATTTACAGTAGGTTCGTATGTATACTAATGTTACCCCTAATTCATGGGATGCCATTTTCTTTTTCATTCACAGAGTAGTCATAAATCGCAGTCATAACGAAGGTAGGCTACACAATTCAGTAAAATAAAGTGATGTTCGCAGGAGGTAAAGTTAAAATTCTATAAATTCAAAATTATGTACGGTACAGGTAAAATCGTACAGAGAAATAATTTGTAAAAGCGTGTGAGCGCTAACTATGAACAAGAGAGAGAGAGGACTGTAATATAAATTTTCCATACCAATTTTACACTTAAAAGCATGAAAACTAATAAAATACTTCAGAAATTAAACAAACACTTTTTGCAGGGGTACCACATCTTTGAAAAGTGCAAGAATTTTTTGAATTGGTATCACATCTTGTAAAAGTACACTAACTGTACATGCTGTAATTACATGTAATACAGATTGCACCAGCAGTTTTCTCTGAGGTTAACAGAGTATTTTTCACAGAACGACACTAATACAACACTTAGTTATGCCTCTAATGTGTTTTAGTACAGTAACGAATTCATTTTATCAAACCGGCGTGACTGAAGAACCTCATCTCGAGGTCGTGTGTGGTCCTAGTGACAAAGACTTTGCGAATGGGCATAATACAGTGACTGTACTGCCTTTGTATCATATTTATGCACAAAATTATAAATAATATGAATTTTCCGTACCAATTTTACACTAAAAAGCGTGGAAACTTATAAATGTGCAGTACTTCAAAAAATTAAACAAGCACATTCTGCGGGGTATCATCTCTGAAAAGTGCTGTAACTTTGCGAATGGGTATCACGTCTTGTAAAAGTACACTAACTGTATGTGCTGTTTACCTTTGTATCATTTATGCATATACAAAAATAAAAATAATAAATTTTTCATACAGATTTTACACATAAAAGCATGAAAACTTACGAATCACTTCAAAAATTAAACATAAACACTTCTGCAGGGTCTCTTGAGGATTTCGCAAATGTTGCGTGTCTGTGAAAAAATTGCATATACCAATTAGTTAGGTTCCAATGAAAAGTCTGTGAATTTGCGCAACTCAAATAGCATAAGATTGAGGTATTACTGTACTCATGACCATTCATGCACTTTGACTGATGAAACTACCTGATAGTAACTTTCAGATACCTGTAATCCTACACCTTAAGTAACTTTTAGTTTGCCTAAATGGTTAGATGCCTGGGGAAGTTTTTGCACCTGATTGGTTCTCAGATTATCTGTTGATGAGTTTTAGATATCTTTGACTATTTTACATTTTAGATGTTGCTGGAACTACCCAAAGCTGAACTCTGATAGACTCTGGCATACATCAGGTGGCAGCCTACTTCTTATTATGTCCAGCAAAGTGTGTACTACTAGGGTGCTCTGCCTAAAGTTTTCAACTTCTAGTTGTAGTACGTGGAAATTGTTCAGCACAAAAAATGCTATTTGCACAAATGGCTTGGAAGCACATTTAGCTACCAGAATAAAGGTTTTTACCCTTGCCTCTTTGTATGACTAGCTCTTCATGACATACCTGCTCCATGGTAGCTAGACTACTGGATGGAAACCATACTACTTGATAGTAGCCAAACATCTGGTCATATTCTTTCTAGTACTATAGGAAATCATGTTGAATGTATCCACTGGAAATGGAAAGCATCTGATATTTCTAAATACAGGTACTGTATACTGATTCCTTTTAGAATAAGGTTTGTCCTCCAAATCCAGAGACTGGATTTATCTCTTAGCATGCTGGAGTGAACAATGCAGTTTCTTCTCCTCATTCTGGGTTGGCTAACTTTTCTACTATAGACGTGTAAAACATGCACAGTAGAGTTTGTTAGGTATAATATAATGAGTATTTGTATATTTGGAAACATAAAGATGATTTGAAAATTATTGTTTTTCTGATCTTGGGCAACATGAAAAATATTTTAGTGCATGAAGAAAAGTTATCTGGTAATACTTACCCTGTATTATTTTCAGGAAGGATAGCCATGAGACGATTTTTGTCAACTCTGTGGACAGTACTGCCTATGATAGTCATTCTGGTTATTTTAGCCAATAGGAACATTGGACAGAGACTTAGTGCAACAAATCCTTCAATACCATTGGTGGTGAATACTTGGAGATTCACCAATGCTACTGAGAAAGGCATGTGAAATTCATTTGATCTTCTACTTTAGTTATTGTTTAGAAAAGTCACTTTTTATATCAGGTCCACTCTTACTGAAATCTAGGGTTGTTGGTACAGTACCTAGTATGGAAATTATTACATACTGTTATTTTTGTTTAAAGAGTGTATTACTGTTAGATTTTCACTAAAATAATTGAAAATAAGCATGATAGCATTGTATGCAAACAGCCATGTTGGGTTGAACTGAAATATAAGTTTGTTCATGAGACTTACCTGCCAGATATATATATAGCTGTATTCTCGAAGGTCCGACAGAATTTCAAATTTCGCGGCACGCAGTGGCCGGTCAGGTGGTTAGTACCCATTCCCGCCGCTGGGAGGCGGTATCAGGAACCATTCCCATTTTCTATTCAGATTTTCTCTGTCGCCGGACTGTCAACACCTGTTGTCAGTTCCTCCGCCTTTTGGATTTCAGGAAATTTGTTGTCACTTAAGTATTTTGGTTGTTTTTTGGTATTCGACTGGATCTGTGACTTGGCATACGCTCTTTGTGGACCGTTTTTTGATTTTGCTTTTGACTTTTCTTATAATTAAGATGTCTTACCTCTAGCTATCGAGTCTGTAGCTTGGGTGAATGTAAGGTGAGGCTATCGAAGACTTTGATAGTTCCTCACTCTTTATGTATATATGTAAGGGTGTTCAATGCTCTATGATAATCGGTAATGAATGTGTGGGGATTGTCTGAGGGTGAGTGGAAGTAATATGAAGCCTATATGCTTAAATTGGGCGTGATAGGCTGAGGAAATCTTCCTCCCAGAGTGCATCCTTAGTTGGACAGTCAGGGTTTTCTCCTACTAGTAACCCTGTAATAAATTTATTACTAACCTGTAGTTTGTTGCTGCAGAAGGTAATTCCCTGGCTCTCGTGTGGAGTCAATGCGTGCTCTTGAAACTAAAGTGAATGCAATTCAAACGCATAGTGTTAGTGCTAGTGCCCCTAGTGTTGTGGAGGGGGCGTCAGATCGGCCCTATAATGCCTCTAGGCCTGGACCTCTGTCGAACTCCCAGGACCAGGGAGGGGGCATGTCGAAGTCGCATGAGGGTTACGGGGCTTCCACCGATCTGGCGCCCTTCGGCAGGTCCTGATGACGCTACCCAGGCTGCCAGGGATCGTGCTCAGGCACGCATCCTAAAGGATTGCTTCGTCCCTCCGACACGTCCTCCCCGCCTCCCGGGGTTGGAGCTCTCGGTTGGACTCGCCCTCTTAAGAGAAGCTTAGAGGAGAGGACGCTTCACGTCCTCTTCCTCTAGACGTTTGTACTCTTCCCCGAAAGTTGCGTGGAACTTCCTCTGCAGAAGAGAATAAAGTGTTTTTCGATGATCACTCTACTTGACCCCCCTGTCGCGCTAAGGCAAGGGCTAGAGCTTCTTCCCTGTGGAAGGAAGTATACGTCTCTCGCCCCTTTCCTTCTCTCAGGTTCAGCCCTTCTCCCGAGAGTGGCTTCTCCAACGCTAAGTTTTTGTTGGGTTTGCAACAACAGCTGGATGCTCTCATGAACCTTTCAAGATTCGTATCTGCCTGTTAGAGGTACAGACTTTCACCTTCGTCTCCCGCTCGGAGAACGATACAGAGCGTCTGTCGTCTAGAGAGAGTGTTTAGTGGCTTCCTATTCGCCTTCCCGAGTTGAGGTGTTGGCCTTTTCTCTTGTCTCGCGCCAGGAGCGCGTCTTGCTCTTCGTGCGGCGCTTCTCACGCCACACGCCGCTTCCTCACCTTGACGCGCGCGCGCCTAGCCATGACGCCGCGCCACGCTGTGACTCTCTTCTTCTAGTACTTGCCACGGAGCCTCGCGCATCACGCCATGACGCTCCGCGCTTTCGCCCGTATAGCTTCAAGTCTTGTGTTGACACCGCTCAGTTGTTTATCATGTCGCACAACTACCCGCTTCAACATCTGATGTCCTTCTTAATTTAGCCAGTACTTGCTTCGGCAGTAGCCTACATATACCAATTGGAACGATACAGAGAAGATTAGCATGGCTCTTCATGCGGATGACACGCTAATCGTGGCGTTCCACATTTTTTATGTTTACTATAATGTGCTCTAGTTGACGACTTCTTCGTTCGCGGGAGTTCCGCTTACGTATCGGCCGAATCGGAACTACTTTCACCACTCACTCAAGACCCACCAGCCGCGAAGAACATCCTCTTTCGTCACAGCCTTTGTATGAAGAGAAACTTCTTTCGTCTTCTTCTTCCTCTGATTATCAGACTCTGGCTTTTTCTTAGGGATCTGTTTCCTGAGACTTTTCAACCCGTCGGCTCCTCTCTCTCCACCCTCGCAGTTGTCTTTGTCTTAAGGGGAGCGTTTGACGAAAAAAATCGGAAATAAAATTTTCTGGGATATTTTATATATGGCATCATACATATCCTGACTATCTTCTCAGAAAGTTTTATTTAAAAGTTCGCCACAGTTAGAAGTTTTAAACAAAACAGTAACCTATCATAGGTCAAATTACATTTTTCATATAATGTAATGATATTGTCAGTATATCGGTGGTAATTTCCTTTAGCTATGAAATAATATCTAATGCGATCTATGGCAACCCTGTGGACATAGTACGATCAGCGAAAGACAGGAATGCCGCAGGGCAGTCAGTGGCAGTCAGTCAGTAGCAGCTCAGAGCTTGACTAAGTAAACGTCGCTGGCCAACCTCAGCCGTGTTTTGACACTCGCTTCATTTAGCTTCATTTAGCGAAGTTATATTACTTTGCAGGTCTATTTTTGGCTTTTCATTATGTCATAAAAACATCAAACTGTGTAACGGCAAGCAAATAAATACACAGAGAAGCAAAAAATATCTCCTTCATAACGCTTGCACCGATCTCAGATACAAAAAAGTAAACGAAAGCTAAATGTTTGCATAACAAAGGGGCTTCCATGGGAAGCAACACGAGACCCGCACCACGAGAAAGAGTTTTTTCCCGAAGAAATGTCACTTCCAAGAGGTAGCAAGTGACTCCTTCATCTCCAGACTCCCTTTGCAACCAGGCTTCATTTGCACAAGCCTGGAAAAAGAGTGAGGGCAGACGTTTGGTCCCTCCTACTGTTAGAGAGAGGTTACTTGATTCCCCTTCCTGTCTCCTCTTTTGTTTTTTGTTTCCCAACTGCCTTCCTGTCAAACAGAAAATTGTTTGACCTGCTCAAAGATGTTCGAGCGAGAGAGCAGTGGAACAGATATTGACCGGTGTTCCCGGGATTTTACTACAGATTGTTTCTAGTCCCGAAACTTTCAGTAGGCTGGAGACCCGTCTTGGACGTCAACAGGTCGAACAACTTGGTCGGAAGGAAAAGTTCAAGATGGAGACCTAGCAGTCAATACTAGGAGCCCTTCATCCCGGGGATTGGATGGTATCTTTGGATCTCCAAGATACTTATCTTCACGCCCAATTCATCCAATGATCGGTGAAGTATCTCAGGTTGTCTTGGGGACTAGACGTACCAGTTCAGGGCTCTGCTTTGGACTCTGCACAACGGCCATACCACGTTGAAAACACCGCTTCTCGTCCGATCAGCGGTTAAGCAACGTTGGGTCTGGTCAGTACTTGGATGGTTGACCGCCTGGGAAACACCAGATGCTGTTGGCGTCACATTTTGCTCGAGGGTGTTTACATCGCCTCATGAAAAAACGTTGCGATGCAGTTGCATCTGTCGCACGTCAGGATCTCACTCTACTTGGACGACTGGTTGATTACGAAAGCGCCGTCGGCGAAGGTATCTGGAGGACCTTCAGTTGACTCTGCAACTCGTGAAGTCCCTGGGACTTCTGGTCTGTGGAGAAGTCGCAGCTGATTCCCTCACTGTCCATTGTGTCTGGGAATTCAGATCTATTCAGCGGCTTTTATAGCGTCTCCGTCGCAAGAACGGCAACTTCTATGTACGAAAAGTTTAGGCCTTCTTGGAAAAGGAAACATGCTAGGTGAAGGAAGGAATGAGTCTGCTGGGGACCATTTCCTCGCTGGAGAAGTTTGTTTTTCTGGGAGTCTGCATCTCAGGCCTCTTCAGTTCTTTTTGTTGGAGAACTGACAAAGCAAGGAAGACTTGAAGAGGAATTGAGAATTCTTCCCTTATATAAAGAGGATCTGTGGTGGTGGCTCGATCCAACGGAATTGCAGTAAGGGATCTCCCTCAAGCTTCTGAACCCCAACCTAGTGTTGTTTTCCGACGGGTCGTCAAACAGGTTGGGGGCAACACTAGAGGAGAGAAAGTGTTAGGAACCTGGAGAGGAACAGGTGTCCTGGCACATCGACTTCAAAGATTTGGCGGCCATCTTTAGCTCGCCAATTCTTCGAGTCCAAGTTTGCAATCGTGTAGTTCTAGCAAACTCGGACAATACTACTTGTTCCCTGTTCAGCCTTGCAAGAGAGATTATTCTTTGAGCCTATGCTCGCAACATTTCGATTCTCACAAGTTTTGTTGCAGGGGTCGAAAATGTTCGAGCAGACCTGCTCTGTTGGCGCCATCAACTCCTGCCGAAAGAATGGACCCTTCATCAGGGAGGTTTGCCAAGATTTTGGAAATTTTGGGGTCGCCATCTTGTGGATATTTTCACGACCTCAAGAACAGCGAGGCTCCTCTATAAAGCTCATCTGTACTGACCCTGGGGCAGTTGCGATAGTTGCTCTTCCCTGGGATTGACGGAATAGATGTTCGCCTTTTTCCCCTGTTCTAAATTCTGGGAGAAGTCATGCCAAGTTCGCGTCTCTGAGGGACGAGTATGACTCTCATCCCCACGTTTTGGCCTTCGAACCACTGGTTCTCGGGGTTTCTCTTCTGGTTGGTAGACGTTCGAGGACCCTTCCCTATGAGAGCAGACCTGCTCATACAAACCCACTTCACGAGATATCTTTGAATCTCCCCGCTCTGAACCTGACTGCTTTCAGACTATCGAAACTTGGTCAGAGCGAAGGGGTTTTTCTGGCCAGGTGGCACGGGCCATCGCTAGAGCCAGAAGTTCTTCATCTAAAGGATATATCTAGCGAAGTGAGCAACCTTCAAAGGTTGGTGTAGAAGAAGGGCTTTCCTCTTCCTCTATCACTGTGAGCCAGGTTATGGATTTTCTCCTTTACTTAAGAGAAAACTCGATATAGCAGTTCCGACTATCAAGTGTTATCGAGCATGCTTTCGATTGTATTCAGACACAGAGGATTAGCTTTGTCTGACAATAAGGACCTCCACGATCTTACGAGCTCTTTCAAGACGTCCAAGGTTCCTCAGCTGATTTCCCCTGCTTGGAACTTGGACGTAATGCTCAAGTTTTTGATGTTTAGTCCTTTTGAGCCTCTCCACTCTGCATCTCTTAAGGATGTTACTCAAATGGCATTCCTCGCGTAAGGGAGTGAGAGAAGTTCGAGGCCGTCATGTGGGCTTCAAGGAACACAATGCCGTCTATTCTTTAAGCCCAAAGTTCTTGGCTAAGAATGATAGGTCTTCTAACCCTTGGCCTAGACACTTTGTAATCAAAGGTTTAGCAGACCTTATTGGACAGGAACCTGAGGGAGTTCTATGTCCAGTTAGAGCTCAAGTACTACCTTAAAAGAACACAGGACACTCGTGGTCCATTGGATGTTTTATAGTGGTCTGTGAGACAACCAGTTAAACCTATGTCGAAGAATGCACTGGCATTCTTCATTAGGGACGTCATTATGACGCACACTCTAGTTGTGACGACTCAACTTCAAGTTGTTGAGAGTTAACGCCACGAGGTGAGGGCAGTTGCTACCTCCATGGCTTCAAGAAAATATGGTACTCAGTGACATTTTTAGTGCCACATTTTGGCGAAGTCAATTCGGTGTTTGCCTCACACTCTTGGCAAGATGTTTAGGTAGCATACGAAATTGCTTTTCGCTGGGACCCCTTACATTGCTGCTTCAGCAACCTTGGGGACAGGGGGTAACTCTGATCCTATCCCTTTAATTGTGTTTTTGTGGTTGTTGGGTCGACTACTGGAGGCAGTCTTCCCAATCCCTTGCAAACTAACGCTTTAGGTGTTGGTTAGGTGGTTAGTAATGCTCTTTTGTCCTCTTTGTATGGGCTTATGATCTAGTCACATTGTGGTCACGCCCCGTTGACAGATCATCTAGAAGTCGCCAGCTATATAGGTCACTACCTCGCTGGGGTCTCTAGTAAAGCAGAAGCAGACTAGAGTGACAGTAACCACTCAGTCAGCTACGCTATCAGATAAGGAACCAAAATATTTTTACCAATAATTGGTTTTTTTCTAATTCTTGGCTGTCTCTACCCCCTCCAAAGGTGGTATTCAGCTATATATATATCTGGCAGGTAAGTCTCATGAACAAAATGATATTTTAATGATAAAATAAGTTTGTTCATACTTACCTGGCAGATATATATTTATATTGCCCTCCCTCCTCCCCTCAGGAGACAGTGGCGTTAGAAAATCTGAATAGAAAATGGGAATGGTTCCTGATACCGCCTCCCAGCGGCGGGAATGGGTACTAACCACCTGACCGGCCACTGCGTGTGCCGCGAAATTTGAAATTCTGTCGGACCTTCGGAGAATACAGCTATATATATATCTGCCAGGTAAGTATGAACAAACTTTATTTTATCATTAAAATATCATTTTCAAAGGTTTGGACATTTTATGCATGCATACCCTGTATTTATCTAATTATATATTAATAAATTTTCAAAGAATCTTGATTAAATCTGTAGTGCAAAAATTTCCATTCATTAGTACAATACTTTACTTATGTAATTTTGGTTGTAAATATGGACAAAAAATTCATTTTGACTTTGGGTTGTAAAGTTCCTTGATTTTTATAAGTCCTAAAATAACAATATCCTGTTTTGCGGGGTTTCTTTTGTAGTTGTATGGAATTATTATTGTACATTTGGGTGTCAGAAATGCAGTACAGCATTATGTCCTTTTTTATTCAGAATGTAAATGGAACCTCATGTTCCTTTCACATCAAGTCCATGCAGGATGCCTTCAAGATCTCTTTTGCATTCCTTTTTCTCTACTGTGCTTAGGTTCTACTGTCTAGCTGCCTTTGCACTATCATCTTTCACTCCATCGACAATAGTTTAAGTCATTTAAAATTTATTTGTATTAAAGAAGTCCTTAGTTTTCTATGCTCTTTCCTTGGATACTGTACTATCTTTTAGTAACTTTTCAATATTTTTTGCTTTTTCTCCCTAGAGCTGGCTGATTCATTGCTAGAGATGGGGTTATGAGCCATAGGAAATAGTGGATTAGTGGCCAGGAGTATTACTGTGCTTCTGATGATAGTTTTCTATGCTTGTCTTTCTTGCCTAATAAGATATTTTTGTGTGTTCTCACATTGATTAATGTACTGCTTTCCAATGACCTAGGAATGTAAGCCTTTGAAATGCAAAGAAAAGGTCAGATACACTGAGCCTGGGTAGAGCTCTTGCTTATTTTAACAGATTCTACTGCTCTAGATGTGGTACAGCTCATAGAAGTCACTGATTCAAAATGCCTTTCCAGTGGTATTTTGTGATGTTGATCACTAGTAATTTATCGCTATTTCATGGCAAAAATCCACTGTTTCCCAGTTTTATTTGTGTTTGGTATTTCCAATCCATTTATTTTCTTACAGCTTGGAAAGTATTGTATGAGGACAAGGGCTCTGCCATTGATGCTGTTGAGAAAGGATGTACAGTGTGTGAGCTACTTCAGTGTGATGGTTCTGTAGGATTTGGAGGAAGTCCTGATGAGAGTGGAGAAACAACTCTAGATGCCATGATTATGGATGGGTGAGGAAGAGTTATCTACAGTGTTGCCTTTCCTCTTTGATATATGGAATACTCATGGGTTAGAAGTAAAGGATAGATATGTACTAATTGATATGACTGTTATGATACTAGAGCTTACTGGATTATGATATGCCATTAGAGTTTGTTTTTTTAAGTTAGAGTAAGTAAAGGTTAATAAACTTACAAAGACTGCTTTCAAAAGCTGGTATGTTGCCAGGTCTATGTTGATCATAGTAACATTTTTAATAATTTCTTTAATGTAAATTTATATACTACAGTATGAAGGATCTGCTGTACAGTGGACCCCCGCCATTTCGCGGTTCCAGATTCACGGCTTCACCTATTCACAGATTTCTCTGTGGAACATATACAGTATACACATTATTCGCGGAAAATTAGCCTATCGCGGTATTTTTCATAGAGATATATTCACAGATGAATGTATTTTTATATAATTTTTATGACTAGATACACTTCTTGTGATAAAACTATTAAAATATTCAGGTATAAGCATTTTTTGAGGGCTTTTTGGTGTTTGAACTATCAAAATAGGCATTTATAAGCATTTTTAGAGGAGTGTCAAGTATTTGTGGATTTTAGCTATTGGCGGGGGTTAGTGGTACGCATCCCTTGCGAATACTGGTCGTCGACTGTATTTCTGCTGCAGATTTTGTAATGGCTATTGTCACTGTAAATAGACTATAATACAGTTACTTGGTTCTTAACATGAAAAGTCAGTTTTTCAGTTGTATGTTTAGATTTACACTGGGAGCAGAATGTGTATGAAAAGTTATTTGCACAGTATTGGAATATTAAAATCGGAACTTTTTTACAGTCAAACACATGATGTTGGTGCTGTCGGGGACCTTCGTCGAGTCAAGTCTGCCATTTCTGTGGCTCGTATGGTTATGGAACATACTACTCATACTCTTCTGGTTGGTGAACAAGCCACTGAATTTGCTCTTATGATGGGGTTTCAGGAAGAGAGTCTGACAACAAATCATTCAAAAAAAATGCATGAAGACTGGATTAAGAATTCGTGTCAGCCAAATTACAGAAAAAATGTTATACCTGATCCAACAACCTCATGTGGTCCGTACGTTCCTGCAAGTGTATTGACGAAAGCAAAGAAATGGCTTGTATCCAAAGAAGGCAAGAATTTCAACCTGGCTAACCATGATACAATAGGGATGGTTGCAATTGACTTTGAAGGTCATATTGCTTGTGGAACATCAACAAATGGTGCAAAATACAAGGTTCCTGGAAGAGTTGGTGACTCCCCAGTTCCTGGGAGTGGATCATACGTTGATCGACATGTTGGAGGTGCTGCAGCTACTGGAGATGGGGATGTGATGATGCGCTTCATGCCAGCACTGACTGCTGTTGAAGGCATGCGGAATGGTCTCTCTCCTACGAAAGCTGCTGAAATGTCTGTCCTTCGCATTGCTACTTACTATCCAGATTTCATGGGGGCAGTCATAGCTGTTAATCTAAATGGGGAACATGGTGCTGCATGTCATGGGATTGATGAATTCCCATATTCTATTGCAAATCCAAATTTGCAGCCAGTAACAGTTATGGTTGTGCCTTGCATATCATGATTTGATGGAAAGCATCATTGTTTTATTCTGTGATTGGCTGCATGTTGCAGTTACTTATATTTTATCCATAAAAGCAGCACACAGCATTTAGGAATTTCATGACACTTTATACATTCCACATTTACTAGATAATGTTGGCATTAAGATTATTAGAAATTTTAAAATTTCCAACACCTAGTTTTATCTAATCAGTGACTCACCTTTATTTGATTTTGCCTCATATTACAGTAAACTTGCAGTAGCATCAGGAATCAGTTTTACTTCAATATTAACAAAGTATATTGCACAGGTATTACTTTAGGCATTTTTTTTTATAGCATTTCTTACTGTGGTGAGAGATGGAAACATGGGGTGACAAGAAATTTGTATTTACAAATTTATTAAATATTTTATATTTGTCTTTGTAATATTGTTCTACCTGTTCCTGAACTTCCACAGATATTTTAATCCTGACAATAACTCTACAATATTTCTAATTTTCAAGATATTTACCAGTAGCTATTGTGGTATGGTTCATGGCATCTTTCTACGAACAGTATATCCACATTTATGAAATATATAAATGAATCAGTCCACTGCTGTACATTAGAAGGTAATGTACAGCAGTTTTTTTTTTTTTTTTTTTACATTACATTGCCCTGTACATTTCTTGTTGATCAATAAGCTTTATTGCAATACAGCTGTATATATAAGCATACAACAAACAAATATTTTAATTTACAAATGCATAGAAACCTAGTAGGCTACCTGTGGTCAAGCTTAACTGAGAGCTGAAATGAAGTGGGATTACCAGAGTAAAATTTGTCCCCCAACTGGGGAGATCCCATGATTTATTTGCTCTTCAATTGCCTTCTATTTTATCTCCTACCTGGAACCAGTGAGTTTAAGGGTTTGGGAATACAGCATGCATAGTAAATGTGGTATGTCCCGTAGGGGCTAGTGCCATCAGTGAACCTCACATGGTGCACTGTAGGCATTACTGGAGCTTCGCAGCATCCCTTCGGCCCCTAGCTGCAAACCTTTTAATTTCTTTTACTGTACTTCCGTTCATATTCTTTCTTCCATTTTACTTTCCACTCTTCTGACAATTGCTTTATAGTGCAGTTGTGAGGTTTTCTTCCTGTTACACCTTTAAAAGCTAACTACTCTCAGTTTCCCTTTCAGTGCTAAATGACTTCATAGGTCTTAGAACATGCATTTTATATTCCACTCCACAGTAAAATTTGTCCCCCACCTGGGGAGGTCCCTTGTTCTATGTGCTCTTCAATTGTCTTCCATTTTGTCTCCTACTGGGACCCAGGGTGTTTTAAGGGTTTGGGAACAGAACTGGTTTTAAGCCTATTTGACTACTGTAATTTGATCAAATTGGGCCCCGCACCAATTTTGAAGATTTTTCTGTGTTCTAAGGAGAATAAACTGCTACCGAAAACGTGAAATGAAGAATGAGGAAGCATTGTTCCTCACATTATAATGCATACTATATTAACAGAATATTTTCACTTGGAAAATCGGTTTTATATTTGACAAAAAAGCGTCTTAATTTGTATAATAATAATAATAATAATAATAATAATAATAATAATAATAATAATAGTGACAAGTATACCGTAGCAGCTCATCTCTGAGTGCAGGATGCCGTCTCAGGTTAAAGAAAACATTGTTTTGAGAGAGAGAGAGACCTTGAACCATGTCGTTGAGTTTGAACTTTCTAATTGGGCCCCACAATTCCTAGCACCGGCCCTGTACGGAATACAGGATAATCAGAGGATATGCTATGGGGAATGATTCTGGACAATTATAGATGGTGGCACCTTTGATATAGGTAGCGTGAACCTTGAACCTGTACGGGGTATATTTAAGCACTGATGGTTGGTCCACACAGAGTTTGAAGTGAAAAAGTTCAGTGAACGGGATTTTTTCGCTTCAAACTCCCGCCGATTCTACGGGGCTCACAGAATGGTGGGACCTTACTAGACAAGGCACGTCATAAACACAGCTTACTGCACATTTTGTTGAAATGCACATACGGCCGCACTATGCAACGTCATGTTTCGTCTGTCGACTGTTTGAGTGATTTGTTGTGAGTTTGGGGTCCTTAAGCCCGAGTGACTACAAATAGAACCCAATCAGCAACCGCCTGGACAGGGAAGTGTGTGTCGCACGCTTGTCTCTGCCTTGTCGCCCCAGGGATCTGTATTTGGGCTCAAAGGTTTGTGTAAGGTTAGTAAATGTGAGTGCTCCTGCTTGGTTGTAGTGAGAATTATTGGGTAAGAATAACTGTTGGGGCGTTTGTATACTGCGGTGGCGTTGCATTAGTTGTGATTAAATTAAAGTGGTTTCTTTGAGGTTGAGGACAATTGTGTAGCTCACCTGTTTCGTGTTGTAGGTACGGAGATTGCAAGTTCGTTAGTGTGTGTGTGTTTTTTTTGAGGGGATTTTGTGTGTTTGTTATGTATGGGTGATGATTGAGATGGTTTTATTTTTGTAAGTAAATTGGGAAAGCCTGGTACGTGACTCGTTTATCCTTGCATGGGGGCTAAGTCACTTTCGTAGATTGTGGGCTGATCGTGCAGTCTATCGGCACAACGAAAATACAGTGACGTCTGTCGAGAAAATTCCCAAGAGTTCATGACATTCAGCTCATGGTCATAAATATGAATAGCAAACTTTTCAGGTGGACAGACACATTCTTACTGTTATTGAGTTTTCTTTGTGTGTGAGGCAGCTAATGATGTGAATGTTTTGCTGTATTAGGGGTTCATCCACGATTTCTGGGGTTTTATGAGCCAAGCCCTGAGTGGAGGTTATGTTGTGCTCTCTATTAACCTCAGGAATTTTCTTTCTTCACAGCCTAAAAAGGTAACTAACTACTTCCAACGAGTGGTTACCTACTTCATTTCCTGAACTATAAATTACTATAGTTAATGACCAAAATGAGAACAGGCTTAGCCTACCTTTAACTAACAGACTCGAATACAAACATGACTTGGCTATAGAGGTACTGGATCCTTGAAACTAATTCAACTAAAATGAAACACTAAGCAAAACTGACACACCAAATAACATGCGATACTTGGATAAAATAAAATTATCGTCTCTAAACCAAGATGTAAGAAGTTAACATGTTACACAGAGGTCGATTTTTCAACTCTTCTCTCTTCTGCGCATAACGTCACACGGTGCTCTGGTTGCATGTGGGCGGTGGCAACAGCTAGGCCGGAGTTTTCACGAATTTGTGACAATTTTTGAAGTTTTTGGAATTGAGTATGTTATTGCTATGGTGATATGTGCTATTAATGGATGCTGTAACACAGAAATGGACAATGTTGGAAGTGAAAAGGTTAGCTTTTACCGTTTCCCTAAAGATAATGTGTAAGAAGTGGATGAACATTGCAGAAGCGACCATATAAACCAAAAATGTAAGTGTGTTCAGTTAATTTTAAACAAATCGATTATGCAAGAAAGCTCAGGCATGAATTGCTTAACTACTGCGTGCAAATGCAAGAAAATTGAAGGATGATGCCATACTGAACCAAAGTTTACCTCTGTATTTATAGTGTCACTGTTGATTCAGGTATTTAATATCTTTAGTTTGGTTTAGTCTACCTATTACATTTAAAATTGTTGATAAATATATTATCTATAGGCTTATATGAATACTTCTATCAATTAAAGTGCATAAACAGATCTTTCGTTCAATTCCTCATGCAAATAAACCATATTTGACCGGTCAAGAGTGATAAGATTGAAATTGTGCCTAGACCTATGTGTAGTTAAGAATAACTGCCAAGGGGATATACAAGTCAATACGAGAGAGAGAGAGAGACGAACATTTTATTGAAATTGTTTTAATGTGCATGAAATGGCCCAATTATTTGTCGGGCAAAGGAAGGCGACAGTTATTTGAGAGAAAGGAGAGAGTTTTGTATAACTGAATGAACCGTAGGGTTATAAGGATAATTCTAGCAATTAAAGGACATGTACAATAAGTAATATCTTCCATTCGATTCCTAATGCAAATAAACCTGATTAAACCATGTTCACTGGTTAAGATTCACAAAATTGGAATTAGGCCTAGACCTGTTTGTTGAGACTACCTGCAAGTCAACATAAAAGTGAGAGAGAGGGCAAAATTTTATTAGAATTGTTTTCATGTGTATGAAATAGCCAGTTAATTGTTTGGTAAAGGAAGGAAGGAGAGAGAGAGATTACTAGAGATTTTCTTGCATATGAATAGGCCTACTTCTATCAGGGGGTTAGAAAGATGAAAATGATAGTTTTATATATATATATATATATATATATATATATATATATATATATATATATATATATATATATATATAATGTATATATATACAAGCACACAGGAAGTTTACTCCTGTGTGTGTGTATGTTTACACTTTTGAAACTAACTCTTGTGTTTATGTGTAATCGCATTCGGTTGACACTAATCTACGATGATCAATCGTTCCAGGTTAAAAGATATTTTTTTATATAATTATCGCATGTTATTTTGTGTCATTTTTCAGTAGTGGATGTGTGTGTTTTTTTTTAGTTCAATTAATATCAAGGATATAATATCTTTATTAACGAGGCATCACAGTGTCATACCTTCATAACCAACCAAGCTATGTCTGTACTCAAGAATGCTAGTTAAAGGTATGCTAGTCCTGTCCTTATTTTTCAGTTATTAACTGTTGTATTTTATAGTTCAGAAGTGAAGTAGTTAACCATTTGTTGGCATTGAATACTTACGTTATGTAGGCTGTGAAGAAAGAAAATTCATTAGCCTAATAGTGGCCTACCACTAATTTGCTCATACTTGGAATAGCTTTAGTTAGCCTGACTTTCGTATATTTTACATCATTATGATTTTTTCATGTTTTTTTGTAATATATTTTTAATATTTCGACCTTCATTAGCTCCTGTAAGCTACATTTTTATTCCTGCATTGGTAATATTGCACTACTATATAGTAGATGATTTCCATTTTGTACATAATATTTATCGGTGCTACTAAGGCTTGTTAGCTACGCGTCACCTACTCCGAGGTGCTAGTATTAAACATGGCGGAGGGTCCTTGGGACGCCATGTTTAGTACTAGCCCCTGGAGGATGAATTTATTATATACGCCCATTGCACCACTAGTAGATGATTTCCACTTTGTACATAACATTTATCGGTGCTACTTTGGCTTGTTAGCTACGCGTCACCTACTCCGAGGTGCTAGTATTAAACATGGCGGAGGGTCCTTGGGACGCCATGTTTAGTACTAGCCCCTGGAGGGTGAAATTATTATGTACACCCATTTCTGTATTGTGTGGTCGACAAATTATGTATTAATAAACGCTATCTTCGTGCGGCCGTTTACTTTAAATTTACCGTACGGTGTTTAGTACTAGCACCCCGGAGTATGTGATGCGTAGATAACAAGCCAAAGTAGCACCATGTTTATCATTTTGAATTTCATGCCTAAAGGATCATCAACAGAATTCATTTCTTTGGCTTTGTTCAAAGGCCTAACCAAAATTAGAAACCGAAGTATTTTTTTTATATTCATTATGTGAAAACTTTGTTATAAGAATATGCAGGATTGTAGACGACTGTCTTAAACAAAATATTTTTGTTATAGAGAAAAACGAAACTATACTGTACATCTCTACGCGATTGACGCCATTTCGACTAAGACTAACTAAAGCCGGGAAATACGTTCACTTTGCTTCCCCGTGACTGATTGGCTATTGACAGCGAATATCAATATTCATTACAAGAACAGGAGAATAGATTTGCAGATGCATAGTAGAATACGCATATTATAAGTCTGACAGTTTAGCTAAATTTCATGAAATACAGACGCTTATTTTGTGATGTCGAGATTTTAACGTGAATCATTGTCCAGTGTATCTTTCGCCATATAGCTAAGCTTAAATGGAGACAGCCTGTATTTTAAACGGTTTTGGTTCTCTGGTAACTTCCAATGTCTTGCAAACTGTCACAAATGAAATCAAATCAAGGCAAGGCTTTGGAGAAATCTCGTGATGTAGATTGCCAAATTCCACTGAAATAAGTAGATGCTATCTTTTCTGTGTCTTTTTATATTCATTCCTTTTACTAAAGCTTTACAGCAGGTTAGCAGTCATCCCTCTCAGGGTTATTGCTCTCATATTTTGGGTTTTTATTTTATTTTGTTTATTTTCACGACAATTCCCACAGATATTTTTCCGACTGTCAAACTTCAGAATGTTCCAACTACTTCCGTTTTGCCCTGATTCATGTAATTTGCTGTATTTCAAAAGGCGGTTCTCTTGCTTATTTGTGTTGCTACCAACATTTTTCTTTCTACGTGCCGATGACTATAAATATAACCCTTGTTGTTGTAACGCCAACCTACAGAACCCAATCGTTTAACTTTCTTTGTCGTTGATTTATTTTGTCTACGGACTGTCAGTTGGTGTGTCTACCTCCAAATAATCTAGTTGAATGTATATATATATATATATATATATATATATATATAATATATATATATATATATATATATATATATATATATATATATATATATATATATATATATATATATATATATATATATATATATATATATATATATATATGTGTGTGTGTGTGTGTGTGTGTGTGTGTGTGTGTGTGTACGTGTGTGTGTGAATTTATTTATTTCTTGTTGCAGTCCATGCAACATTATGCATGTATACTTTAAGAAGGGACCATCTTTGGTGTTCCATTCTAACTGGTCAACAGATAACTGACTGGACTGATTCTTTGACCATTATTGCTAAATAGTTAATGCACCGTTGTGTTCTCTTCAGTTAAAGCAAACTTTCCATTCATCCTAATGTTGCATTGTATTATTTTTTCTATTTGTAATTTTTGGGTTTCATGACGTAAAACTTATATCTTATCTTCTTCACTCATTCCGATTCGCAGAAAACTGTTTGTCACAGATAATGACAAGTTTCTCGCAATTTGTTTCTTATGAAAGACCACTGGCGCCTTGTAAAAGGAGTAGGTATATGTTCTAGTGGCACTGTGTTGTGCAATGAATAAAAGCTATGCTGTTTTAAAAGACTGCTTATCAGGATTTTTTTTTCATTACTATCTGACAAAAAAAAGACAAATCAACATATCAAAAGAGCTAATCTCTTACAAATTCTTGGGAAACGATTAGTCATTAAAAATATACAAAAATAATGTCAAATGAAAGACTAGAAATTATATCTTCCAAAAATGAGCTTGGTAAGATATTATTTCCAGGCTAATTTGAAGGCTGTATTCAGAATAACAGACAATTCCTTGATTTTAATCACGCTAAAAATATATATGTACGAATAACATGCCTTCTCCAGTAAGATATGATTGCCACTGGTTTATCAAAATGGCTTTGAATTTGTAATCATCTCTACCGTTTCTTTCAAATCCCGAAAAACATTTTGAGATCAAGTCTAGATAAAGTTGTAACGCTAGGATAAGCCCAAAAATCTGTTAGTTTGAAAATAAAAGAAGTTGGTTACCAAGCTGGTGAAAGTTGCTGAAGGCTTCTGATCGATTATATTATTGCCAAATGCCTCAGTAAATTCTCTCTTCAGATATTTGACAGCTGCAATTAACGAGGCCTGGGAGTTATGGTAATAGTTTATTAGGAATCTGTGATTCTGGTTGACTGGTTAGCTTAGATTAAGTGCAGTAAGGTTTCAGAGTGGGATAAGAGGGCCGGTGTGGACCTCTAGATTCTACCAACCACCAGGGGCTTTGGCGTTTGGTTAGTTCGTTGTTTTAGATCAAGTGTGTCAAGGTTTCGAAGGGAAAGAGACCTATCGCGGATCTGTGGACTTTGCGCAACCAACTGGGCCCTTTGCTTTAAATTGGTTGCTTTAGAACTTTAGATTGTGTTAAGGTTTTAAAAAGGATAAGAGGTCTGTTGTGGACCTCTGGACACTCTCTCAGCCAACAGTGTAATTACAAGGGGATGAACCTTACGTAATACGGGAAATAGAATAGGTTTCAAGGCAAAATCACATAATTCTTGTAAATAGTGTTGCGAAGATCCAGGTAAGATTTTCATTATTATATCTTAACAAATAATAAAGAAAGAAAGAACAACGGAGACTGATTGATTGGCTGGTTTCTTATTTTGCAGAAATAACATTTTTCAGATGTTTGGGAACAAGTAGTGCTGGTTGTTTCATTTTCTCTTTCTCCCATCTCACTTTCCACCCTCTCCAAACAACTGTTTCAGAGTGCAACTGAGAGGTTTTCCTTCTGTTACACCTTTAAAACCTTTTTACTCTCATTTTCCATTTTAGCGCTGAATGACCTAAATTTTCATATTTCCAATAACAATCACTGGCTAACATTCATCCTTTCGACATTAATTTTGTTGGAATTCAGTTTTGAAGACATAATTTCCTCCATACTTTCTGACAAGTTTCACCTAAGGCAGCGATTGATAGGAAACATTACTTTTGACTTTCCCAAAAGTATTTTCGTGCTGCCTTCGACTGATTAATAGTAAAAAACTTAGTGCTTTTATATAAACTTCGGACTTTTTTTAATGACCATCAGCGTAGATTTCTTTTGGCTAATGATTTTTTTCTTGCGGGTTTAGGGCTATCCTGACTGATGCCTCGTAGGGTAGGTCCTGGAACCTGTAATGTTTATAAAAAACGGTGGCACATTTCACCAGATTTTTTGAAAACAGAGGAATGAAAATTACAAAAAACATATGAATGAAAAATGGTAGTAAATGAGGAATGTATGCAAGACATCACAGCGTTGAAGGCATTCATCTTAAATGATCTTTGATCTTAACTGTAAAAATTCAAAATGGAAGAATTAAGTGACTGAACGTGCTTCAAATTGTACGCCGATTCGTAAGTTTTCAAGTCAAATTATTCATTGTCCTAGTGACTTCCTTTGTAGACTGAAGTCAACCAATCAGTCGTAGTGGCTTTGGAAAACAATCAATTAAGACTTGAAGGCAATCAACAGAGAGACTGAATTTGAAGAGAAAATGCTTCTGTTGAATAGTGTATGGATTTTCGTTATTTAAAAAAAAAGTCTTTAAACTGGTGTCGCAACGAATATGGTCATTACTTCAGTGTCCTAGGGCTATAAAAGGAAATAAGACTTCAGTGGGAAAGTGTCTGAAATTTTATTTTTCGGTTTTTTGTATATACATTTTTTCACGGGTCAAAACCTCCATTCTATAAGTCTGCAAACTGTTTAAGTCTTAATAAACATTAAATGTTAATATATCAGTTTTACACTTAGATATCACAATACTCATACCCCCATCAAAAGTGCATTCTGAAAACGAAGAGAAGAAAATAAAACTTTTTCCCAAACGATCTTGGATAAAAACACCAATATCCTTTGGCTGTTAGTCTTAGCAATACGTGTCCTTAATGCTCAGAGAAAGTAAAGTGAAACTTATTTCAAGAAAACACACTAGGTTCATTAAATACATCAAAGACTTAGACATTCTCAGTTAAGCGAGAACATTAGACTGGAAATAGGCTGAAGTAAAAAATGAAAAGGAAAAGATAAAATGATCATGCATAGATAAAATGAGAAAGTCTTCCAGACTCTTTTTGGAGTTTAAAGATGTCAGAATTCGTGATGTGCCTTCTTCATTTGCTCTTTGGGAGATGATGTCATATGAGCCTGTAATCACGGGAAAAGTCGGTCGAAATTCTGTTACGATCTTGGGAAATATGTTCACCCATATGTTACTTAGACACGAGGTTGGAAATTTCTTGCGTGAAGGACAGTGCAGGTGCTTCCAGACAATATTTACATTTTTGAAAGGCTTGAAAGTGCCGTTGTGCATAGTCGTAATATTTTAGGCATTTTGTCTTGATTTGGAATAACGTAGACATGTTAGCCATCGTCTTAGAGCAGTTCTTTAAAGGACAGGAATTTAATAAAGCAAATTTTTGTTGTTAAAATTTGAATCATTTAGGGTTCTTGAAATATACGACTAGATGTGTAAGTAAGCGGAGTCAAGGTTAGAATTTATTTCTTTCAGTATTTGTATACCAGAAGCTTATTCTCAGGTACTATAGTTGTAACATATTTTAGGGTAAGTTATCAGTGCAGAAATTTAATGGATTACCAACCGCATTAAGGGATAAAAATGTTTTCAGAAGACGGAGTCTACAACAGCAACTCTCTTCAATCTTCTACTTTTTTCATTTCAAGAGACAAAGTACTTTTACCATTTTTTTGGATGTAGGTCTTGAGGGTGTGTCATATATAACCAACTGGTCCTGAATGTTTACATCTGAACATGGGTACAAAAAATCCTACACAGGAGAAAGTAAGAAGTCCGCATTTCTATAATGTCCTTCCACTGAGAATTCGACTGACAGACATTGCTTACATGAAATAACACATATGAATACATTTACTTGACATCACTCGCCACCCCTCCTCCGTGTGTCGAGTGATGATTGTGGTGAGGAAAAGAAGCGAAGTTTGGTCAACATTGGTCCTTAGCGTAAGGTCACTGGCCCTTAAAGATAAAATGGATATGTAGTGTGGCTTCAGGAATCGCAATAACCAAAAAAAAAAAGAAAAAAAAAAAAGACAGGTTCTTCTTCTTCCTATTTAAAGATGGGAAAGTTTGTTGTTAAACCCTCGTGGCTTTTTGTTTTTGTTTGTAAGGCTCTTGTGTATGTTAAGTGTACAGGCCAAGGTAATGAATTCTGTAGTATCGAGGTTTTTTAAATAATACTTGTGACCTCTGACTGAAGCATGAACCGTAACTGCCTCACAAACGTCTTATTTAACACCAGAAAGCATAACTTATCATCACGACACGTTTATTAACCGAGGAATTCTGAACCCATTGCTCTCTTGGCGTAGAGATCCTCTGAAACTGGAATGACGTCCTCGTCATAGTTTCTCTTCCCTAGAAATTCCGACCCCATAGCTCTTTTGCCCAAAAATTCCGACCCCATGGCTCTTTTGCCCAAAAATTCCGACCCCATGGCTCTCTTCCCAAGAAATTCTGAGCCCATTGCCCTCTTGCCCAAAAATTCTGAACCCATGGCTCTTTTACCAAGGAATTCTGAACCCATTGCTCTCTTTCCAAGAAATTCTGAGCCCATGGCTCTTTTACCGAGGAATTCTGAGCCCATAGCCCTCTTGCCGAGGAATTCCGAACCCATCCTTTTCCCCAGAAACTCTGAACCCATTTTCTTAGACATCAAAAGGGAAAAGAAGTTTTTCAAGCCGTCTCGAGTAACACCTGAGTAGTATCTTCGCGCGAACCTCTTCATTGGTGCAGAAGTCAAGTCGTCGTGATCAGCAGCGGGTTCGACTGCGTTGCCTTCATTGTAGTCGTACTGGCCGGTAAAACTCAGCTGCTCTTTTCTGAGGTCGTCCACGTCCTCCAGAGTGTTGCAGTCCTCGCACGAGTGGTTATTTTTACCGGCCAGGCTGTCTGCAGATCTCTTCCCAAGGAATTCCGAGCCTAGTCTCCTGACTCCCCTGTTGAGTAACTGTGGTGCCTGGTGCTGGCCATCGGGAGACGACATCGCCACGAGCAGGTAGTGAAGCATGGATTTGTATGGGTATTCTGCCGACCTCTTTTCCACCAGTGTTTCAGAATCATCTGCAAAAATAAAAATGAAAATATATATTAATGGAAAAGATTGTTGCTCTGTATCCACAAAGTTTAAAGTCAGATGATTATGTATAACAAGAGGATTTATTCTTTGCCTTAACAGTCTGAGTATTTTTTATGGCAACACTTTAAGGCGTATTGACAGTGCTAGAGTTAAGTATACCTCAGTTTTACCAGACCACTGAGCTGATTAACAGCTCTCCTAGGGCTGGCCCGAAGGATTAGACTTATTTTACGTGGCTAAGAACCAACTGGTTACTTAGCAACGGGACCTACAGCTTATTGTGGAATCCGAACCACATTATAGCGAGAAATGAATTTCTATCACCAGAAATAAATTCCTCTAACTCTTCATCAGCCGGCCGGAGATTCGAACTCGTGCCTAGCGAGTGCTAGTCCACAGCTCTACCGAAATGACATCAATTCAGACCCCTTGATGTTATTCATAACTGCTTTCAAGACAAAACTGATAGGAAACTGATAAGATAAAAGAATGAGTAAAGTAAGCAAAATGAGTTTTCCTCCAGAATTTAGGTTAGTTACAGTAACTACTACTATTTCACTTAACGTTTCCTCTGTTTCATGTAATTATCAGCCCTAACTGTGTTAAAATGGGAAAACATTCTGCGAGTGAAGTATAACAGTCTGCAGAAAATCAAATTCGACACTACGTTCCAAGTTCATTATTATCTCGGCTTAGTATTAAGATAGAGGTGTTTTTTTTTTTTATCGTTAAGTGTGGGTCGCCGCACTCTGTGGATTTTCTACATGTAGAATAAAGTCCTTCCATTTTGTAAGGGCAGCCTGAAGTTTCTAAGAATAGTTATGTTTTAATGGATCGTTTATTGTGAAACGAAACGAAAACAAGAACAAACTGAACAAAAGGGGTAATAATTTATAGCCGTGGATAAAAGCTTCATCTCTAACAAAAAAAAAAAAAAAAAAAAAAAGGCAGGCACATCTCACCTCATAAACAATAGATCGTCAAAACAAGCACTGTGCAGTGTAGCAAGAAAAATTTTTCCTGTTATTGTAAAGATAAACTTCAATTTAAAAAAGTCAGCTAACTTAAGGAAACTCAGGACAACTTAGGTTAACCTAGTATAACTCAGGAAAACTTAGTATTACCTAAGAAACGTAGTATGACCTATGAAAACTTGATATAATTTAGGATAATTCGCGAAAAATAAGGATAACTTAGGAAATTTAGGATTATTTAGGGAAAACTTAGGGAAACTTACGAAAAATTAGTATAACTTACGAAAACCTAGTACAACTTAGGAAAACTTAGTATACCTTACGAGAACTCAAGATAAATTGGGAAAACTTGGGAAAACTCAGGAAAACTTAGTATAGTTTGGGAAAACTCAGGATAACCTGGGTAAACTTGGTGTAACGAAGGAAAATCAAGGATAACTTAAGAAAACTCAGGAAATTAATAACTAAGTAAAAACTAGGAAAACTTAGGACAACTTAAGGACAACTTTATATAACCTAGGAAAACTAAGTGTAACTTAGGAAAACCCTGGATAACTAACTTAATCTTACCTTGGTGGAGAGTCGGGTGGGTAGCGCAGAGCGTGCAGAAGAGGATAAGACTCGGCAGGACACATTGCCACCCTGTGACCATCCCACTCCCTGGAAGGGAAAGAGGGAAAGTCAGGTGGATAATATTGATGCTGGAGAAAGAATTTTTCAAACTTTGCAAGAGCAGAATGGGAGGCCTTTTGAGATAATTTTAAGGGAAAGGGCATGTTTCTGATCCTTAAGGTAATTTAAAAGGAAAGGGTGTATTTCTAACCCTGGATGCCTATTAAGATGATGTAAAAGGAAAGGGGCTATTTCTAACCCTGGAAGCCTATTGAGATGATTGAAAAGGAAAAGGGATATTTTTAACCCTTGGAGTTTTTTAAGATAATCCAAATGGGAAAGGGGTGTGTTTCTAACACTGGAGGCCTATTAAGATGATTGAAAAGGAAAGGGGGTATTTCTAACCCTTGAAGGTCCATTGAGATAATTCAAAGGAAAAGGGGGTATTTCTAACCCTGGAGGCCTGTTGAGATTATTTAAAAGGAAAGGGTATTTCTAACCCTTGGAAGTCCATTGAGATAATTCAAAGGGAAAATTCGGTATTTCTAACCCTGGAGGCCTATTAAGATGACTGAAAAGGAAAGGGGGTATTTCTAACCCTTGGAGGTCCATTGAGATAATTCAAAGGAAAAGTGGGTATTTCTAACCCTGGAGGCCTGTTGAGATTATTTGAAAGGAAAAGGGGGTATTTCTAACTCTGGAGGCCTGTTGAGATGATTTAAAGGGAAAGGGTTTATTTCTAATCCCAGAGGTCTACTGAGGCAATTCAAAGGAAAGGCGGTTATTTCTAACCCTTGATGCCTATTGAGATGATCTGAAGGGAAATGGCGTATTTCTGATCCTGGAGGCCTACTGAGATAATTTAATGAGAGGGTGTAAGTCTAATCTTGGAGGCCTATTGAGATAATTTAAAGGGAAAGGATGTATTTCTAATTGCGAAGGCTTGTAGAGATAATTTAAAGGGAAAGGGTGATTTCTTGCGATAATTTAAAGGGAAAGGGTGATTTCTTGCGGTAATTTAAAGGGAAAGGGTGTTTCTAACCCTGGAGACCTATAATAGTGAATAATTTAATGGGAAAGGATGTATTTCTTGTGATGATTTATAGGGAAAGAGTGTTCCTAACCAAGGATACCTATTGAGATAATTTAAAGGGACATGGTGTATTTCTTGTAATAATTGAAAGGGGAAGGGTGTTTCCGACCCTGGAGGCCTATTGAGATAAAAGGAAAGGGTCCATTTCTAACTCTGGAGGCCTATTGAGATATTTTATACCGGAAAGGGAGTATTTGTTACCCTAGAAGAGAGGATAAGATGGTCTGTTAATTTCCAACATTGCAGAAAGAGCTTAGTGTTTTTACTTTCTTTTGTTTGCTTGCTTGTAAACAAGATGAGGCAGAAAGGTGGGCCTCGTGACCAGCAACAAGGAATTAGATTTTCGTGAGCATTTCACACCTGGATAAGGGATGTTTTGGGGGAGGGTTTTTGATTGCTCAGCCTTGGCGGTCTGCGGCCTCAGACAATTTTCGTTGTCAACACGCGAATGACATATTGAATACATGTGTTGATGATGATGATGATGATGATGATGATGATGATGAGAGAGAGAGAGAGAGAGAGAGAGAGAAAGAGAGAGAGAGAGGGAGAGAGTCCAAAATCTAGAGGTATGGCGCGATATATATTTGATGGGTTCGACTGCTGCTTGTAAGATTCTTTGGGAAGGATTCTACTTCTGGTTCTTGTCCCTACAAACTATTTACTATAATATCTTCAGATTTGGTTTGCCTAATCTATGAACTATTTGTTTAAAAACTTTTCCGTTTGGTTTTATTCCTTTCAATGGTAAGTGGACATAATTTTAAAAAAATACGAGCAACTGCCTGGGACAGTTTTTGTTAGGTAAGTTATAGAAACAAATTCTCTAAAACGACTGTTTATTTTAGATAAGTTATAGAAACAAATACTATAAAACGACTGTTTTTCTAGTTAAGTTATAGAAGCAAATTCTATAAAACGACTATTTTTCTAGTTAAGTTATAGAAACAAATTCTGTAAAAGGACTGTCTTTTTATTTAAGTCATATAAACAAATTCTATTAAACGATTGCTTTTTAGTTAAGTTTTAGAAACAAATTCTATGAAATGACAGTTTCTTAGTTAGTTACAGAAAAAATTCTTTAAAATGACTGTGTTTTTTTGAGGTAAGTTATAGAAACAAATTCTATAAAACAAATGTTTATTAGGTAAGTTATAGAAACAACCTTTATAAAGCGACTTTTTTTTTTTAGCTAAGTTATGGGAATAAATTGTATAAAGCGACTGTTTTTTAGGTATATTGGGTAAATATTAGAAACAAATTCTATAAAGAGACTGTTTTTTTTAGGTAAGTTATAGAAACAAATTCCCTTCAATGATTGTTTTTTGGTTCAAGTTATAGAAACTACTATAAAGCGATTGTCTTTTTAAGTAAGTTATAGAAACAAAGCCTTTAAAACGACTGTTCTTTTTAGGTAAATTATATAAAAAATTCTTTAAGACTGCTTTTCTGTTTAGGTGCGTTATAGAAGCAAAATCTATAAAACGACTGTTTTTTTTTTTAGTTAAGTTATAGAAAAACTTTCTATAAAACGGCTGTTTTTTTAGGTAAGTTACAGAAATAATTTCTAAAAAATGACTCTTTTTTAGGTAAGTTATAGAAATTTTTTTTGTAAAACGGCTGCTTTTAGGTAAGTTATAGAAATAAATTCTATAAAACGGCTGGTCTGTTGACTAATTCACAAAATTTTGATGAATAACCTTCCGATAATAAAGACTTTAGCTGAAAAACGAAATAAAACAATGATAACCACAACGTGAAACTAGATTATTTTTTCCTGCAAAGATAGTAAATTGATACGGGGGGAAAACTTTTTTTTTTACCCCTCTTAGTTTTCCCGTCCCTTAGACAAATACTCCAGATGTGAGAAAGTGTAAAGGTTTTCCCATCTGGAAGGTTTCTGTGGGGCTTTTGTGCGAAAACGTCCGGCCCTCAAAAGCTGTCGGTGACAACTACCACCTCCTTGAGGATAGAACCTGAGGTGGTGTTTGTGTGTGGGGCGGGGGGAGGGGGGCGGGGGGAATAGATGGGATTGACAGACCTGGGAGGGGGAGGGTTGGGCGGTGGTGGTGGAAAGGTTGGAGGAAGGGATAGTGGTCGAGAAAAGATATCCAGAAAACGAGATACGGGCTAATCGATTAAATAGTTCTTGTAACACTCGTTGGTTATGTCTGTCTGTTTATCTGTCTGTCTGTCTGTCCGTCTTGTCGTGCATTATACGCAGCTTGAATATAAATACATGTATGCATGGACATATTGCCTATAAACGTAACCAGCAATATGGTACTTATCAAGTAAGAATGACCTATGATTCGTGTCCTCAGGGAACTTTTAATCTCTCTCTCTCTCTCTCTCTCTCTCTCTCCTCTCTCTCTCTCTCTCTCTCTCTCTCTCTTATGTTACTTGCTTTTGCCATAAAACTTAGTTGATAAGGGTAATTCTTGGACTCCGTCAAATGAGAGAAAATATTCCTTCCCTGATCTTATTCCCAAAAGGGGACATCATATGCTTGACAGGGAGGCATTCTGTTATTCACTTTTTTGCTTCGTTCTTTTTTATGATTTCAAGAATTTATGTTCTTGTTTCGTGTCGTACATTTCGTCCACATTAGTCTTGAGAGAGAGAGAGAGAGAGAGAGAGAGAGAGAGAGAGAGAGAGAGAGAGAGAGAGAGAGAGAGAGAGAGAGAGAGAAATATTTTATCTGGTGCATGTAGTTAGTAAGCACATTAAACCTGAGAGAGAGAGAGAGAGAGAGAGAGAGAGAGAGAGAGAGAGAGAGAGAGAGAGAGAGAGAGAGAGAGAGAGAAGAAATCTTATCTGATGCAGTTAGTTAGAATACACATTAATCCTTAGAGAGAGAGAGAGAGAGAGAGAGAGAGAGAGAGAGAGAGAGAGAGAGAGAGAGAGAGAAATCTTTTATCTGATGCAGTTAGTTAGAATACACATTAATCCTTAGAGAGAGAGAGAGAGAGAGAGAGAGAGAGAGAGAGAGAGAGAGAGAGAGAGAGAGAGAGAGAGAGAGAGAGAGAGAGAGAAATCTTTTATCTGCTGCAGTTAGTTAGTATACACATTAATTCTGAGAGAGAGAGAGAGAGAGAGAGAGAGAGAGAGAGAGAGAGAGAGAGAGAGAGAGAGAGAGAAGAAATCTTTTATCTGATGCAGTTAGTTAGTATACACATTAATCCTGAGAGAGAGAGAGAGAGAGAGAGAGAGAGAGAGAGAGAGAGAGAGAGAGAGAGAGAGAGAGAAAAATCTTTTTATCTGATGCAGTTAGTTAGTATGCACATTAATTCTGAGAGAGAGAGAGAGAGAGAGAGAGAGAGAGAGAGAGAGAGAGAGAGAGAGAGAGAGAGAGAGATATTTTACCTGATGCATGTAGTTAGCATACACATTAATCCTGAGAGAGAGAGAGAGGAGAGAGAGAGAGAGAGAGAGAGAGAGAGAGAGAGAGAGAGAGAGAGAGAGAGAGAGAGAGAGTAGTGGTCCCAGTTAGCTTTCATTGTAAAATTTTATTCTTATATAACAAAATAATAGAGCAACTGGTAACCAGTTAAGAGATGAATTTCTTGATAAATCTGCGTGTGTGGTACACAATAAAGATCTTGTATTACACATTTTACCATGAAGTACTTACAATATGTCTGTTATACTGAAGTATTTGCATCAGTTCACCTCCAAGTAAGTACATCTGTCACAAAGAAGTACGCTCGCATTATATCTGTTACAATGACTAGCATTGTCATTTACAATGAAGTAATTGCACTGCATTACTTACAACACAGAACTTTCAATATATCACTTACAGGAAAGTATATACTTTATTATGTCAGCTACCCTAGGGTCTCTTTTTAGATTTAATGTATATTCTAAAAAAATCCTGGCAAGTGCTCGAAGGTACAGGGAAATATAGATGTCGCTTCACAAAAAGGTCAAACAGGTCAAGGATCTTGGTAAAACCGAAGAAATCGAAAGGGTCATTCAGAAATTCTGAATGACCCTTCAAATGAAATTCGAATAGATTTCCGAGGGAATGAAATGCACCGTATTTTTCTGTACCATTGGTTGAGGGATGATTCTGTCATAACTTCTGCCAGGTAAGGAATTCCGCAAATTATGCCTCCTCGGAATCGAAGCTTATTTTTTTAGAAATGTGTTATTCATTACTCCAGAGAATGGCAACACTATATACGTATTACGTATCAACATATATAAAATCGTTTTTCCAGGAAATAAGGAAACATTACTTTGAAAGCTTACACATACACAAATAATTCTTATAGTTAATACGGAAATATTTTTGGGAAAACGTTTCAAACGTTTTCACAAAAATATTCCTGCATTAGTTGGAAGAATTGTTCGTTTACGTATAAGTTACCGAAGTAATTTTTGTGGACACATTTACAAATTTTTTTTCACAAAAATATTCCCTTTTTAACTGAAAGAACTGTTCATTTATGTATAAACTTTCAAATGCAAATGTTTTCACAAAAATATTCCCGTATTATCTGGAAGAATTGTTCGTTTATGTGTAAGTTTTCAAATTACTGTAATTTTTGCGAAAACATTTGAAAACGGATCATTTTTCGGATGAATACGGGCGGATTATTGTGAAAACTTATGCACTTGCCGAATGATTAGTCCGACACATAACCAATACTGACATTTCCATACATAATACTTGCAGCTATTAGGATCTCTCTTTCTCTCTCTTGTTAAGCTATAATCTAACACCCTTCTCTCTCTCTCTCATCTTGAGATAGAATCTAACAACTTTCTCTCTCTCTCTCTCTCTCTCTCTCTCTCTCTCTCTCTCTCTCTCTCTCTCTCTCTCCTCGTTAGACGAAGGTAGACTCGCGTAGACTCACATAATGTTCCAATGACGTGGAAGAACAGCAAGAGAGGACATTAATTGCACTTGATTGGGCACATTGGTGGTGGGAGTCTTCTTCACATTGGATTTCTCCTCTTCTTTTTCTTTCCTCCTTTTTTTAATCATAGATTTTTTTCTCTCTCTCTCTCTCTCTCTCTCTCTCTCTCTCTCTCTCTCTCTCTCTCTCTCTCTCTCTCTCTCTCGTTAAGAGAGAAGCTTGTACCCTTTTCTAGCCCAGACCAGCAGAAAATATAAAAAAAGGGTAAAGAAGGAATGAAGGTTCAGTAGACCTTCAGCTTCTTAAAGGGATGAAGGAAACTGAAGCTGATAGAGAATTCTAATGCTGGACAGTTTAATCCTAAGAAAGTGACCGATTTTCACAGAGTAAATGTGGGAAGAGGTTGTCTGACGAATATTACGAAGTTGTCTTAGCTCAATAATGCAAAATAGGATCCGAGTTTGCTTTTCATGTGTATTTCTAATGATCATTACATTTGATAGTATGTGTCATCCGTCTACAAAAATACTAATTATAGGAAAGGTTGTCTTTGAAAATTTTACTAATGCATTCATGTAAAAAGTATACATATGTACACTTCTTGGTAGTTTAATATCACTTTCATTCAACTTTTTTTTACATGTTAATTTATTTATTGGGATTTCCAGTGATGATCATTTCAATTCTTTATACAATTTATGAATACTACATAAATACCCAGACAATTGAGTCTGGCCACAAAGTAAAGTCTTGTGAATGTTACTTCCACAGATATATATGCTGGTTTTCACTTTTATTTTCGTATTGATAGAGTGGCCCATTTTTTTTCTAGCAAAAGTAGGCGCAAATGGATATAGATTCTTAACCTTACTCGGCATAGAGACAGGCCTGTGTAAATATTTTATGATTAACGATAGCTTTAAAGTACCGGAAAGAGTTTCACGTTTTTGCTAAACTGCAGATTCATCTTATCATCTTAATGTGTTTAGGCGATTATTTGAGAGAATATAGAAATGGCGCAAATGACTGAATAAAAACGCGCAAGAAAATAGATTAAATTAAAGGATCCAGCGATTAAGAATATGAACATGAATTTCACTGTGGTTGTAAATACGAAAGTCAGTGATCCCAAGCAGTAACAAGTTACTGTGCAAATGAATGTTTGATTTTTTCAATACAAATAACAAAAGACATGTCTATGGAAGGGAAGAGACGAAGCTAACCATTGATACCCCTTGGCCCCTAGCTGCAACCCCTTTCATTCCTTTTACTGTACCTCAGTTCACATTCTCTTTCTTCCATCTTACTTCCACGCTCTCCTAACAGTTGTTTCATATGCTATTTCAACCCTTATTGTCGTTTAGGCGTTTCTTCTCATGCTGCCAGATGTACTTGGTTGGAAGTGAACGCATTTATTCCTTGTTAATCCTTACCCTTAGCAGTTAATAGTAAGGAGGCCACAATAAGAATGGAAAACGTGAAACTTTAAACATGAATTAGGCTTAATCATGCTTCATTAGGTTGTTGAAGATTATCTTGTATTAGCAGTTTTTCCAAAAGACCATCTCAGGACTGGAATAGGTTATAGGGGGATGATTATTAAATCCAAGTTTGGGTGAATGTTTTCCTTGGTTATACAGAAAGAAACATGAACCCTTCCCATTTTCTGGTTTTATCTAGAGTAGAGATATTGTGGAAAATAAAGAGTAAGTCTTTGGATTTTACCTGTCCTATAAGGTTGGATCAACATTACCTGAAGAAAGACGTCTATGAGCATTTCTGGCCCCCTTTTATGTCTGCTATGTTTTGTTTTTGTCTGTCTAGAGTCTGTCTGGACTGAAATGGGTAACGGCACTATCATTTATCATGGACGTATCAAAAAAATTGGCATGTGCCTTACAACATTGCATCATGGTTATATTTTCTGTTCTCTTTCTCAGATTTGGCCCGAGGCACTTGGCCCTTGAGAAAAACCTTCAAGATATACATATATGTAGTTATGATGGCCCCAGAGAAAAACCTTCAAGGTATACATATATGCAGTTATGATTTACATATTGAATCAGATCCCTTGCTGTAGTTCGAGCTCAGTTTCTCTGCTTCTCTGCTCTCCAATGTCAGCAACTGGCTTATGAATGAAATATCTCTGGGAGACTTATCGGTAGCTTTCGACAACATTGCTTAGGAGATGGCCCAATTATAGTGTCTTC
>NC_089752.1:58281674-58284174 GCF_040412425.1 Macrobrachium rosenbergii | reverse complement strand
CTGCCTGTCCTCTTTATCCAGGCATTAGTGTGGTGACTGTCCTTTTTATCCAGGTATTACTATTTTTTCTGTCCCCTTTAACCAGGTATTGCTGTACTGTCTTTCCTCTTTAACCAGGTCTTACTGTACTGTGTGTCCCTTTTATCCAGGTATTACTATGCTGTCTGCTCCCTTTAACCAGGTATTACTGTGATATTACTGTGATGACTGTTCCTAATATCCAGATATTACTGCTCTGTCTGCCCCTTTTGTCTACGTAGGTATTACTGTTATGTCTGTCACATTTAACCAGATATTACTGTACTGTCTGTCCTTTTTATCCAGGTATTACTATGGTGACTGTCCCTTTTACCCAGGCATTACGCTGTCTGTTCCTTTTATCCAGGCATTACTATGCTGTCTGTCCCCTTTAACCAGGTATTACTGTGCTGTCTGTCCCTTTTATCCAGGTATTACTATGCTGCCTGTCCCCTTAACCAGGTATTACTGTGCTGTCTGTCACTTTTATCCAGGTATTACTGTGATGACTGTCCCTAATGTCCAGATATTACTGTCCTCTCTGTCCCTTTTACCCAGATAGTTCTGTGGTGACTGTCCCTTTTATCTAGGTATTACTGTGGTGACTGTCCCTTTTATGCAGGTATTACCGTGGTGACTGTCCCTTTTATCCAGGTATTACTGTTCTGTCTGACACCTTTAACCAATTATTGCTGACCTGTCTATCACATTTAACCAGGAATTACTGTAATGTCTGTCCCTTTTATCTAAGTATAACTGTGGTGACTGTCCCTTTTATCCAGGTATTACTGTGTTGTCTGTCCCTTTTATCCAGGTATTACTGTGTTACTGACTTTTATTCAGAAATGACTGTGATGACTGTTCCTAATATCCAGATATTACCGTTATGTCTGTCCCTTTTCTCCATATATTACTGTGGTGACTGTCCCTTTTATTCAGGTATTACTGTTCTGGTTGACATCTTTATCCAGATAGTACTGTACTGTCTGTCCTTTTTATCCAGGCATTAGTGTGGTGACTGTCCCTTTTATCCAGGTATAACTATTTTGTCTGTCCCCTTTAATCAGGTATTTCAGTATTGTCTTTCCTCTTTAACCTGGTCTTACTGTACTGTCTGTCCCTTTTATCCAGGTATTACTGTGATGATTCTCCCTCTTATCCAGGTATTACTATGTTGTCTGTCCCCTTTAACCATGTATTACTGTGCTGTCTGTCCCCTTTAACCAGGTATTACTGTGATGAATGACTTTTATTCAGAAATTGCTGTGATGACTGTTCCTAATATCCAGATATTACTGTTCTGCCTGTCCCTTTTATCCAGGTATTACTGTTATGCCTGTCACATTTAACCAGATATTACTGTACTGTCTGTCCTTTTTATCCAGGTATTACTGTGGTGACTGTCCCTTTTATCCAGGTATTACTATGCTGTCTGTCCCCCTTAAGCAGGTATTACTGTGCTGTCTGTCCCTTTTATCCAGGTATTACTGTGATGACTGTCCCTAATATCCAGATATTACTGTCCTGTCTGTACCTTTTATCCAGGTATTTCCATGGTGACTGTCCCTTTTATCCAGGTATTACTGTGGTGACTGTCCCTTTTATCCAGGGATTACTGTCCTGTCGGACACCTTTAACCAGATATTGCCGTACTGTCTGTTCTCTTTAACTAGGTCTTACTGCTACTGTCCCATTTAGCCAGATATTGCTGTGGTGACTGTCCCTTTTATCCAGTTTTTGCTGTACTGTCTGACTCCTTTATCCAGGTATTACTGTGGTGACTGTCCCTTTTATCCATGTATTACTGTGGCGAGTGTCCCTTTTATCCATGTATTACCGTGTTGTCTGTCACCTTTAACCAGGTATTACGGTGCTGTCTGTTCCTTTTATCCAAGTATTACTGTGATGACTGTCCCTTTTATCCAGGTATTACTATGGTGACTGTTCCTTTTATCCAGATATTACTTTGCTGTCTGTCCCCTTTAACCAGGTATTACTGTGCTGTTTGTCCCTTTTATCCAGGTATTGCTGTGGTGACTGAGAAGTATTTTAAATAATATATTTCTATGGTCTCGTGTACATGAAATGAGGTATGATAAACCCGTAGAGATTATTTATCACATAAGTTACAAAGGGAAGGGGAAAGGGGGATGGCTTAGGGGAAGGGGGCGGGGGTACGGGTTTTGAAACCTACCCCATTATGTAAGTTGGGTGAAATGATGGCCACGTGCCAAATTATGTCTGGATTGGTAAAAGATTTTGGATTTCTGTAGCGTACAAACATACAAACCAACATACAAGGTCACATACAAGCATACAAACATTCACTTTTACGAGTGATTTGCTATGGATGTATTTCTGTTTTACAAATAGGTGATTTTAAAATTACATGATTTAGGATTTTTTTTTATTTAGTCCCTGTTTGATGACCTGTTTATTTGATCAAAATTTCGGTCCATTAATTAAGCCCCAGTTTAGTATT
>NC_089752.1:58241674-58276674 GCF_040412425.1 Macrobrachium rosenbergii | reverse complement strand
CACCACCACTGAAGAAATATTTGCAAGTTTGGCCATTTTCTCGTCAGTCCATCAATTTCTGCTTTCAGGGTAAAAGCAAGTTAAGATAAATGCCGTATATATTTTTCGTTAAATTTTAGAAAAACATTTTCATGAGTTGTACAAAACCATCTCTCTTTTCCATTAGATTTTATTAGAATCCGTAATGTTTTCCATACCTGCATGTTGTATGTTTTGTTTTTTTGCTAAATATACTAGAAAAAAGTTTAATTCTTGCTTTCTTTTTGGATTAAATTTTGTTTGTTGGACATCAGTAATTACTTTATTAGTTTTTGTAGTAAACCGTATGGGGGTTCTTTTATTCTTAGTTGCTTTTTGGTCCAGTTTCGTTATTGTAGGGAATAATGTATTTTACCACCATTGGTGTTTTCTTTCACATATGCAGCTAGCGTCCATCTTACTGTATATAAAAAGGTCGTATTTAGAACATATGTTACCACAGTTAACGAGGTAACTAAGTCCGTTATTCTGTATACCTTTTCTTAATCTGTATGTCCGTTCGTTATCCTGTTTGTTATTTTAATTAGTCAGAGAGATGTGTAGACTTGCACCAAATGGCGATTACCAAAAGGTGGGCCCAGGGATTCGGCAACTATTGAGTTAAGTTTTGGGAGAAATAAAAATATGAGGCTTTTTTAGACGGGAAAAGTGACCTTTCTGCACAGTCTGGTCAGAGGTTCGCGCTCTACGAACGTTTTGTTACTTGTAACAATAACCGCGTTTGTTCTTTTGATGACAACTATGTTAATCATTACCCTTAACGGGAACTTATGATCTTGGAAAGTTATTATTCAAGCGGAAGCCTTTTTATTGCTTACGGAAACAAACTCCATTAATTACACATTACATTCTTGTGATATTTTCATCGGAAATAAAGCAGATATTCATATTTTGACTGCCTCATTATCAAGAAAAAATTAATACGACACTAAGTAGAGTTTTATTCATCTCGATTAACGGTGTATTGATAAGAAAAATAAAACTGTAGAGACCTTTATTCTCTCTAACCACTCTTCAACTACCAATTCTGAATATATGCAATTGTTTAGAATCACGAGCAACTGGAATTTTGTACGAAGGAATTATTTCCGTGTATAAAACTCCCTACTTCGACTACATTGTCCGAGGCTCTTGACATAATTTTGCTTAATATAACAGTTTGTAAGTTAATGAGTGAATGAATGAGACGCTTGAAATACTATGTCCTGTTCTGAAGCCACACCTCATGTCAAACACTTCGTTTCTTGCTTTCTTCGTTATGAACAGTGTCACGTAAGGCAAGTGTTCGGGCAGTGTTGAACGCAGGTTTTACATGAGCAATCAAGCCAGAGAGAAAGTTTCTGGGGCAATTCCCGAAGTTTTCTGTCTTTCTTTGAAGTTGAGTTCTTGTGTTCATTTTCTATTCGATGGCATTTGGCTCTCCTTAACGAGGTGTGGTCTGTCGGTGCTTGTTCTTTCCAAAATGACCTGGTTTTAATGTATGTTTTTTATATAAACAATACGGGATACCCTGTTTTAGTTTATTTTTAATTCATTTATAAAAAAATTTTCATAAGTTTTTCATTCACATGTCCTAGAATCCATAGGGGGTAGTGCCGTCAGAGCATTTCACGTGGTGGACTGTAGGCTTTACCTTAAATTAAGGTTCTTTGCATCGTGTCCTTTCGGTCCCTAGTTGCAACCTCTTTTGATCCTTTTACTGTACCTCCGTTCATATTATCTGTCTTCCATCTGACTTTCCACCCTCTGGTAACAGTTGTTCCATAGTGCAACTTCGAGGTCTTCCTCCTGTTACACCTTAAAGCCTTCTTTACTCTCAACCTCCCTTGTAGCGCTGAATGACCTCATAGGTCCCTGCGGTTGGCTTTTGGCCTAAACTTTATATTTTATTCCGCTCCATATGTCCTAGATCCGGGACTTTGGTCCTAACACCAAATTTTGCAAACTTTGCATTATAATTTTCGCTCTCTGACTTATATATGTGTCTTGCAAACACTGTCAGACATTATGGTCCAATTGCTTTCATTCTATCACTAATATAGAAAAATATTTCTCGCAAACACAAAACGTAACTGGCTCAAAACTATGGCATTGTGGGTTTCATTCTATTGTCATAGCTTAAAAAACATGTCTCGTCATTACTTTATCAGTAAGGTTTAATCTCCTTCAATATATCTGTAACAGACTGAAAAATGTGCTTCTGAAGCATCCAATGAAACAAGAGGGTTCAGTCCCTTTCAGTCCTTCTGCAACCGACCGAAAAACTTAACTCTCAAACGCCCGATCATCGGTAATAGATGGAAGAATGTGTCTATGCAACAGCCAATCAAACGAGAGGGTTCAATCCCTTTCATATTATTGTAATTGATGAGAAAATGTGCGTCTTCAACACTCAGTCAAATAAGGGGATTCAATCTCTTTCACATGATCGGTAATAAATGGAAGAATATACCTCTCAAACGCCCAGTGAAACAAGAGAGTTCAATATCTTTCTCAGCATCGGTAATAGATGGAAGATCGTGTCTCTCAACACAGTCAAACAAGAGGATTCAATTCCTTTCATAACATTGGTAATAGATGGAAGAACGTTTCTCTCCAACATTTAGGCAAACAAGTGGGTTCAATTTCTTCCATATCATCAGTAGTAGATGGAAGTGTGTGCCTCTAAAATAAGAGGATTTAATCTCTTTTGCATCATCGGTAACAGATGGAAGAATATGCTTTTCAAACAAGGGGATTCAATCCCTTTCGTATCATCGGTAATAGATGGAATGTCTGTCAAGCAAGGGGAGTCAGTCATTCATATCATTGGTAATAGATGGAAGAATGTCTCTCAAGCAAGGGGATTCAATCTATTTTACATCACCGGTAATTGACGGAACAACGGTCCGCATAAACGCCGAATCCAACGAGAGTCCAAGACGAGGAAAATTAGGAATGCACGAGTGACGTCGCAAGCCATATGGCGAATGCCTTCCTCCTTTGGTCTGACTGATTAATGAAATATCCCAGTGGGGTTTCGCCAGGAGATTAGGGACCTCCGATCTGATAGAGATCGAGGAAGTAGGTTGGAGGATGTCCCCGTTCCTCAGTTTTCTTAAATAAATAAGTAAATAGATAAAGTCTTTGGGTTTCGTCTTGATGAGTAAGGAAAGGGGACAAAATGAGTTGTTTAAATGATTAATTTTTTCTACTTTCTCTTTCTTGCTGAATTTTTGTAGTAATTAATTTTGATTGCTGAATGGTTCTGTAGAAGTAGTTTGTGCTAATATATATATATATATATATATATATATATATATATATATATATATATATATATATATATATATATATATATATGTATATAAAAAACACACACACACACACACACACACACATATATATATATATATATATATATATATATATATAAAATAATATCTTTTTATTAAGTTTTTCGTAAATGGAGTTCTTTTCAAAGCTACCTCTTAAAAATATGCTTTTGTGTTTTTTGACCAACCTTCTCTTTTAGTGTAACGTCATTTATTCTATGTTTTTTTACCGATAGCTTCACTTAGTCTCGTTTATTTTCTGTTTTCTTGCAATGTGATGATGCCTTCCCCTAGAGTTAGAAAAATGATTACGATTATTGTTATTCATTTAGATGTGCCCTATTCATGTGGAACAAGCCCACAGGGGTCATTGATTTGAAATTCAAACTTCCAAAGAATATGGTGTTCATTTGAAAGAAGAAACAGAAGGTAACAGGAAATACATAACAAAGCGGTCAGTTATTAGAGAGAAAAAATAAATTAACATGTTAGTACATAATAGATAAAAATGTAAGTAAATTATAAAATACAAGGAGATTTGCTTTAGGTTAGTAATGCATTTTTTTCTCATATCGAACACAGAACTTTCCGAAAGTTCTCAGGTAAGTCTTGTCAAACTCCTTCGATATTTTGAATATTTATGCAACTATACGAAAACTCAATAGGTACGAATTTGAAGATGACAGGAATACGAAAGTTAAAAAAAGCATAATAACGAAAAACGACGGGGGAAATCGGAAAGACAATTTACATTCAACACAACGGGACATAGTCTCACGAATTTCCACGACGTTATCGTACACGTGGCATCAATTCTAATTCACTCCAGGCCGACCTCCCTGAATGAACAGCCTTTAGCTATTGCGTCATAACTTGTGAATGAACGTTACTATTACAGTTTTCCAATATACAGGGATTAGCTTAGATTGGTAACTGCCTTTGGAATTATTTTGGACTACTAACTCGACCAGCAATTAGTTTCGAGGGATTTAAAGTTCTCAGTTGGGCTAAAATTAGTTTAGCGTAAAAGGTTGTCACGATTGATGTCGTTATTCTACAGAAATTGGATCGAAAGGTATCTAAGGGGCTATGTAGACTTCAGAGTGATGTATGATACAGTATATCGAATTTGGGGGAGTATCCCTAACGTCTGTCTTACACTGAGAGGTGATATTCATATGTATCCAACGAACAAATGTGGTTTACTATATGTATCCGTATTGCATGTAACCATACTTACAATATATACCGTGAAATAGAAAAAATTAATATTGGTTTATCCATGGCTTGAAAGGACACATAACATTGTTTTGAAACTCTGCGAACATTTCATGTCTTCTTCGCACAGTCAGATGATATCCATATGTATCCACAAAGTAAAAATGAATTAAATAATGAGGATTCATATATACAGTCCCATAGCATCTGCAGTCATGTCATATAAACTGGGATATCCTTCGCAATTTCATTATCCATGTCTTATCCCAAAGAAGGATCTCTTTGTCATCACTCTGAGGAGTCTGGAGGCAAGATATCTTTGAAATTCACAATACTGCAATATTGTAAGAGAAAAAAATATGATATTCTCGATATAGTATTATTTTTATTATGCAAGTTTGGATATGCAAGCTGCATAATTCATTACTTTGAAAGGATATCGGTGCTGGTTCTCTACTGGGATGCCTGCTTAGTTTTGTAGGACGTGTGCTTGGTATCCTATTATGTTTAATATCCTTATTCAGCCTGTGCAGGATATTCTTGAGGCTGATTCTTTATATTTACACGCTTATTCTGCTATTCATGGTTGTAGCTAACATCGACAGGCCTACGCATCAGCTAGGCTGTTTAGATTCATTGTATTGACTGATTTTTTGGAGCATAGTATAGTTTAATTCTAAAAACGCAATTCATGTTATTTGGTCAATCTGGTAAAGTTTATATATACATATATATATGAATATATATATATATATATATATATATATATATATATATATATATATATATATATATATATATATACAGTTATTTACTTATATAAAGTAGCATATCCTTCTAAATCTCAAGTATATTCTAAATTAAAACCCGCCCCTTTGGTAAAATTATTTGAAAGTCTAACATCCATTTTCAATGATTTCGTTCAAAATGCGTTCAGTAACAACTGGAGAGTCAGCAAAGGAATTGAGAAATCTTGTTTTATTGATTTTTTTTCATTTTTTATGTTATTATTCAAGATTTAGCAATCTTTCCTTGTTCTATAAAAAACTGTTATATAATGTCATCATCTGATACTGACCATTTGGTCAATGTAATTATTATCAGCGGCGATAAAGTATGTATCACCATCGTATAAAAAATATAAAAAGTACATGTATAAAAAAATACATGAACAGAATCATCATTCCTTGGAGAGTTGGTATCCAGACTCTCCTTTCTACGGGTAAAAAATATATATATATTTCCAGCGTCGTTTTACGTAAACAAATCAAGCAATCAATCAATGAAGGCCATCAGCCTCTTCCCTCATTGTTATTCATTTATTCGAAAGTGAATAACTGTGACCTCCCTGCAAAATCGACCTCCCCTTTTAACTCCCGCGTTCATTAAGAAACGCAAGCACTGTGCATTCAAGAATTGTGCACCCAAGCACTGTTCATTCAAGAACTGTGCATTCAAGAAATGTCCATTCAAAAACTGTGCATTCGAGCACTGTGCATTCAAGTACTGTGAATTCAAGAACTGTGGACTGTGCATTCCAGATCTGTGCGTTCGAGAACTGTGAATTCAGGAACTGTGCGTTTAAGAACTGTGCATTCAAGCCATGTGCATTCAAGAACCATGCATTCAAGCACTGTGCATTTGAACTGTGCATTCAGCACCGTGAATTCAAGAACTGTGGATTCAAGCACTGTTCACTAAAGTTCTGTGCATTCAGGCATTGTGCATTCAAAAACTGTGCATTCAAGAAATGTGCATTCAAGTACTCTGCAGTCAAGCATTGTGCACTTAAGAACTGTGCATTCAAGAACAGTGCATCCAAGCACTGTTCATTCAAGAACTGTGCATTCAAGAATGCATTCAAGCACTGTGCATTCAAGCAATGCGCATCCAAGAACTGTGCATTCAAACATTGTGCATTTAAGAACTGCATTCAAGCACTGTGCCATCAAGCTATGCATTCAAGAAGTGTCCATTCAGGCACTGTGCATTCAAGAACTGCGCATCCAAGCAATGCTCATTCCCCGGAATGCAAAGAGTCAGGGATTTTCTCCTCAACGTTGTCATAGGTTTCCGTCCTGCTTTTGGTTTATGGCTTCTAAAAAGTGACGAGGAAGGGATGTCATCTAACGGGGTAATTCCTCTCCAGCGTTTTTATGTTCCGGGATGTAATGCTTCTCTTAAATAAACATGCATATAAAACGTATAAACCTGGGAGACGAAAATTCTTAACTGGAAAATAAAATTCAGGCGCGGATCATTCTCTTTGTTGGAGGAAGTGTAAATTCTGAATGGGGTGGTTCTGTTCGGATGTGTAAATAACTGTAAAATATTTTTGTTCTTTTACGTCCCCCTGGTGGGCGGAGTTAACAACTGTTTTACTTTTTTGTTTTGTTTGGCTTATGCGTTGTTAACGTTTATGCAGTTCATCTTTATGAATCTTTTCTCTATTTTATATGAAAGGGGATATGATATTCCTAGACGAATGGGCATATGAATGTATGTATATATGTATATATAAAATATATATATATATACATACATATATATATATATATATATATATATATATATATATATATACATATTTTATACATTTATACACATATATAAACACATATATATATGTATATGTATAAATATACATATACACTCATATATATATATATATATATATATATATATATATATATATATATATATATATATATATATATATATATATATATATATATATAGAGGGCATGGTTCAAAAGACTCTAACCTTCCTTACATTACCAAGGGATTTTGAAGATGTGGGGCGCTTCATGCCTTATTGAAGCAATATGGAGTTTTTGTATCCATAGTAAATATAAAAGATAACTATTTATTTTGAATGGTTTAAGGATAAGCCCTGCAGTTAGAGATTATATATCATCGGAATCGTTGCAAATGAATATCAGACGTTCAGATGAAATATAAGGGACATATATTGGGGAAAATATTTTGATAGAGAGATCAACGGGAACTTTGCCTTCCTTACTGCATTGGTGAGAATAATATTCATGAATAACAGTTTAGAGAAGCACTTACGAATCTCGTGAATGTAGTTCACGTTGTCGAGAAGTCTTTACTGATAAGAGTTTTAGGTGAATTAGATATTATGAATGGTAAAATAGGTAGGCTGTTGTTATTCCCAAGTAAATTTCTTACTCATTTTTTTTTCTTGTATACTTACTGTTCCCTCATATGCTTACACTAAAAGAATAAGTGAGTGTTGAAATAAAATGTCACATGGAAGCTACTGATAAAATTCTTATCCATTTTATATTGGCAATGAAATAGGTTTGAATGAACTTATATCATATGCTATATGCTCAAACTAAAGCGATGATAAATAGACAACTACTAAAAATCGTGGATAAGTAGGTTAATTGGTGAATGAAGTTTTGATGGAAAATAAACATTGCCTTTAGTCCAATCCAGACTTCAAATTCAATTACTTTTTCGGTTGTGCATTTGTAATGAAAGCAATGTTTCCTTTTTAACTCTGTGGGTCACATTCACCAAATATATGGAAATGCACAGTATAGCAGTTGCATTTTCATTGCTATAGTTGCTTGATATTAATCTCTATCATACCCACATTTTATGTTTCTGCTGTTATTAGATCTGGAAGATTTTGCATTTTTCTAATAAAGATCATCCTAGACTTCTACGGTAATAATATTGAGTTTTGCTCTCAGTTGGGATTCTTTTCATCAAACTAATGACCTTATTGACAAAGTGCTCGCGTTCTTCTGAAAACTAACCCTCTTTCTCTCACGATTGCAGGTAATGTGAATAATGTTGCCTGTTCCTCTTCCTGCTGTCTGAGAGAGAGACCTCACTGAGAGATGTTAAGGTAAGGATTCTGTATGTTTTCATAATGACTCATGATACAAGAATTCATGGTTGGGTGTTTTTCTTTTGAGGGCAGCTCATGGTCAGACTTATTTCTTGAGAAAGGAACTCATGACTGATATGCTTCTTTTGAGGGGAACTCATGGTTGGATTTATTTCTCTTGAAGGGAACTCATGGTTGAAAGTAATCCTCTTGAAGGAACTCATTGTTAAATGTATTTCTGTTGAGGGGAACTCATGGGTAGATGTATATCTGTTGAGGGGAACTCATGGTTGAATGTATCCCTCTTGAGGGGAACTCATGGTTAGATGTATTTCTCTTGAGGGGAAACTTATGGTTAGATGTACTTTTGGGAAGAGCTCATGGTGGTTGGACGCATTTCTTTTGAGAGGCTGAACATAAGTATAGTTTTAGATATTAGTTTTTAATAACAGAATTAGCGCAACTGAAAGACGAAGTATCCGAAACAACCACAATTAGACAATGGTGATTTTATTACTCGCCCCCCTCCGTTTCCTTTTATTTGATCTCGAAATGTTCCGTGTCAGTATATTCAAATGATAATTTGTTGTGATTTGCTGTTCCCCTAATTTTTTTTTTTTTGGTTATTCATTACACGCATATTTTCATATGCTACTGTTCCATTCTTTTTACCATTAACAAACACCGTACTTTTTTCTTTTGATGTGTTTATTATTTTCCCTGTCCTTATCTGCCCCAGCTGTAATGTGTTTAGCAGCTGTGAGCCAAGATCCCATTCATATTGAAGTGTATATAATCCTGTAGTACGACAGTTCCTATGATGGTGCCTTACTTCCCATCGATGGAACAACGTATGGTAATAGACCTGTAACTTTCAGAATTTATTGCAGTTCTCTGCGAGGTATTTGTGGCCTTTCTTTTAACTGCAAAAGGATAAAAGTCGAATCACTAAAATTTTTTATATGGCTGACCTGTACAATTCTCTGTTGTCCTTCTACTGTCCCTGTAAATCTGAAGGACTGTGCATAGTTAATTTTTGAGTATTTTGTTCTCGAATAGTATGGTAATCTTTTGCCGTTGTCCTTGAAATGTTCCATCTCTGTGAGCTGATATTGAACTTCTCACCTAAATTTCCTAATTTCACTTGACAGCGCTTCACGTGTTAACTTTGCTGATTGCTACATTTGGAATACTTTCCCTAGCCTTTCTGCCCCATTGTGAATACTTAGTAGAGTATGTTTGGATATTTGCAGTTTTATTTTTTCCACAATTCCTTCCGATCCTTTTGTGTTCCAGAGGTCAAATCATGTTGGTTGAATCAGAAGATTTGTTTCTTAGTCACAGAATCAATCATTTGTGTCTCTCTGTTTTTAGTAATGTGCTTAAGCCTCAGAAGATTTGCTTCTCAGTAACAGAAACAATCATTAGAGGTTCTCTGCCCTTAGAAGTATGCTTAAGCACATCCTCTACATCACTCTACGCCCTACGCTCCATATTCCCGTATAGACTAGTCCTTACGCGTTGTGAAATCCAGTGCTGACTTGTTAAGTCTGTCATTCATAATTGTTTGTGTCAACGTCAAAATGTCTTATCTCTCCGCCCTCTTCTGTAATCGTTGCATCTTCTGATACTATCAATTCAAGAGACAGGTTTGTCGTTGCGTAAAAGATCTGAGTTGCATAACGAGTTTATTGTATGAATCTTTTGCATTTCTTGTAATGGTCTGTGTATGGAATATTTTGCCAGATTCAGTATTTTTGCCATACGGAAGTTCTTATGTCAAGTATCTGTCATTATGTGAGTGTACTGTAAACAAGCGCATGTGTACTTCTGATTCAAGTTAGAGGATCCTTTTTCATTAGAGTGTGGTGTTAATTTCAAAGTTCCCGAGCGAATTTATTTTGACCATGTAAGCTGACAAAAAGAATTAAGCACATTTATTTGTAATTGTCCTTTCAGTTAAAAGTACTGAAACAATCTGACAGGAATACTGTAGAAAGGTCGATAGACAGGTTGTTTTGGATAGACAACAAAATCAAGAAGACAGTCATTCAGTTTAACTTGTTGCCTAAACACAAGGAACAAAGGGATTGACAACCCGTTACCCGAAGAAAATAATTGTGAAGAATCAAAATTTTTCTGAATGTAAATAAGTCACTAATATAGTAACAGTAACAAATAAATATCTGTAGTTATTCAGTTAAGCAATGCATTAACAACACAAAAAACCTTAGGTATCTCGATTCGCTTCAAATTGACTCTGGGTCTTTTGAAGACTGGTTTAAATTTTTACGTAATCTGTTCCAACTTTAATCTATTGTAAACGGGAGCGATGTGGTGGAAGCAATTAATTTTCATTCCGCAGTGGAATGAGAAAGTAATGGTTTATTTTCGAATTTAGAAGGAGAAATGACCAAAGTTAAAGGTAAAATGTCATTGGTATTGTTAGAAGGGGTCTCACCATTGTGTGTATATACTTTATGTATGCACGTGTGTATGTTTTTAGTAATAATTTGAAGAAATTTATGGAATTTTCTCCAGTTGATAATTGAAGGTCTTGACCAACTTTGATATATTCATAAGCTTCGTGCAATCAAAACCAAAACACAAATAAACGCGCACGCAAAATAAAGAGCACGCACGCGCGTGCTTGGAAAAACCATTAAATTTAGGAGTGAATCCCAAGCAGGTCGTGAAATTGTATTCGTGAGTTAGGCGTCCGGTTAGGGGGCAACCTGATGACGGGAGAGGGAGAAAACAGATTCATTCTCTTATTACAAGGCAGACTAGAAGGATCCAGCGCTCTAAGCCGGCCCCTGATCCATCTCGTTAGTGACGGAGGATCAAGCGAGACTTCGTCCAATCCGGGATGACCTCCCACCTGCCTCCCCCCACCCCCACCCACCTCCCCCTTAAGCTTCGTCCAGAGCTCGCTCGAGCGCTCTTTCATTCCTCGGACATTATTACGCGATGCTTATCCTACCTGTTGCCCATCCCCGGCAAAATGGACTCGGCAGTCTTTTGTTTCTGTCTCTCTTTTGCGAAACCATCTGGTGGTGGACGGCGGGAGGCAGTGTTTTCTCAGCATTCACGTGCGCTTTGAGCTGTGTTTTTCTTCTTGATGGGTTTAGCTGTGCAGTTTGGCTTTTATCCTGAGATTTTTAGCTAGAATTTTAGAACGCGAGAAGCACACGTATCGTTTTAGCTTACTGCTGGGCACTTTTATGATGGGTATTGGTTGATTTCAGCTGCAATTTCATACCCTGGGTTGTACAAATGACTTGCTCTCTCTCTCTCTCTCTCTCTCTCTCTCTCTCTCTCTCTCTCTCTCTCTCTGTCTGTCTGTCTGTCTGTCTGTCTCTCTCTCTCTCTCTCTCTCTCTCTCTCTCTCTCTCTCTCTATATATATATATATATATATATATATATATATATATATATATATCTATACATGTGTGTGTATTTATATATATATATATATATATATATATATATATATATATATATATATATATATATATATATATATATAAAAAGGCAGAACTGGGAGATTGTGACTAAATCTGTTGGGTTGGGATCAATCCGTAGTTGGGCTACGCTTATCAATGTAATTCTTTCAGTTTAATTGCAAAAAGATGGCGAATTACTGAATAAGAAGTCACATGGGGCCCAATTTTCACAGTGCCTTTCTTCTTGATGTTTAGTTTGCAAGCATAAGAAAATTCCTAAGTGTTTCATAGTATGAATTTTCTGTCTTAACGTGTTTGTGTTTTATTTTTTCTATTCTTAATATATTTTAGGAATATAGCTAAACAACTTTGATATTTAGTGGATTTGCTTATATTTCATATTTTGGACTTTTTTTCTATTTTGATAGACTACTTTTGTCCCGTTTTGTAAGCATTATAATTTTTTTTTTTAATTCTACCATAAGGTTACCGTATTACTTTCTGAATACGTTACAAGAGAACTAAAAGATATGTTCAAGTATAGCTTTCCCCACATTAACCCCAAGTTAATATTTACCGACAACCTTACAATTCAAGCGTTGTTAAACCATAAGGATAAACTACCTTCAGACCTTTTGTCTGGCATCACCTACATTTACAAGTGTGACGCCTGGAGCGCCACCTATATTGGCCAGTCAAAGTGGTCGGTCCGGACAAGATCTTCCGAACATTATGGCATTTCTCTCGTACTGGTTGCTTGCTGGCCAAGCCAACCAGATCGCCGATTTTACAACATATAGAGGAATGTAATACAGGTAGAAGATTAAAACATTTTAGTCTTCTTGGTACTTTTAATAAAGAATCATTATTGAGAATCTCTGAGTCGATTGAAATATTTTTTTTTAGAAAACCAGAGCTTAACCTTCACATTTCATCTTATGCCTTGCTTTTGAAATAAATTATTTAATAACTCATTTATAATGTAAACTGTTCAATTTCTGATTTACCCAATAAGCAGTTTATATGCTATTGTAAATCATTTTAAAGATTTTATCAGTTATCTCTATTGTTGTCACCTTTACTCAGCTTTGTCAGCCAATAATGATTGCATACTCATTTAATAATTAAAATGCTGTAAAGTCTCTTTTAGGCTTGAAAATGTTGTTATGAAGAAACAACGAAACGCGCCGCTAATAAAATGTGGTGGTTCTTAACCTGCTCTCTCCTTCTCCCGCTGAGACTTACTTTTAATAAGTTTTTCTTTCGCGTTTTTAACGAAAATCATTTTGCCAACTTGCATTCCCATTTATGGCATTCGTAATTTTTCCCATTTCTCTTTCCTTGTTCTGTATTTTCTTTTAGGGTTCTCTGCTCCCGTTCGTTTGACTTTTCACGTGTTTTCTGTTCCTATTAACTTCTCCTTTACGAGGCTTTTTCTCTGGAGTCTTGTTCTTTAGCCTTTACGTTCATTATATCTTTTCCTTTCTGCGGCAATTGAATCTTTGTAATATCATTTATATTTTCTTTTTTCGTCTTATCTTTTTTTTTTTTTTTCATAAATTTTATAATGTTCTTGTCGCTTGCTTCTACTTACATATAGTTCTATCTTGTTATTCTTATACTTTAACATCCTTTTATCTTATTTCTCCTCCATTTCTGCGTTCTCAGTTGGTTCTTCTTCCGTTCTCCATCCTTTTCATTTGTCAGTCTTCTTCAGTTCCCATTTCTGCATTCCTGTTTTCATTCCCCTTATGTTTCCCCATTTATTGTCGGGTTTTCTGTCAAGCCATTGTGTATTTTCTTCTCAAGTCCTCCTTATTCCATATTCCTACATTCCCTCTATACGTTTCTTTTCCTTTTTAATATGTCCTTTCCCATATTCTCCTACCTTAGACCTCTATCAGTGCATTCCGCCTCTCTTTAATTTCTCATCCATTCCTGCATTCCCACTCTGTTTATCTTCGTGTTCTATATATCTTCTCTCGATTCCTCTCCCCCTTTCTTCCAATTTATTTGCCATTCGCCCTTCTTCCTTTTCCCCTTTCCAAGTCACGCGTCGAGGATACCGCAAGTAGGTTGTGCGTCATCCGACAGAAATGAGATCTGGAGGCCCGAGTAAGGCTAAGATATTAGACTCGGATGCTCCCTTTTCAGTGATAAATCTTCTCTCTCTCAGTCCCTCTTTCTCTCTCTCTCTCTCTCTCTCTCTCTCTCTCTCTCTCTCTCTCTCTCTCTCTCTCTCTCTCAGAGGATAAATCTTCTCTCCCTCAGTCCTTCTTCTTCTCTCTGTCTCTCTCTCTCTACTGGCAAAATGCAAAGCAAAGATGGGAATGTTGTTCCGGCACTTCAAAACAAGAAAAGCCGACCACATGATTATGCTTTATAAAACGTATGTACGTAGTCCACTTGAATATTGCAATATGATATGGTAACCACACTACCAAAAGGATATTGCACAAATAGAGAGTGTAAAAAGGTCCTTTACAGCTAGAATAGAAGAAGTTAAGGACCTTGACTACTAGGAAAGACTACAATTCTTAAAATTATATAGTCTCGAAAGGAGAAGAGAACGCTACATGCTAATACAGGCATGGAAACAGATAGCAGGAATTACCGAAAACACCATGGGGCTAAAAATATCAGAAAGAGCAAGCAGAGGTAGATTAATAGTGCCCAAGACTATACCAAGAAAACTAAGGAAAGCACACAGGACATTAATACACTACGCAAGAGCATCGATAATGCAGCGTCTATTCAGTTCGTTACCAGCTCATCTGAGGAACATAGGAGTGAGCGTAGATGTGTTTAAAAATAAGCTCGACAAATATCTAAGCTGCATCCCAGACCATCCAAGATTGGAAGATGCAAAATATACCGGAAGATGCATTAGCAATTCTCTGGTAGACACCAGAGGTGCCTCACACTGAGGGACCTGGGGCAACCCGAACGAACTGTAAGGTCAGTAAGGAGGATAAATCTTCTCTCCCTCAATCCCTCTCGCCGTGGTTAAACGATGTTTCTTCTCTCTCTCTCTCTCTCTCTCTCTCTCTCTCTCTCTCTCTCTCTCTCTCTCAAACTGGATACTATGATTTCATGCACAGTAGCTTGGAATGGCCAGTAAAAGATATATTCTAGACAGAGACTGGCAATGGGTTTTAAGATTACAACTTTTCTGAATGAATTTAAGTGTTGTAGACAGAAATTTATTACCTGCGATTTTTTTTTATCTAGGAGGAAATTCACAGTCATTTATGCAGATAAGTATTTTGCTGCTCTGTTGTTCTGAAAAACTTAAAAAAAACTGTTTTAGGCATTTTCAGAAAATATGCATAAAGTTACGTTCTTTGTCATTGTTCTTACAGTGAACACTTATGTTTTTCGTTGTATATATATAATGAAGGTTAATATTTTTCATTATATATATATATATATATATATATATATATATATATATATATATATATATATATATATATATATATATATATATATATATAGTATATTCAATTGAATACAAGTCTTTATTATATATATATATATATATATATATATATATATATATTTTATTTATTTATTTATAATGAAGACTTGTATTCAATTGTATATCTATATATTTGACTTAAATGTATCGAGTTTCTAATACATATTATTTCACATAATCATTTACGTATTTGTATTTTTAAATTGTTGTTTCAGATTTATCGTATATTTCTGTACTGACCGAATATACAGTTCCCATCCCTTGCATCGAGTTGAATGAGTACTAAAGAATAAGAAAAAAGAAATAAAAACGGACTGTAATTACTTGAATATATTAAGATAAAAGTTTATAAAAATCGAACAGAATAAGTGGATACAAGGAAATCTAGTGAAGAAACGAACGCTCCTAAATTAGATACCCAAAATTTGTCCAGTCTGGGAAGCGAAAATGACCTCTCTCTCTCTCTCTCTCTCTCTCTCTCTTTCCTTCACGATTCTGTCTATATGTTGTTTGTTAAGTGACTGACCCAATTCTCTCTCTCTCTCTCTCTGGTTCCCATCTGCATAATGTGAACGTGCATCCAGTAGGGAAAACAACAGTTCCCTTAGAAGTTACGGGGCTCTCAATGGCGTGTCCGTCTGTGAACGAGTTTGGTAAATGTTGCGAAAGGAATAAAATTCTAACGCAAGAGAACAACCAATAGATAGGGAACTGAAGATTAGGTGCTGAGGGTTGGGCTTTAGAGGTGGTTTGCTGTTGTTGTTATTGTTGCTTTCTGTTGTTGTTGTTCCTGAAAGTCCATGCATAATCATATATCTTTGTATATAGCTATATATATACACACACATACATACATATATACACACATACTGTACATAGGCTACATACATACACACACACACACACACACATATATATATATATATATATATATATATATATATATATATATATATATATATATATATATATATATACATATCATATATATGTCAAATATAATGGAGCCCATAGAAACACCAAAATGTGAAAAAAAGGCTATATTTCAGAGACCACAACATAAACTTCCAAGTTTAGATGTAGATTCCTTACTCACAAAAAATACCAATACAGTACGTTTTACAGTAGGCATAAAATAATAAAGTTAGTTGATTTGTGTGTATCAAATAACATCTTTTCATTCGGGGAGTCGTTTCATAAGCAAAAATTCGGGTGCAGCATGGGCAGCCCTTTAAGTCCTGTTTTAGCTAATCTATGCATGGAATATTTTGAAACTGTAATATAAACGTAATAAAACCTAAAGACATGCTATGGATGAGATATGTAGATGATATCTTAACATTTTTGGATAATGAGTGGGGCAATTTCAATGAATTTCTTTCAAAATTAAATGCACTAGTGCCTAGCATCAAATTTAAAGTTTAATGGGAAACTGACAACAAAATATCCTTTTCTTGACGTTTTCATAATTAGAGACACGACAGAATACAAATTTACCATATACAGAAAACCAACTTTCTCTCTGTCATACATCCATTATAATAGCTATCATGACATCTCTATCAAAATTGGGATAGCCAGCGATTTATTCTTAAGAGCCTTACGGATTTGCTCCCCGGATCTCCTGGAAAAGGAAATTGAACTAATCCATAAGCAGCTGTCATCTTTAAAGTACCCTTACCGTTTAATTGAGAAATCGATCCACAAAGCAAACGCTATTTTCTGCCGTCCCCCCCAACCAAGACCAGAGAGACGCCCAACAATAAAATAAAAATCCCACACCTGGACAGGATTAAGACGCTGACACAGACACTTGGGAACTCTAACCCTTTTCCTTTTACCTACCCAAATACCTTAGCCAAATCCCTGATTAACGTCCAACAAAAACCAGTCCCCAGAGACACAGGAGTTTATGAAATACCTTGCCTCGATTGTGACCAATCTTATATCGGCTTCACAGGCAAATCACTCCCCCAAAGATTAATACAGCATACACGTTCAGTTAGGTACGGGTAAAAGAGCTCAGCTCTTTTTAACCACATAAATAACCATAACCACAGAATAAACTGGAATATGTCTTGTATAATTTATAGCAGCAATTGTCGGTTCAAAAGCCAGATGGTGGAATCAGCCTAGATTAAACAAAGAAATGCAATGAATCTCTCAAGAGGCGCCTGGAATTCAGATATTATAGATAAAATCTTCCTCCAACCAGCGATTTAGAAGATTAAAGAGAAATTGTCAACTGGGGTGACGTAAGGCCTGACCAAAGGATTTTCTGGTATAAATACCACTATTCTGTAACTTTTTCTCATTCACTGTTTGCCTGAGGAGAGAGACAGTTTGGTCTCTGAAATATAGCCTTTATTTTCCACATTTTGGCGTTTCTATGGGCTTCCTTATATTTAATGGATTCTGTTTTAACAGAAAATATTTCACAGACAGACACACACATATATATATGTAAATGCATGCATGTATATTATACATATACACATATATACATAAATATATATTTATATATATATATATGCATGTATATATATACATACATACATACATACATACATACATATATATATATATATATATATATATATATATATATATATATATATATATATATATATATTTACATGTCGTGCTCTACTAAACCTAAAAAGTGACAAAAAAGCTGACTAACAGCTGGAATAAAGGTAAATCCTTTGTGCAAGAAACACATCGTCACCTGATTTCGTTAACAAAAAATAAGTCAATAAATAATTGAATAAATAAATATATAAATAAATTAATAAACAACAATCTTCTCAGCAGCACTTCTGACACGTTTGCATATACTGCCATATACTCCAGTTCTTCCACGCATTTAGGCACTAACTGTAATACTGAGGCCTTTCATTTATGCTCTTCTACTATCCCCATTTCACCGTTCCTATTTCTGACTCTTTTCAAATTCTCTTTCTTCCGTGTTACTTTCCACCCTCTCCTAACAATTGTTTCATAATGCAACTGCAAGGTTTCCCTCCTGTTACACCCTTAAAATCTTGTTAATCTCAGTTTCCCTTTCAGCGCTGAATGACCTCGTAGGTCCCAGCGCTTGGCCTTTGGCCTTAATTTTTATATTCCGTTCCATACCACAGGTGATCGTAAAATGAATTAGAGGTGTAAACTGCACTTAGATAGCATATTGCTATCTCCGATTGTTGAATGCATAACAAAGTCTATTGACTTTTGCAAAAAAGAATCCTTAATTAAAGTGCAATACTCATATTTTGAGAGCTGCGTACGTCTCTCTCTCTCTCTCTCTCTCTCTCTCTCTCTCTCTCTCTCTCTCTCTCTCTCTCTCTCTCTGTGGTTCCTATCTCTCTCTCTCTCTCTCTCTCTCTCTCTCTCTCTCTCTGGTTCCCATCTATCTCTCCCCCTCTCTCTCTCTCTCTCTCTCTCTCTCTCTCTCTAAACGAGATTATAAGAGAGTTAAGAATTAAGATTGGCATCAACTCATTGGAACACGACGCACTTGAAAAGAAAAGAACTAAACTGCTGATAATTAGCTCTTGCATATTTCATTAACTAATGGCCGTGTGTTTAGTGGCGAGCGGCATCCGTGTTTATAACTCTTCGCTTATCAATTATTTCGTGGGAGACTCTGCTGGCGTTGGGGGAAATTATATTTGCGTTAACTCAAGGCGCTACTAAACCTTGGGATTAGCTAGTGGTGAATTATAGGTTATTGATGAAAATGCTCATTTATTAAACTTGGAAAGAATATTATAGCAATACGAGAAGCTTTTCATGACAGACTTGATCTTACAGTAATAATAATAATAATAATAATAATAATAATAATAATAATAATAATAATAATATTGAATCCTGTTAAATAGGATGTCTGCCTTATTTGAGTTAATTTTATATTTAGCATTCTCAGTTTTCCTTATAATTCTTTTCTCTTCTGCGCTAATATTGCACAATAATTGACCGACATTCATACTTCGGTAATGAGAGATATATTTACCGAGGCACGATCATTGGGCAATTATTATCTAATATTAGCGTAGAATTATGAGGAAAATTGAGGAGACTAAATGTAAAATTAGCTTCAATAATGCAGTCACCCTGTGTGACAGGACTTGTTTAAGAAAGCTTCTACTGCCTTCTAATGATAATAATAATAGTATAGTAATAATGATATTAATAAAACTTTTTAGAATATTGCGACTTTGTTTTCTCGAGATCATTTCAGATATTTTTCACAGTTCAGCGCAGGGCCGAGCACACGTTTCTTGGTTCAGATTAAGGTGGTTTATGCCAGCGCGGGTTCTTGCTCTAAGGAGGCTCGTAAATTTGGTAAGGTTTGAAATGGAACAGAAAGCCTAGTGTTGACCTCCGGACTTAAACAACCATCAGAGACGGACTGTTATTCGTAATTTGGCGTAAACAACGTCACTTCCGGTTTTGCAATTTCTCCTGAAACTGGGATTGCGTGGTCAGAAAATATCAAGGTTAGGGTTTTGACGATTTTTGACCACTTTGTTGCCTCGTGACCTTGAAAATAGGTCACTGTCGTCATTATTTGGGTCAAATCATCGGGGAGGTATGGGGTCAACTTTTGTCAAATTTTTTTTGGGTTGACGAAATAGCATAATAATAATAATAATAATAATAATAATAATAATAATAGAAGAAAAAAGTGAATTTCACCATAGTGGTGGTAAAATTTAATAGTAATAATAATACCTCTGCATATAATACAAAACAGTAACATTTTGAATAATAATAATAATAATAATAATAATAATAATAATAATAATAATAATAATAATAATAATAATAATAATAATAATATCTGCAGAAGACCCTCTTTTGAGCAGGTATTGTTAAATGAAATTGCTGCATCAGCTGCATTTAATTTATATAGTGTTCTGTGTTTTTCTAATTATTGCTTTTTCTCTGCTACTGCATCGGGCGAGTAACGTTCTGATGTCATTCATCTTCAGGAGGAAAATGGTCAAAATTCAGGGACTGCATTTATTCTTATATTTAAATAGGAGGACATGGTCCGTAGGGTTATGTGCAATGTAGGTATTTTTTGTCAATTCGAGTATACAATTATATCGCCAACGTTTATCCCAGTTCCAATGATTATGTTCACGGCTGAGGGTAGGATGTTGATGGATGGATGGATGGATTTAGATTCAGCCAGCAGCACGCTGGCACGGGCTCTTGCTCCCAGAGCAGCCCGTAACTGTGGATAGTTTCTGTAACGAGATGAAAAGGGTGGTTATAAAGAGAAACGAAGAAACGGACAGGCAGGGTTACAAACCCTATTAAACCTTACGGTGCCCATCAGTAGGAGAAAAGGTTCTACAGCAGAGAGTCCTGGTTGAGTTGTAGAGGACCAGGAAGGAAACTCGAAAAACTGCAGATCGAGAAAAAGCTGAAACTCTAAGGAGTATGCTCCAAAGATTTCACTTACTCAGGAAATTTAAAATTTTTGTTGTGAAATTTGGAGGGGCAGCTGTTACTCAAAGTGAACAGCAGCTGCTTTGGGCTGGGAGGTTTGGATGAGGTAAGGTTGGATACATTTCAGCAGTGTCTCTCTGTCCAAAGACTTTCCTAGCAGTTGCTCGAAGAGAGTGATGAGTCCTTCAATCGTGAGAGTGATAAAACTGTCACTGGTTGTTGTGGCACTGGTTCGAACTTTGGAGGAGGAAGGAGAAGGGTGTAAGGACTGGGCAGAGGAAGGGAGAGAATCAGGTTTGGGAGGTGGAAGGAGGTTTGGATTAGAAAGAAGGAAAGGGGCTGGGACTGTTGCACGTGGCATTGGTGTGTAGTCTACTTTTCTTCTCGGAGTCTGCCGCTGCTTCCGCGGTCTGGATGGTGAATGCTGCTGTGGTAGTTGGTGTGATTCTGTTTTGGTCATCTCTGCTCGCTGCTTGGGTTCTGGAGTAGATCTTGATGGTCTCGGAGGTGGAGGGATGCCCTTCATCTTTGCAAGTTTCTCAAGTCTGGCTCTGCAGAGCTTGTTCCAAGCATGGTGTTTAAGGGAACAGTTTGGGCACTTGCTTTCCACTGTCTCTCCCCTCTTGTAGGCGTCGAGACACTGCTTTGTAGGGTGGGATTTGCTGCATATACCGCATCTCTCCTTTGCTGTGCAGCGGCTGCTGTGGTGTCCAAATCTATGGCACTTGTAGCATCGTAAAGGTTCAGGCGTGAAAGTCTCTGTTGGGAAGGATCCCCATACTCCAAGGAAAATTTGCGCTGGAATGTCTCCTTGGAAGGTGGCAACGACTTTTCTTGTGGGATTTCCAGACTTCCCAATGCATCTCTGGGCTGCTAGCACGTTCTGTAGCTGTAGAATGGGATCAAAGGGCAGGGCAGTTGGATACTTGGATATGATTGCCTTCCTAATTCTCTCTGACGGATCCAGTAGTTGGAATTCAGTGTTTTCTCGTAGGAAGTCGGCCGTTTCCTTCGTCTTCGGTGTGATGATCATGTCGGAATTCAGGTTGGGTTTCACTGAGATCTTCAGCTGTGGGTTGCTCTTTTCTAGTTCAGCTACTGTTGCATAGGCGGTCAGCTCTCCTTGGGGACGCACTCGGTATTTTGGAAGAGTTGGCAGGGGATTGGTTGCAGGAGAAGGGGTTGGGAGGGGGGCATCTTCCTTCAGGTGAAGCATCCTCCTCTTGGCTTTCTTGTGTTTTCGCACAGTTGTCCATTTTTCAGCATCAGTCTCTGGCTCCTCAACAGAAGGGGACGATGGCAGTGGGTCGTTGACTGTCGAGGGTGACTCTGGAAACTCAGCGTCGGCAGCACTCGGGGCCAGGGACGGTACGGGGATTTCCAATGGGAGAGAGGCTGTCTCCGTTAATGACTCTTCATCATCAGACACTACTTGGCAATAAACATTGATGTCTAAATCAGGAATGGGCGGCTGTCGCTGGGGCTGGTGAACTGCTTCCCATTCAGCATAGTACTGGTGTACTGGTTATCCTTGGCAGACGAAAACGATTGGTTTTGTGGGCCATGGTCGGGAACGGGGCTCGGAGATGTTCTCTGCTAGAGAGCTCAGCTGAGACTGGAGGAAAAACGCTGTTGATGGTCGGGTCTATTCAATATATAGTCGAGGGTCAGCAGGGGTTAGGCTTCATGCTGAATTCTAATTGGCCGAGGCGAGATGCTGGCAGTCTATTGGCTGGTGAGTTTCCTTCAAGCCAACTTTTCAGGCTTGGAGGTCATGCTGCTGCAGTCTCGCTGCCCGGAGGGGTAGGGGCGTGGTATCACTGGGCGGTGCGTGATGTTGCGTGACGTCACGCCCTGGTGTTTTCCTGCGTCTATTCCCATTGGTGGCAGAATTGTTCATCTGATCTGGTGTTTCTAGGCCAGGCGTGTCGCTCGTTATGGTGTCGGCCGCATGGCTTGGTATTATTGTCCCTCTTATATTTGTGGGAAGGAAGAGCACTTCCTGAGGCGTATTCAGAGCGGGCTTCTCTTGCTGGATGAAGAGCACCTCTTGTAGTGCAGTTCCCGGAATTACACTGTCGAATTCATCAGTAACGGCCAGCTCCCCTTCTTCGACGTCCTTATATGCAACTCCGGAGACAGCCTACGAACCTCTGTTTATACCAAGCAGACTATAACTTAGGCCTTTGCTTGAATGGAGCCAGTGAGTGCCCTGCGAGGTATAAGAGCACCACCATCAAGGCCTATGTGAAGAGGGCCCTTACTCACTGCTCTACCTGGCAAGACACCCACCGAGAACTCGACCATTTCTCCCAGATGCTCATTAACATAGGGTACTCTAACAAGTAAGTAAACAGAGAAGTACGTGCAGCGCTGGGTCAATGGTACGATGAGCGAGAGAGACCGCAGCCCCATCCTCAGGAGAAAATCAAGCTGTACTACAAAACGAGAATAGACCTGCGATATCGAGAAGATGAAGATATCATGAGGAAAATCATCACTTAAAACGTATTCACCACCGGAGTTGACACCAAGCTGGACCTCGTCGTCTACTATCAAAATCGGCGTATGAGAGATTTTGTCATGAAAAATAACCCAACCCCGCTGACAAGAGAGCCTCTGAAACAAACTAATGTGGTCTACCAGCTTAAATGCCCCTTCTATGGATGCCCCGGCTCATACATTGGTATGACTACTACGAAACTGCCGAAGAGGATTTCATGTCATGCACAAGAAGGAGCAATAAAAATCCATACCAGAAACTCACACCAGGATGCCATCTCCCGTGACGGAATTATCAAGAACACCGCGACAATCGGGAGAGCCTCAGACTCACGACGTCTGCGAGTACTAGAGGCGCTCCTCATCCAGCAAGAGAGGCCCTCTCTGAATGCGACTCAAGAAGTGCTCTTCCTCCCGAGACGCCAGAACAAGCGACACGCCCGGCCTAAAAACACCAGATCGGGCGAACATTCCTTCCTCCAATGGGAATAGATGCAGGAGAACACTAGGGCGTGACGTCACGCAACGTCACGCACTGCCCAGTGATGCCACGCCCCTACCCCGCCGGTCAGCGAGACTGCAGCAGCGTGACCTTCAAGCCTGAAAAGTTGGTTTGAAGAAAACTCACCAGTCAATAGGCGGCCAGCATCCCGCTCCGGCCAATTAAAATTCAGCATGAAGCCTACCCCCTGCTATATATTTAGTAGACTCGACCATCAGCCGTGAACATACTCAGTTGGAACTGGGAGAGGCGACATAATTGTATACTCTAATTGACAGAAAATACCTACATTGTAGACAACTCTATGGGTCATGTCCTCCTTATTTAAATATAAGAATAAATGCAGTCCCTGAATTTCAACTATTTCCCTCCTGAAGATGAATAACTTCTTCGTTTAACGTGCTTTTTCCCATTTTTCATATGGGGTAAGCACGATGCCTTCTTTTGAAGGACTTTGATTTGGCGTTGGAGTAGGCCGTAGCCTCGATCGGCTGCCCTGCATTGGAACATAACTCGCCCGATGCATTAGCAGAGAAAAATCAATAATTAGAATAATAGAGAAGACTTTGTATAAATTAAATGCAGCTGATGCAGCAATTTCGTTCAATAATAATAATAATAATAATAATAATAATAATAATAATAATAATAATAATAATAATAATAATAATAATAATAAATAAGTATCTCAAGAGACAAAAATGTCTCCACTGAGAAGCTTCCCTGTCTCTGCAGATGTGCAGGAATTAATTCGTCCCAGTGACACAAAGCTTTGGTCCTAGCTAACCCTGCAAAGTGTCTCTAAATTGCCCCAGCAGAATCTTCAAAGGCGTACCCGGGGAGGTGTCAATGCGGGTGAGAAAAGACAGGTCCTAAAATAATGCCCCAAAATGGGTCATCAGGATGGAATCGATTCTGCTCTCTGTTCAAGGTCTTCCGTTCCTTGTGGTCTCTCTCTGGGAGTTTCAGGTCTTACGTTCTTGCCTACCAGGAGTTTTGACGGGTTGTTGTAAGTGGGGACAGACGGAAGTACAAGTGCGAGTTTGCACGTGCATATATATATATATATATATATATATATATATATATATATATATATATATATATATATAGTATACATAAAAAGGATATATATATGTATGTGTCTTCGTGTGTATGTGCCACAATTACTCTAAAACGCACTGAGCAATTTCAACCAAACTTGGCATACATATGACTTACTATCTAGGAATCAGCACTGTAGGGGTAAGATATCACTAGCACCAAAGGCACCAAAAGGCACTAAAGGGTGGGGAGGGCTTCCCTGAAACGGGGCTGGTTATGCCCGTAGATTTAGTAACTTTATAAATTTATCATACCTAATTTCCGTGTACAGTACATATGACTTACTATCTGGAAAAGAATACCATGGGGGTAAGACATCAATGGCACCAAAGCGGGTGGGGATTGGGAAGGGGTTTAAGTTAAGTTAAGTATACCTTAATTTAACCAGACCACTGAGCTGATTAACAGGTCTCCTAGGGCTGGCCCGAAGGATTAGACTTATTTTACGTGGCTAAGAACCAATTGGTTACCTAGCAACGGGACCTACAGCTTATTGTGGAATCCGAACCACATTATAGCGAGAAATGAATTTCTATCACCAGAAATAAATTCCTCTAATTCTTCATTGGGCAGCCGGAGAATCAAATGCGGGCCTAGCAGAGTGCTAGCCGAGTACGACATCGAACCGTCCAATGGGAAGGGGGTGACCGTGAGAGAGCGAGAGGGAGAGGAAGTGAGAGAGAGAGTAGAGGGGGTGTAAGGGAGAAGAAAGAGAGAGAGAGAGAGAGAGAGAGAGAGAGAGAGAGAGAGAAAGGGAGAGAGAGAGAGAATGAGAGGGAGGGGAAGTGAGAGAGATAGTAGAGTTGGTGTTTGGGGGAAGAAAGAGGGAAAGAGACAGGAAGGGTTGGAGAGAGAGAGAGAGAGAGAGAGAGAGAGAGAGAGAGAGAGAGAGAGAGGTGTTAGGGAGAAGAAAGAGGAAAGAGACAGGGAGGGTTGCAGAGAGAGAGAGAGAGAGAGAGAAAGAGGGAGAGAGTGAGAGAGAGAGAGAAAGAGTGAGAGGGAGAGGAAGTGAAAGCGTGAGAGAGAGTGAGAGGGAGAGGAAGTGAGAGAGTGGATAGAGGGGGTGTTAGGGAGGAGAGAGAGAGAGAGAGAGAGAGAGAGAGAGAGAGAGAGAGAGAGAGAGAAAGTTTATCGTTTGTTATTCAGAGTTATCCCAGGCATTGCCAGGTTGCTCAACTAGTATATATATATGTAATAATAAATAAACATATATATATATATATATATATATATATATATATATATATATATACATACTGTGTATATATATATATATATATATATATATATATATATATATATATATATATATATATATTTATATATATATAATATATATGTGTGTATCTGTCATATCATTTACTGTATATACATGTAAAACTATGAATTAAGTTGAACTGCATTCAATCTAAACCCATTCATCCTAGTTGTATATCCATAAATGTTAAAATCTTCCACGATGATTATATTTTCTTTACGCAAATGCGTAAGAGAATTAGCCACTTTGCTTCTCTGTCTCTCTGTTTTATAAGTCCCAGTAACTTGCTGTTTTAAAATGGTTTCTCAGTAGTTTTTTAGAAATCATTTTAATATAAGTATTCTTTTGTAGCAGGACAAGGCCATGTGCATTTGACTTTATGATATAAATTATATGTATCCGGTAACTTCAAAGTCAATGGACGCTGTATATATTTTCAAAATATGGCATGTAGAATAACCATTAAAAAATGGAAATAAAGTTCTGATTTGACTTGATTTGACTCTCTCTCTCTCTCTCTCTCTCTCTCTCTCTCTGAAATCCTTCGGTCTTCGTCGAACGGCTAACTGATTTTTAATGACCGAGTTGATAAACGGACGGTGGAATTTTAATGACCGTTATTATAGGCGCATTAACGAGCGCGCCTCTAGTCGCGGCTTTTACGAGAGACACACAAGTCCATAATATCGTTCGCGCCCGGCAAAGGAAATTGAGACAGAAAAGATGAAGGATGTGGGGTCTTGTCGGACGTCCGAGCAATCAGTGTTAGCCTTGGGGGAGCTTCGAAGAGCCAGGAAGATGAGATGCGATGAATAACTTCTACCACAGGCATTGAGTTGCTTGCGGGGGCCATTTCATGCACCCATAATTTTTGACGTGAATATCATAAAAGTAAAATGTTATTGATACATTGCAATCTATAGTCCAAAAAATGCTGCAATACATGTTCTATTGTTAAAAATTAACGACAGAATATTAGCAAAAATTATGAAATTAACTTGAACTAAAGATAAATTTTTGGCCGTAGCCCCTCCCCCTCCCCCTCCCCCTCCCTCTTCACAATAACTACACCTCTGTAACCAGTTCTGAAATCCTGTCTTCGTGACTTGGGGTGATCTTAGATGATCAGTCGTCGTTTTGTGTCAGAAATTTGTGTACCGGTAAGAAGCCTTCTTCATGAAACATTTGGACTATCAAATTTTGGCGCATTGCAAGGAAGAGCGCAAAAAATATTGATTGTCTAGGTCTAAGGACCAAACTTAGGCTTTGAAAGTTTGAAATACTTGAAAGTGGAGGTTGATTGATTGTAATTTATCTGGTGTGAGTAAATCCATCACAAATAAGAAGTTCTATATAAAATATGGTTGAGAGATGTATTTTCATTGTGTGTTTATCTTCATTTGCTAATTGATATGTAAGTTAAGGTATGAACGCATTCAAGAAGGATGAATTTTGCAAACAATGTATCTTCAACCTATTTATTAAGTACTAACGTATACTGTGGTTTCTTCTTGCCAATTCTTGTTGTGTGAGTTGTTTCTTGTCTGTAGGCAATTTTGAGAAGAGTAATAATTGACAGTTGCGCTAAATTAAAGTTGCATTAATCACTGTTTCATTAAGAGACAATTTCGGTAGCTTTTGGACGATAAAGTGACAGCTTCAAGTGACAGTTCCGTTAAATTACAGTTGCTTTAAGTGATAGTTCCATTAAATTGCTGTTGTATATAATAACAATTCCATTAAATTACAGATGCATATAATGACAGTTCCATTACAGTTGCATATCAAAACGGTTCAGTTAAATTACAGTTTCACATAATAACAGTTCCATTAAATTTCATTTGCATATAATAACAGTAGCTTTAAATTACATTTGCATATAATGATAGTTCCATTAGATTATAGTTGCATACAATAACGGTTTAGTTGAATTACAGTTGCGTATAATAACAGTTCAGTTAAATTACAGTTTCATATAAGAACAGTTCCATTAAATTACATTTGCATATAATGACAGTTCCATTAGATTACAGTTGCGTAAAATAACGTTCAATTAACGTACAGTTGCATGAAATAACAATCTCATGAATAGCTGCGTGTGCCTACTGCCTCATTAAATTACGGTAAATAATAATTTAGTTGCATTAAGTGGCAGCTTCATCAAATTGTAGTTGCATGTGTTAATAGCCTCAGGAAATTACAGATGCATAAAATGAGATTTCCTTTAAGTTACAGATGCGTAAATTACGGATGCAAGCAGTTTTATTAAATCACATTTTTTATTAAGTGACAATCGCGAGTGATCAAAACGAAAATGCACAGCTGTCTCTCTAAACATCTGTTAGTGATTCAGAAATGCTGTTGTTTAATGGCACTTGTATAAAATTCTGGGCAGCATTAATAAAAGCTTGACATTTCAAAGTGTTTAAGTGGGATTAGTGACTCAAGTCCACTCGGAATTAGGGGCATTCCTGTCCATGTACTTATCATGAATTAATGCCTGGCAAAAACTTCTATTTATAGTCCTTTTTCTAAACACCGAAAGGACCTAAATTGTTGTGTCGAAATCTTTATTTCAGTCTGGTTATTTATTTATTTATCATTCATTTATTTTTTATTTTGGTTTATTAGCTGCAATTATTTCCTGCTCACGTCATCCATAGGTTTTCCCATTATTAGCCTAGATCTGAAAACTGTTTTAGACGATTTTCTTAACCTTCCTTTTCTTCTTTCAAATGACTTTCTATGTTTCGTTTCCTGTCTTTTGTTTTGCGACAGCTTTTTCGTGAGGTCACTTGAACAGGAATCCTACACGAAAACTATCTTTATTATTGAATCACTTCATTTTTACCACGCACATGCAATTTAGTGGAACCGTTTCTACTTGCAACTATTATTTAACGGAACTGGCACTTAATGCAGTTGTCGTTCAATGTAACTTGGCACTTAATGCAATTGTAAATCAATGTAGCTGGCACTTAATGCAATTGTATTTTAATGGAACTGTCACTTTATTTAATTTGAATTAACTGAAACTGTCATTTAACGCAAAAGTTATTTAATGGAACTCTCACTTAATGCTATTGTAATTCAGTGAAACTGTTACTTAATGCAATTGTAATTTAATGAACTATCACTTTATGCAATTGTGATTTAATGAAACTGTCACTTAATGCAATTATAATATCATGAAACTGTCACTTAATGCAATTGTGATTTAATGGAACTGTCACTAAATGCAATTGTGATTTAATGAAAGTGTCAGTTATTGTAATTGTGATTATTGGAACTGCCACTTAATGCAAGTGCAATGTAATGGGATTGTCACTTAATGGACTTGTAATTTAAAGGAACTGTTACTTTATGCAAATGTAATTTAATGGAACTGACGCTTAATGGAATTGTAATTTAATGAAACTGCCACTTAATTCAGTTATGATGTAATGGAACTGTCACTTAATGCAATTGTGATTTAAAGGGTCTGCCACTTAATGCTATTGTAATTCAGTGAAATTGTCATGTAATGCAACAGTAATTCAATAAAACTGTCACTTAACGCAATTGTAATTCTGTGAAACTGTCACTTAATATAGTTGTAGTTTAATGTAAGTCGCTTGATGTAATTGCAATTCACTGAAACTGTCATTTGATGCAACGTTAACTCAAAAAAACTGTAACTTATTGCGACTGTAATTTAGTAGTGAGTGCCACGCATGCGCTTTAGGGTACATCACACTGCAGTAAAACAAGCCATGAACGCATGTCGATAACTTATTGGACACATCACCAACAGGTGGAATACAAGACAACGTTTTCCATCTGTTTGTGATAGGCCTATGTAGGCGATAAGTTGCCGACTTGTGTTTAGGACATGTTTTACTGTAGTGTGGACGCACTCTTATAAACTAAGCCGGTAGTTTTACCTGCAATTTTTGCTTCTGTGGGAATAATAGTTAATCGTTTTAGGTATAAAACATACTCCAGTGGAGGATGCTCATTTAAATGATGCTGGGATAATTAAGAACTTTGAAAATAATTTGGCAATTTCCACTTGACACAAATAACGCCTTGTGACTAAGAGGAAAAAAACGAAACAAATTGAAAATAAAAATTAGGTGAAAATGGAGAGCAAAATCAAATGAAAAGATAAAATCCTTCCGGAAGCGAGAGGAAGCAAGTGCGCTCTCCTGGAGATTTGAAGAGCGTGTGAAAGGACTTCGCGGGAGCCCAGATGGTGTCCAGTAATGCGATTGACTCAGCCAACCGAAGGATATGCGGGGCGAGGATTGTTTAGGAGGATGCGACACAAAAGGAACAATTTCCTCGGGCAGGACTCTCTCAAGTTTCCGATGGGATTACTTCTAGCCCGGGATATGGATTCGTTACGCATCGAGCTGTTGATGGAATGACAGCATTGAGTGCGCGTGGCGGAATTGGGTATTTGTCTGTGATATTTGTCTGTGATGTACAAATGGGTAATTGTTTCTTTTTTGTCGCGGTAGCTTTTTCATACTTGTTTCTGCTAGACTTCTTCAAGATATGCGCTCCATGAGGTAGATTTCTTGTTTTTATAGATTTTTAGTTTGATGAATAATTAAGGTGTATCCATAAGTAATTTTTTGAGAGAAGGGTAATATCGAAGTTGGCTACGCTGTCTTATATATTTTCTTTTTCAAGAAACGGATTGAAAGGAGTTCCTTTTGCATTATACCATTTTATGTAAAAAAAAAATTCGTCTTGAAAAAAGTTATCGATATAGCGTACAATGCAAATATTAGGAATATTAATACAAAAAAACGCTAAATAAAGGAGTGACGAGGATCTATCGAATCTTGAGTGATATAGGCCAAGGAAAGATTAAAAAAAAAACTACCAAAAACAACATGTCAAAACGACCGAGACAATTCGGTATAAAGGATCTGGCGAAGGAGAAAATTTATTTCTTAGGAATAGAAACGGGGAAAGTTTAAGCATTGGAACTTGAGGTTATCAAGTTAGGAAAGGGAAGCTTAACTTTGTGGTACCTATAATCAAGAGCGGGGAGGGGTCTCCTGAGGGTGGCCAAAGAGACGGAGAAATTCATCTCCGAAAAGTGGGAGTTGAAAGGATTCGAAACAATTTTTTTAAGAGCGAAACTTTGATATTTTTTAGGGGTTAAGAACGACCCCTCACACTGCCATTCTATCACCCTTAAGTATACGAAACTTTGGATGGAGACAGGGACTTAGGTCCATAAAATTTAGGCTTGTCCTGTGTCTGGCGTTAGAAAAGCTTTAAGACTTTTTCCAAGGTCGGGAATTTCACTTATAAGACGAATGGTTAGTTTTTCCCCCAGTTTTCGGTTTTACTCAGAGTTCAACCTTCCAGTTACTCAGTAAATCTAAGCGAGTGGGGTTCATAGCCACACGTCTCATTTTTTTTTTTTTTTGGCCCCATCAGACTCTCGTATATGTTCACAGTTGGATGGACTTGTGGGCGGTAAGCCGGGATCGATCTACTGACCTAGCAATAGGAAGCCATGGACTGCACCACTGACCAGTGTACGTGTGTGCTTTTGCAAGCGCCTGCATGCACGTGTGCACGTACAAAAATAGCATCAGAAGTCAGCCTGAGTGGGGATTGCAAGCGGGTGGATAATTATTTCAAAATTTTCTTCATGATCGAATAAAAATGAAGGTTCTAATATTAAACATCAAGTTGCCAACATTTGCCTTTTGTAAAATTGTACTCTGTATAACAATAATAAGAGGAAAAAAATCTTGTTTACATGGCAAACATTCAAAATGCAAAGACTATTTGTTTTCACAAACGCCCCCCAATAACACGCGAGGTTTTTCGTTCCAGCGGACATACATACATACATACATACATACATACATATATACTGTACATATCCGTACCATATTGTAAAACCACCTGCTGTTTGTTTATGCCGCAAACAATAGCCGCATTCAAATCTATGAATAACATTAGGTGTAAAAACAAAAATGCGTGTTTTATTTGTTTATCACGCGCGAAAGCAGCTGCAGGAGAATTCTCTGAAATTCTCCGAAAAAGAATTTTTTTTTTTGGTGACCTTTTGCGCTTGTTCTCGCCCGCTTCGGAAATTCGTCATTTCGTGACGTGACGTCCGGAAGGTCTCATTGATTTGTGATGAATATGATAATGCGACGAATTCGAGGATTAGTGCGTAATTCGCTGATGGCGTCGTGACGTCTGGTCTCCTTTCCAGTGGGTTTGATGTTGATTCAGTCGACGAATGATGTAAAATGATGGTTTTAGCATGTTTATTTTGGATGTGAAGGCCACTCGCCCCCCCTAGTTCATGTTGCTATTGCACAACTGCTCCTACAATCAGCCTCCTGCTATACATACACAGAGACACATACACACGCAAACACACACGCATAAATAGAGATACCCCTCGTCACTATTCCTAGATGTACATATACTTTTTAAAGTCCATAATAATCTCACGAGAATTGCTCACAATTTTAAGGATAAGCTTATATCACTACAAGCCTAGGATCCAAGCTTGATATAAATTAAGAATGTTTGATGCTTTCCAAGGCGGAATCCAAACTCACCCACGCTAGATTAGGGTGATCGGTGATGATTCGTAGCCTTTTTTATGTGGCACAGATACCTTGAAGCCACCCGTTAATAGCATCGTTTGTTATATCACACACTGAATAATGTTTGTTACCTTATAAGTAACCGGGCTAAGAAAATGACAAACTAAATTATATTTCCCAACTCTATAGGAGTTCGGCAGCGCATTCTTTCAGGTTTTTTGGAATTTCATCTCCCTTCAACATCGTTTCCATATGACTTCAATTTAAAACAAACTCCATTAGAGCGAACTTGATATAGTTAGGAATAACACTCTAGGTGAAAACGAAGTGAAAAACTGTCGTACGTAAATGAACAAGTAAGTGAAATGTTTGCGCACCTACACGGTCCAAGAATAAACGGTTATTTTCCAACTAGAGCTCTGAAAATAATTGGACTGTATATCTGCAAAGACGTTTTCATTTAAACCACACGAAGGGGTAAAAGGGAAGGATGAGAAATGGCTCAATCAGCGTTTAGAATCTCTTCAAGATCGAGCAACTTGGCGAAAAGAAAAAAGGGAACAACGAGTTTTGCAAATAGGAGTGATGACTGAGAATTCGAAATAATTGCACGCTTAAAACCCCAGCCTGGGCGTAAATAACACGTAACCTTCACTCTGAATAATGTATAGGGTCTCTCTCTTTCATTCCCCTTCCCCCTTCCACCCCCCACCTTCCCTTCAATCTGCAAAAAAAAAAAGAAGAAAAAGTGAAAGTGTTTCTAGCGAAGCCCACGAGTGCGATCGTAGAGCGAAACAACCAGGCATACTTTCGCAAATGGGCTTAATTGCTTTAGTCATTGTATTTTTAAAGGTACTGATGGCTGCAGGTAATGTCATGGCTTTCGCGATGTTTACAGTCGTTTTCCGACGTAGGGGAAGAATTTTTATTGGTTTCTCTCTTTTTCTTAAACGTTAGTTGTTGTACATTTTTTCTTTTAACTGCTTTCATCTGTCAAAATGTTTTCTTCTTGTGTTCCGTCTGTTATTCATTATAATCATTATAATGATAGAAAATATATATCTAAAAAAAAAAAAAAAAAAAAAAATGAGGCAGGCATATCGTACAATTTCAGTCTTGTTTCAGGTAATCTTAAAACATATAGATGAAATTATGGAGGAATCCTTCTCATGCAGATAAAATTTGATATATCAATTAGTTTAAATAGATCGTTCTTTTCGTCCCTCTACATATATTTGGTGACTATCTTGGCTACTGTGTCCTTCTAAACCCATGAATATTCCCTTTGCCAAACTAGATCACTCATTAATTTCATGCGTATGATATACAACGTAAGAACTAAGCATATTTTTTTTTATCATGGGGCTTTGATCATTTGAACGAAATCTAGGATAAAATTTAAATTCTATAAATTTACTTATTTTTAAGTTCATGGGAAAATAAGGATTCATTTCAAGATGAAATGCTAAGAAATTTACGGTTTAACTGTACAGTCTCCTTTCTCACAGTGATTCTAGAGGCGTTTTGAAAGATTATGTAATTAAAATACACAAACAAAAAATTATATTTCCCATCGGCCAATCGCTATGTGTTATAAGTTCAAAACAAAACAAAACGTCTCGAAATTACCTGAGGAGATGATATGCCAGAATGATGCTTATAAGGTAATTATAACCGAGTAAATATGACTATGTTAACACCGCCCTAATCTCGTTCCGAATGAAATACGCACATTGTAGCGTAATTAAGGCTTCACCAAGATACGACCAAGTGTGTTGAGGAAAGTTGGGCGTCTTAGAGTTTTGGAAATCCTTACAATGAAACAGTAATTAATTAGGAGCGAAAGAAGTGGCTTGCTTATGGAGACAGAGCAGCACGCTGTGTGTGTGTGTGTGTGTCAAGTATATGTTCGTGGGCGTGTATGTAACTGAGTATATGTACAGAAAGCGAGGGAAAGCTCGTGTGTATTTAGGTTTTTGACTCTCTTAGGCTAATAATTGGACAATTATTTCTTTATTATCTCGGGTACTATATCCAGATGCGTGGAACTCCTGAGTATATAAAACAATAACACACACACACACACACACACACACACACACACACATATATATATATATATATATATATATATATATATATATTATTCAGAAGATAAACTCTATTCATGTGGAACCAGCCTATAGGGGTCATTCACGTGATATGCAAGCTTCCTAAGAATATGGCGTTCA
>NC_089752.1:58231674-58236674 GCF_040412425.1 Macrobrachium rosenbergii | reverse complement strand
TATATATGCATATATATATATATATATATATATATATATATATATATATATATATACATATATATATCGAGAGAGAGAGAGAGAGAGAGAGAGAGAGAGAGAGAGAGACGGAAGAAGATTAGTCGAAAGACAGTTATCATGTAGCAACGCATTCAGACGAATCTTCTCCAGTTGAACTCATGGACCAAGTGCATAGATTAATTGGGGAATAACATGCAAACATGGCCCCCATCATTCATTGACACGCACTAGTCCGGTCTCGTTAATTCGTACATGCGCGCGCGCAATCGAACGCATCTGTACGCACGGACATACTCTCTCTCTCTCTCACACACACCCACACATACACACAAACACACACACAAGCATATGGTGGGCAAAAAGATATTGTGGTAATAAAATTTACGATCGTAAGCAATTGGACTATTGTTTTAAGTTTCATTACACTTTTATTGTTGTCCCCCCCCTTCTCTCTCTCTCTCTCTCTCTCTCTCTCTGTTGTTAAAATGTACCATAATATTTTGCAAGAGTCAAAATGGAGACAAATAAGAGAGCGGAAAATTGTTCTCTCTCTCTCTCTCTCTCTCTCTCTCTCTCTCTCTCTCTCTCTCTCTCTCTCTCTCTCTCTCTCAGATGTACCATAATATTTTGCAAGTTTCAAAATCGAGACAATAATACTGCGGAAAATTGTTCTCTCTCTCTCTCTCTCTCTCTCTCTCTCTCTCTCTCTCTCTCTCTCTCTCTCTCTCTCTCTCTCGTTCAAATGTACCATGATATTTTGCAAGTTTCAAAATCGAGGCAAACAAAAGTACGGAAAATTGCTTTCTCTCTCTCTCTCTCTCTCTCTCTCTCTCTCTCTCTCTCTCTCTCTCTCTCTCTCTCTCTCTCGTTCAGTTATACCATGATATTTTGCAAGTTTCAAAGTTGAGACAGTACAGTATTAGTGCGGGAAAGTGCTCTCTCTCTCTCTCTCTCTCTCTCTCTCTCTCTCTCTCTCTCTCTCTCTCTCTCTCTCTCTCTGTCGTAAGTAAATCTTTCGTGCTTTCACGGCAAACATTTTTATCGAAGCATATATAACGTATATACAATATTATATATATATATATATATATATATATATATATATATATATATATATATATATATAGCCTATATATATATATATATATATATATATATATATATATATATATATATATATATATATATATATATATATATATATATATATATATGCATTCTTGTGAAATAGCGAATTACGGTGTTGTTCTTATGGGTCACTAAAAGACTTTTGGGATGAGATTTAGAGCCATCCGCCCTTCTCCAACCTGGCTGAGGCCTACCATAGCTTACTAACGACCGGGAACCCAATCCACTGCTGAGGTTAACAGCAACACAATTTCAGAATTTTAGCTGTCAATCATCAGAGCTTAATATCAAACCAACAGATAGTACATAAAAAAGTTAATTAATTAATCTTGTCTACAAAGCATCAGACGTCATGTTAACGGCTGCATCATTTCCTTATTGAGATTAACATCGTATTGCATCCTGCAACGCTCATGCAAACCTTTTCGCCGTAATATCATTACCATAAACAACCGCATTATTGCTGTATATAGACTCCACTCAGAATGTATTAGGTAAAGGACGCCTCTTTTGTGTTATTCTTGTGTGACTTCCGCTCTCGTAATTGATTACGTGGAGGTAATGACACGAAAAATGAGTGAGGGTCTTGTGTTTGTTTCCGCAGGATAATTCTCTCTCTCTCTCTCTCTCTCTCTCTCTCTCTCTCTCTATCTCTCTCTCTCTCTTGTTAATCAGCTCAGTGGTCTGGTAAAACTAAGGTATACTTTTAACTTTCTCTCTCTCTCTCGCCGTTCTTTGTTTTCGTTTCCTAAAAGGAAATCCATTTAAGTATGCCAAGGTGATTTTATGCAAAATCTGATTTACTATTTCATGATCATGTTCTAACATAATATGAGGATTTGAAAATGTCTATTATTAATGCTAATTGTACCTTGTTTAGGCTAATTTGAGGAAATGACAGTGGTATAGATTCTTCACTTGAACTTCAAGTCTTCGTAGAAAATTTACCTTGTTAAATTTCATATATATTAAATAATCTTATTGTATAATTTGTTACAATGGTTACTAAATGTTTTAATAGGATATATAACTTCATGATAATAAAAAAAATTATAATTAGTATCATGATTATTACTTTAAAAATCTGTCCAGATTTATATGGAACACGTCATAAGTGAGGAAGAGAAAGAGAACCAATATAAGAAACAGTAAAATATTAATAAAAATACAAAAACAAAGATACACAAATCACAAACAAAACGACATTTAGGAAAGTTCCAATTGTTGAGAAATTAGTCAGAAAATTAGGGGTAAATGTCATTACAGCCTACCTTTTTTTGACCATCTTCCATCAACATCCATAGCTCTTTTAGTGATACTGATCCCTATTTTTATTAATAGAATGCGCTAACTTATCTAGTAACACGATCTTACTTAACTATTAGCGTGTACTAACTTTATAAGTAACCCGTACTCTCATGATGAGTAGTATGTACTAACTTGAAAAGTTCTATGAGGTGACTTTATAAGTAAAACGCGCAGACTTCTAGAGCAGGAGTTTCTTGTACACCAGAGAAAGCTCGTTACTAGGATAAAGCGTACAGAATCTGGCAATCAAGAATTTCCTGACATATAGGAGTGAAATTTCAGTTTCGAAATTAACGTTACTTTATTTTTTGTTGTTTTGCATCGTAAGGTATTTGAGCCTTCTCCATTAATAATGCATGTTGCTCTAGCCAAATCAAAGTCCTTCAAAAGAAGGCATCGTGCTTACCCCATATGAAAAATGGGAAAAAGCACGTTAAACGAAGAAGATGAAGTTGCTCCAGCAAAGATTTTGTAATGTTTGTAAGTTAATTTTTTCGATTGTACAAACATTAATTTTTGTATGTCACTAATTTATGATTTTTTCTAAAGGCACTGTATATAACATTCTTACCCTTTAACATCAGTTTTATAACATTATTAGCCTTTCAATGAAGTGTTATGACATTCTTAGCTAAGCAACTTGCTATTGTTGTAAGATATTAAGTGAGAGAGAGAGGGAGAGAGAGTTTATGACATATTTACCTTGAAACTTACTATTGTTGTAAGATGTCAAGAGAGAGAGAGAGAGAGAGAGAGAGAGAGAGAGAGAGAGAGAGAGAGAGAGAGAGAGAGAGAGAGAGAATTTTTCGATTTTTTAACCTTGAAACTTACTATTGTTGTAAGATGTCAAGAGAGAGAGAGAGAGAGAGAGAGAGAGAGAGAGAGAGAGAGAGAGAGAGAGAGAGAGAGAGAGAGAATTTTTCGACATTTTTAACCTTGAAACTTACTATTGTTGTAAGATGTCAAGAAAAAGAGAGAGAGAGAGAGAGAGAGAGAGAGAGAGAGAGAGAGAGAGAGAGAGAGAGAGAGAGAGAGAGAGAGAATTTTCACATTTTTAACCTTGAAACTTACTATTGTTGTGAGGTATTAAGTCAGAGAGAGAGAGAGAGAGAGAGAGAGAGAGAGAGAGAGAGAGAGAGAGAGAGAGAGAGAGAGAATTTTTCGACATTTTTAACCTTGAAACTGACTATTGTTGTAAGATGTCAAGAGAGAGAGAGAGAGAGAGAGAGAGAGAGAGAGAGAGAGAGAGAGAGAGAGAGAGAATTTTGACATTTTTAACCTTTGAAACTTACTATTGTTGTGGAGGTATTAAGTCAGAAAGAGAGAGAGAGAGAGAGAGAGAGAGAGAGAGAGAGAGAGAGAGAGAGAGAGAGAGAGAGAGAGAATTTTTCGATATTTTTAACCTTGGAACTTACTATTGTTGTAAGATGTCAAGAGAGAGAGAGAGAGAGAGAGAGAGAGAGAGAGAGAGATCACACGACTTGTGCCCTCTCACGCCCCATTTATGAAGAATGCCAGTTCTCACTCAGTGTACGGGTAATGGAGCGCAGAATCACATTCATGATCTGACAGTCACCCATACACTTGATCCTATACTGATTGTGAGTCCTTCAAAGTCCTTCGCGGGAAGGACGAGATTTTCCCTGAAACCCGAAATCTCAAATAGACACCGAGAGGAGATTCGGGAGTGAAATGGATATGCCATAGGCTTCTCTTTCATGTTCCAATTCGGTCAGGCATTTTGTCTGATGCTCTAACTCCATGGCTTAAATGCATCGTTCGTATTTCAGTCTCTGCCAGGCTAGCTGTCTATCTATCTTTCTGTCTATCTATCTATCTAACTACGTACCTAATTGAATTACCTATCTATCTATCTCTATATCTTTCTATCTATCTGTCTAATTTTCTTATCTATCCAATTGTCATATCGATCTGTCAATCAATATATCTATCTATCTAATTATCTTATATGTCTGTCTATCTGTTTACTGTATATAATTGTCTTATCTATCTATCTATCTAATTGTCTTATCTATCTATCTATCTGTCTAGTTGTCTTATCTGTCTATCTATCTATCGACATATCTAATTGTCTTATCTGTCTATCTATCTAGCTATGACCATAGATAGATAGATAGTCATATCTATTTTTCGCCCATGAGTACACCTCTTTTTGTTTCCTGTTATCCTATAGTACCTGATGGTGGGACGACTGTGGTGGGTCATAAACTCATCGGGGAAAAGTGAAAAAAGACTGTGCAGGGTTCAGCCTGGATTCAGCGGCTAAAATGTGAGTGTGACTGTAACTGTTTTTGTTGATCTTTATCCGGAATCATCCTTTGTTAGGGTAGCACTTTAATATATATGTATACATACATACATATGTACAGTATATATATATATATATATATATATATTATATATATATATATATATATATATATATATATATAGTATATATATATATGTATATATATATGTATATATATATATATATATATATATATATATATAAATAGATGAATAAATTAATAGATAGATAT
>NC_089752.1:58214174-58221674 GCF_040412425.1 Macrobrachium rosenbergii | reverse complement strand
TTTTAATCATGTTCAGTTGCAGCCTTTGGCGTTGAATGATGTGGAAAAAATGAAATTCGGTATGTGAATTTGAAAAGATAAGACATATGTACATAGTCTCTGCTGAAATCAAAATTAGTTCTCAGAATAACAGCCAGCCATCTTTTATACCTGCGTAATTATGCTTAATTCAGATCGATGCACACCGACAATATGTATAGACGTCAGATTTGGGAACTTAGTCGGCAAATAGTCCCTTTCATCACCGACATAAGAGGGACTGATGAAATGAAGTGTTTGCAGACAGTTTCGCCAAACGATGATGGGAACAAAAGTATTTGGAGGAAGAGATTTCTCAATATTTTTGTTTTTGATGCCCGAGTGAAATTTCGTTCATTATTATTTCATGCACTTTAAAATGAGAATGGTTTTTATTTCTCTCAGTTTTAAAGGTCAATCGACGTTCTTTCTCTAAAGGAAATATAGTTATGTCCTCCAGAAGAAACCATTTTTTGTGAGAAAATTAAATAGCTTGCGGCCGGCTACGATAATGCGAAAATAATACAAAAAGATTTAAAGATTATAGATAAAAGTTTATCATTTTGCCTGTACTAGTCACTGAATATTATGGCTAAACTTAAACTACAGATATTCTACTTAGTCTGGTAAATGTTTATTGTATAACAATTCTAGGGTACCCAACACGTCAAAACTTACGGCAAAATGTAAATAATTTTGAAATTACATCTTATCGTGTGTCAAGTACATTTCTTATATAAGGTTTATTACATGGTTAAGCTAACTGCTTCTAGAGTGTTAATAAATGAATGTAAAAAGTTAGGCATATATTATATAATCCTTTTTCTTGGCCCAACTAAACATACATACATACATAGACACAAAAACAAACCACACAGGCATATATATATATATATATATATATATATATATATTGATATACATATATATATATGAATAAATAAATATATATACATATATATATGTGTATATGAATATAAATATAAATATAAATATATATTTAAATATATATATACACATATACATATATATGTGTGTATACTTATATATATATATATATATATATATATATATATATATATATATATATATATATATATATATATATATATATATATATATATATACTGTATATACGTAGGTACACAAATCGAGGTAAGGCAAAGTCCCTTCGTTAAAGACGGTAAATTTTAAAAAAGCAGGTTTCACCTTCTTGGCAAAATGGGGCAAATAAATGTATGGGATTGGCACATTGAAGTTGTTAGCGAGGTCAATGACCTCGCTAGATTTAACCGATCCCGGTAATGAGATTGCGACTCGTTAACAAGATTAAAAGGAGTCTTTAAAACGGCGTTGTTCCTTGAGTGCCTTCCTTATCTTTAGCTGGGCCCGGTCAAGGAGTTTTTTTTGTTTTTTTGTTTTTTCAGTGTTTTGTCAGTCTTTTGGGAGGGAGGGTGGGGTTGTTGCGTTATATATAATTGATTTGAAAGTTTTTTTTTTTATGTTATGCTGTTTTTTCATTTTTTTTGGTTGGGGAAGGGGGGCAGGGGGAGGGGTTTGGGTGTGGAAGTTGAGGGGTGTTGCGTTATGTGCAATTGATGTGAAAGTTATTTTGTCAGATGTCACTGATGATTTTTGCTATTTTGCTGCTACTTTTATTTTTGTTAATAACCAGATGTGATTATTTTAACGAATATTTAGGATATTTGATTTTTAAAATTAGTATTTAATGTGCTGAAACACTCCTCCTTAATTTTTGATAAAATGCTTCGTTGACATTGACAGGTTTTTGAAAAACTATAAATTATTTTGTTATTGGATGGTTAACTTTCTCCCGGATATATTCAACAATCTTACCTCATTGTATTTAAGGATCTGATATAATTTTTAAAGAAGAGTGAATATGATACAAAAAAATCTTCAAAATTTAGAGATATCCCAAAGAGTGCTATGGACCTTTCCTTATGAACTGTCATATTAAGAAAGTCAGAAAATGTAAACTTTGGAAACGAAGATTTAAATGCCTGCAAAGGGAAGTGTATCGTATAACCATAAGTAGCCGATGAAGAAGGCTCGGGATGTGTGGAGTCACAAGAAGAAACAGGATCAGAAGTGACTTTCCTATAGGGACAGTCAGAGTAAGGGAAGTATTGAAGAAGACCCAGGAAAGAAGACTACAGTGGTTTGGTCATGTTATGCGGAGAGAAGCTCATGTGTGTAAAAGGGTTCTGAGCATGGAGGCTGAGGGAAGGAGAAGAAGAGGAAGACCAAAGTCCAGAAGGAAGGAAGGATAAAATGGCAAAAGACACACGAGAGAAAGGTTTAAGAAGTCAGGCTGCACTGGACAGAGGAAGGTGGAGAAGGCTGATGGGAAACAGCGATCTCATATCGAAATGGGCAAAGCTGAAGGCGAAGATGAAGAAGATTATGCATCTATAAGTAGTCTGAATTCTCTTAGCGAATTCTTAAAGCGACCGATTAAAGCTTTCATATTAAGATGGCTTAGTCCATTCTGAGAGAGACCAACGGGCTGTTGATAGTGCATCTTTGTGAATTGGCACTGAAATTGGATCACTTATTGATAAGATGGTTCATCCTCGGCTCAGCATTTGAAAAATAACTAGAGCTTATCGTACTCTGTTCTCCTCATCTGAAGAAAATCAATGAAATCTCTGGTGTTAGGAAACATTATTTTTTATTCTGTGGTGGATCTTGTAGTTTTGTTGAAGGGCAAGAAACTCTCAAGTGTTAACTACAAGATTTTGTAAGTCCCCTTAAGCGTCTCTTGGAATGATTTTTTATATATATGAATTTTATAGTTTTTAATGTGTAAGCAAGCATGGAAACCGTAACATTTAAATTAAAAACTAGCCATCATCATTTTAATATTAGTACTAATGTTTTCTGAAACTGTAAGAATTTTGAAGGTCTTATTACGGTTGCTTATACGCACACTTGTATGTTTGTATTCATGTATGTTTGTATGTATGTATGTATAATGTATGTATGTACGTCTGTACATATTTGGATGTATTTATTTACAAATCTGCCTGAAAATACACCTTTCAAATTCTTACATCGAAAATAAGCAGTATATATATATATATATATATATATATATATATATATATATATATATATATATATATAGAGAGAGAGAGAGAGAGAGAGAGAGAGAGGGAGAGGGGGGGGGTCATGGATATCTGAATAGTTGGCATCTCTATCTACAGCCATCCCCGACCCCCAACAAAAAGAACTAATGCGCAAGCAGTAATTGCATGTTATGATGTATTTTTCATTTTCTTACGTTTTTCTTAACATCAGAGGTCGTAGCTTATCCTGCCATAGGAACATCATTTTGAGACCTTACCTTACAGACCTTACAATTCGTTCGGGTTGCCCCAGGTCCCTCAGTGTGAGGCGCCTTTGATGTCTACCAGAGAGTTGCTAACGCATCTTCCGGTATATTTTGCATCTTCCAGTCTTGGATGGTCTGGGATGCATCTTAGATATTTGTCGAGCTTATTCTTAAACACATCTACGCTCACTCCTGTTATGTTCCTCAGATGAGCTGGTAGCGCATTGAATAGACGCTGCATTATCGATGCTGGTGCGTGGTGGATTAATGTCCTGTGTGCTTTCCTTAATTTTCCTGGTATAGTTTTTGGCACTATTAATCTACCTCTGCTTGCTCTTTTTGATAATTTTAGTTCCATGATGTTTTCGGTAATTCCTTCTATCTGTTTCCATGCTTGAATTACCATGTAGCGTTCTCTTCTCCTTTCAAGACTATATAAATTTAAGAATTGTAGTCTTTCCCAGTAGTCAAGGTCCTAACTTCTTCTATTCTAGCTGCAAATGACCTTTGTACACTCTCTATTTGTGCAATATCCTTTTTTTGGTAGTGTGGGTACCATATTATATTGCAATATTCAAATGGACTACGTACGTATGTTTTATAAAGCATAATCATGTGTTCAGCTTTTCTTGTTTTGAAGTGCCGGAACAACATTCCCATTTTTGCTTTGCATTTTGCCAATAGAATTGCTATTTGATCATTGCATAACATATTCCTATTCAACATCACACCAAGGTCTTTAACTGCTTCCTTGTTTGTGATTGTCTCATTATTAGGTCCTTTATATGCATATAGCATTCCTACTTTATCACCATAGTTCATTGATTCAAATTTATCAGAGTTAAATACCATCCTATTTATCTCTGCCCATTTATATATTTTGTTTAGGTCTCTTTGTAGCGAGTTCCTATCTTCATCACAAGCAATTTCTCTACTTATTCTTGTGTCATCTGCGAAACTTCTTACTACTGAGTCCTTAACATTACTGTCTATGTCTGCAATCATAATCACAAACAGCAATGCAGCTAACACCGTACCCTGTGGTACACCGGATATTACCGTAGCTTCATCCGATTTCTCATCGTTTGCAATCACTATCTGTTTTCTGTTTTGCAAAAATTCTTTTATCCATCTTCCTACTTTGTCAACAATTTTATGTTTTCTAATTTTTTTTCGCTAATATATTATGATCTACCTTGTCAAAAGCTTTTGCAAAGTCTAGGTAAACCACATCTGTATCTTTTTCATTTATCATATTTTTATATATGCTTTCATGGTGGACTAACAGTTGGGTTTGTGTACTTTTTTCCGGTACAAACCATGTTGTCCTATATTGAACAATCTATTTTTCATTAAATGTTTCATTATATTTTTTTCATTACCCTTTCATATACTTTCATAATATGAGATGTCAGACTCACAGGCCTATAATTACTTGCCTCTAGTCTTGAACCACTTTTGAAAGTAGGAGTAATATATGCTAATTTATGCTCATCATAAATCTTGCCTGTATCTATACTTTGTCGTAATAATATTGCTAGCGGCTTTGCGATTGAATGAACCACTTTCTTTAACAATATGGCAGGTACTCCATCTGGTCGTGCTGCTGATCCATTTTTAATTTCATTAATAGCCTGCACAATATTGGCTTCTGTAATATCTATATCTGATAAGTATTCAGTATTTTCATCTCTTATTTCTGTATCATTATCTTCATTGTCAATTCTAGGTGTAAATTCACTCTTATATCTTTCTGCTAATATGTTACATATTTCCTTTTTTTTCATTCGTTAATCGCCCTTCAATTCTTAGAGGGCCTATTTCTACTCTTATTTTATTCATCTTTTTGCATATGAATAAAAAAATTTTAGGGTTTTGCTTGATATTTTGTAGTGTCATTTCTTCTAGGTTCCATTTTTCATTTTCTTTTGATTGTATAATCTTTTGTTCTGCATTTTCTATCTTACTTTTTAGTTCCATCACTTTCCATGCATTCTTTTCTTTTGCAAGAGCTTTTTTCCACTTTCTAATTTTCTGGAACAAGATCCTTCTGTCTCTTGGAATTCGTGACTGATGATTACTTTTTTCTTCGGTATATATTTTTCCACTATTTCTAATATTTTATATAATATATCGGTATTTACCTGTATATCATCACTTACAAATATGTTTTCCAATTTTTTGTTTAATTCTTCATTTATTTTTGACCAATTTATATTCTTACTATAGAAATTGTATTTTCCATATCCTTCCCATTTTTTCGACTCTTTCTTTTTTCTGTTTTCGTATGTTCTGGAACGGACTGTTAGTTCTATGACATTATGGTCCGAAATACTCGTGTTATATACTATTATTTCTTTAACATAGTTCACCTCATTCACAAATACTAGGTCTAAAATATTATCCTTTCTTGTTGGTAGGTGATTTATTTGCTGAATGTTATGTTCTATTAGCATATCTAATAGCTTTTCAAATTGCCTCTTATCTTCTGCACTACTATTGCTCTCTTTTTTATATGTATAAATACAACCACAGTCTCCTATTCGTTCTTTCCATTCTACAAAAGGAAAGTTAAAGTCTCAGGTTAGAGTATAGTCCAGTCCTTGTGATTTCTACATATTTCATCCAATTTTTCAATTATTATGTCAAACTCTTTAGTGTTAGGGGTCTATATATTACAATGTTCACTAATTTTTCAGATTCAAATTCTACCGCTATTAATTCACATTCTGTGTTACTATATTTCTCACAGATTTTTCCTTGATTGGCATCTCTCCATGGCATATCGCGTTTCCCCTTGATTTCTATTTTTCTATCTGATCTATAAGTTTGAAACCCTTTATCTGGTCATCATTACCAGTCTCTTGGGAATACCAGGTTTCACTTATATTCAATATTTCTATTTTTTTCATTTTGGGTTAGTTCTTCTAAGAACTCTATCTTTCTTTTGAGTTACTCGAAACTAAACCCTGCACGTTCATCACTATGATGGTTTGCGTATTATCTCCATTATCTAATATGGGTAATAATAAGGATTTTCCATGTCTCTTTCCTGTTCTGATATGTTGATCTTTTTTCATTTCCAGAAATTCGTACATTAAAAATCCAACTTTTCCATTATATTTGTTCTTCCAGCTTCATATTTATTCACTTTGTGCATAAACCTGCACTTATCTCCCATATCTGCACCATCCCCTAGCATCATAGATACATTGCTTGTTCTTTGTGCTATATCTAGGTGCTGATGGCTCATATCGTGGTGCTGACATTTCATAATGTGTTGTTGGCTTGCTTTTTGCCTTCATCACATGATCTTTGTTCTTTTCTTTATTTGTTTCATTTTTACCTTTGGTTTTTTATATGTATTTGATTTTGATTTTGGTTTTTCATGGCTACAGGATGCATGTACCTACATTTCTTATTAAACCTACATCCATTTCTTTCCTTCTTTCCAGTTTCTACATATTTTGGATGTAGATCGCTGCATTCCTCTTCATAGCCATCTAGATATGCACATTTGCCATAGATCTCATAATTGTGACATATCTTGGGATGTTTGTAATAACATCTTTCACCAAACCTGCAATTCCCTCTTTTCAAAAGGGTGCATACTGTGTCTTTCTTTTTTTTTCTTGTTCTTTCCCATGAGTATGGAGAAACGGGTACAACCTCTTTGGGATTTTATTTTGTTTTATCATGTCGTAATTTATTTCTTCATATGTATGTTGCTGTATTGCCTCATATGTAGAATCTATGAGTTTCTCTGCATCCATACTATTATCCTGTTCTTTGTTTTCATTAATCTTTTCTCTCTTCAGTCTTATTTTCTTCTTTTCTATTTTCCTCTTCTTTCATCTTCTTCATCTTCTTCATCCTCCACAATCTGTACATTAAGTCTTGATTTAATGACCTTGTCTATCCATATTAGACATGTTGAGCAAAAATATTTTTGTGTCCTTATTTCTATTTTGCTCAACTTCAGCACATGAAGGGTGTGTCGGTACGTGGCAAGCATAGCATTTCCTAATCAGGTTTTGTGGATTTACAATGCTATACCACACTCTACATAGTTTACATGCTTTAGGCATCCGTTTGCCTATTGCATCAATCAATATATTCACTAA
>NC_089752.1:58186674-58204174 GCF_040412425.1 Macrobrachium rosenbergii | reverse complement strand
GAGGAGATAAAATGTCAACGAGAGAGAGAGAGAGAGAGAGAGAGAGAGAGAGAGAGAGAGAGAGAGAGAGAGAGAGAGAGAGAAAGAATGAGTATCAGAAATTTCAAGGTAAATTAGCATGTATATATATATATATATATATATATATATATATATATATATATATATATATATATATATATATTATATATATTATATATATGTATATATATATATATTATATATATGTATATATATATATATATATATATATATATATATATATATATATATATATATATATATATATATATATATATATATATTACTGAAATTTTCTAAAAGACCAGACTGACAAATTATTTTAGTCTAGAGTAAAGTAGCATACACCTTTATGCGCTTATCTTTTCCACCTCTCTCTCTCTCTCTCTCTCTCTCTCTCTCTCTCTCTCAAGACCCCTGTCTGTAAATCTCAACATAATGGACCCAAAGCCCAGGGCTTATCTTAAATTCCTTCGGAGGTCAGTCAGACTTCCTGTAACAAGTTATGTCTTTGGGACTTTAGAAGGCTGACCACATTGGGCCAAGGACGCAGCCCAAATTCATTTCCGTCAAGCGCTGGTCCGGAGTCCGGGGATTTGCTCAGTAATCGAGTTAATGACAGGATTATGTATTTTTTTTTTATTAAGGCATTCTGTAAAGTCTAAAATATTCAGCGAAGCGATATTTTAGAATTTTTTATAATAAAGACAGGATTATATCTTTTTTCATCATGGGATTCTATAATGTCTAAAATATTCATTAAAGCGATATTTTAATCCTTCATAATAAAGACAGGATTATATATATTTTTCATTAAGGTATTCTATAATTTCTAAAATATCCGGTAAAGCGATATTTAAGCCTTTTATAAAGGCCAGGATTATATATATTTTTCGCGAAAGTATTCTATAATATGTAAAATATTCAGTCAAGCAATATTTTAGTATTTTATAAATAAGATAGATTGTATATTATTTTACTTAGGTATTCTATAATGTCTAAAATATTCAGTCAAGTTATTTTTATTCTTTTTATAAAAAGACTGCAGTATATGTTATTTTCATTTAGGTATTGTATAATACCTAAGATATTCAGTTAAAAAGATATTTTAGTCTTCTATAAAAATGGTATTATGATTTCTGTCCTTTTGATGTAAAGATTAGCAATTAAAAATTATCTCTGTTTGGTTTCATATTTTAAAGCTCCAACTTAGTTGAAAAAATGTTTTCATAAGCTTTATTGATTTGAAGCGATGATGCCAAAAAAAAAAAAAAATAAAAAGAATAATAATAAATAGCCACTTTTTCATATTCAAAATTTTCCAGCAAGACTTTCTGGTTCACAAGCATCGCGGAAACTCAAGATTTAACAAAATCTTTAGCCAGTAAATCTTTCCCAATACCAAATGATATTAAATTAATGCTACACAAATTTATCGTATACTTGGGAAAGTACTACCGTGCGGAAAAGGGGAAAAAGGAACGAAAATTATATAATGGAAGGCGGAATAGCCCTCAAAAGGTGCAGTGACGGCGTCGGGAAGTGTCTGAATAGAGGCAATATTCTTTTACTTTCTGGGATATATAAACACTCACATATATATATATTTCTTACCCGCAATAATTCTGCTGCACAATGTAAGGACGTTTGTCTTCACGTAATTACCAGAATTACCAGCAGAGTCAGGTTTGAAATTTCGGTTCTATTTTGTATCGTTTTTCCTGTCTTTCATTTCTTATCTCCTTTGTTTATCATTTAATTCAAGAAATTCATCTCAGTTTGCTTATAAAATGCCGAGTGAAACAAAGGAGGCACGACTGCGTGACGGGATTTTTTTTTTTCGTAGAGAACTCGCTTTCTTCTGTAAATATTTGTCAGCATTTTGTGGGCGTCGTGTGGGGTTCGATGCTACGCTTCGCTGAGCAAAAAAACCAATTTTTATTCCTTGATGTTTATTGTTTACCTGAGGATGTCGTAGATATTTGGAAGTCGCCTACGAATGTTTGTTAGTATTCTTTCCTCGGGTATGCAAGAGGGTTCAGATAATGTAAACAGTAATGTATTATTAGTTTTATTGTTATTATTAATGTTTATTCCTAACGAGTGGGCTTAAGTTGTGACCATAATTTATCAGTGTAGGTCACTTTTCTTTTATTTTGCCCTCGTGTCTTTTTTCCTGCCTTGATGCTTTTTCTCTGACTTACTACTTTTTCCCTTGCCGCTTTATCTGCCTCATTGCTTTTTTCTGCCTTATTACTTTTTTCCTGCATTTTTCCTCGGCCTTACTGCTTTTTTCATGCCTTATTGCTTTTAGCTTTGCCTTACTGTTTTTTTCTGTTTTGTGCTTTTCTCCTTACTGCTTTTTTTGTTTTTTTACCTTGCTGCCTTTTTCTTGCCTTGCTGCCTTTTTTCTACCTCGCTGATTTTTTTTTGCCTTGCTGCATTACAACTTTTTCCTTAATGTTTTTTGGCCTTGGTTTTTTTTTTGCATTGCTGCCTTTTTTTATGCCTTAATATATCTTTTCTGCCATGCTGTAGTTTGTACACACTCACCCACACATACATACACACACACATATATATACATTTAGTGAGAGGTCATTATTAAAACCGGATGGTATCTAGCGGAGATATTTATTCAGGAAAAGTCACAAGCTTTCTAGGACTAACAGTCCTCACTGTCAATTATCCGTAGAATGGCCAGACACGTAGTCCAGCTGTATTTATATGTGTGGGGAGTGGATTAAAGCTCTTGTTTTTCCAATTCCATATGCTGGCTTCTTTAATCCCTTGATTACTCTCCTCCTGTGTGGCCCCGCCCTTGTGACCTTGGCCTTTCTCTACCTGCTGTTTCTTCCAAGTGTGCATTGTCTATGTGGTCTCTTGTGTTTTTGCGTTTCTTTTCTGTTATAGAGTATACGATTTTTCTTGATAGGCTGTCTTCAAATGCGTTTCCAGTATTGCCTGCCATTACATTGTTTGCGCATGTTATGAAAATATTCTCTGCAATCAGTGTGGTCATTTTGTTAGTGTTCTTAAATAAAAAATTCTGATTCTCCCAGTCTATTTTGTGGTCTTTTTCCCAACAGTGCTTGGCAACTGCCGACGTCTAATTGTAGTGCCTCACGTTTGGTACGTGTTGTTTTCCTCGTTCTCTGCAGGATTTGCCGCTGTCGCTGAAGTAACGCTCTTCACAATGTAGACAGGCTGCCTCTTCCCCCTCTACCGAATTTTTGTTTCTAACTATTTTATGCCTAATGGTGTTTTTGTAAATGCCTATCAGTTTGAAATTATCTAGCTTCCTGTTAATGGGTGTAATAGTGTTGTTGTCCGGGACTGTAATTATTCTCTTCCCATTTAAATGTTTCTTTCCTATCCCTTCCCTCTCCCCAAATTAGTTTTTTCTTGCCTTAATGTGTACCCGTTCCCACCAGTGCTTAAAGTATCCTAATCTCCTAAAACTCTCCCCCAGGTATTCCAGCTCTTCATCTAAGAATTCGAGACTGCAAATCCTATAAGCCCTGATGGCCAACCCTGTCATTATTCCCATATTAATTTCTTTCCTATGACTGGAGAACATATGTATTTCTGAAGTCGTGTGTGTCTTCGTACTGTGTACCTTAAATTTTAAATTTTCCCCTTCTCTCTTTACCAGTACATCCAAGAAAGGAATTTTTCCCTCCATCTCTTCTATTGTGAACTTGATTTTGTTCGTTTAGTTTATTTATGTTTTCTAGGAACTTGTATAGTTCTTCCCTTTCTCCCCTATAAATAATCGGGATGTCATCCACGTATCCTACCTATTTGATTATGTTTAAGTTCCCTTTACTTAATTTACCCACCTCTTCTGTTTCAAACCATTCCATAAAAATGTTAGCTAAGATCGGCGAAAGATTCGAACCCATAGCCACGTCATTTTTTTGTATGCATTGGTTTTTGCCACACTTAAAACACATTGACAGTGAGGGCAGTTGTCAACAATTTTATCAAAACGTCATGATCTAAGTCACATGTGTAAACCCCTTCCTCTATGTTCATCTTATTACTTCCATCGTCTCCTTGACTGGTCCGTTTGTAAACAGGGAGCTTACATCTAAGCTCGCAAATTTACAATCTTTTGCGTTAATTTTAGATCATTCATCCATAAGGTTCATGTTATGTTTTAGATGCCCTTCAGAGACTAAATTTCTCCAGCCTTCCTGTGAGTGACCTGCCGATGCCATCATCAATCGTAAGCACCACTTCCCTTGATCTTTGACTATAATAAATATGTGGGATCTCTAATTTCCCCTGATTTTACTCCGTGTTCTAATCCTTTTCTTTTCGTTTTGTCGTGGATTTTTGTCAAAACTTCCCTTTCTTTTTTTATTAAAACTGCATTGTACCCCCTTATGTCCAACTTTTTATTGCAAGTCTCATATGTGTTTTCATCATTTAACAGTTGTTCTAACTTGCTTTTGTATTCTATGGCATCCATTGCCAGTGACAGAGTTCATTTTAACTGCCTCGAATGCCTGCAGTCCTGTATTTGCGTGTTTATAAAGGCGCACGTATCTTAACTGTCTCCGAAACACGAATCTGTTCAACTTAACCCCGCTCAGGATGTGCATGGCCCCTCACTACAGAAAGTGACCCCATTCCCATTTTTGTTCTTTATTCAATTTAAGCCTCTACATTTCAATGAAATCGTGATTATCGTTCAAGATGCAAAAATTAAGACCGTATCCTAACACTAGCACTTCATCCCTACTTAAAAGTCTCTTAGAAATGTTCTTGACTAAATCAAAGTTCCCTTTTTTTTTTTTACCCACCCCAACATATTGAAAATGGCTACGAGTCTGTTCTCGTGTAATTGTGAAGTGAGGCGTGCGCATACCTTTACATAGCCTTCTATTCCTTTGAAAACGATGTCTCAGCTGGTGCCTTCCTATTCCTCCGTCAGTTCTCTTCTGATTTATCTGCTCTTCCTCCTTAATTCTTCTAATTCGATCTTTTTCTTCCTTTATATCTTCCTTCAAGATCTCTTCTACAAAAACAGGAAACGGATGTTCATCAGTGTCTCTCTCTCGTATCTTATCCAGCGATTTCGGTGCCACACAGTCTGCTATGCATTTCTTAAGGAACCGGATCCTGTTGTCTGTCACCGCTGTCGTTCTTCTCACTTTCTCATAATCTCTCGCTTCCAGCATGGGTCTCCCTCCATACGTTCTTTTAAATCTCCTGAACCACTCCATCTCGAGGTCAGATAAATTAACTTTATCACTTACACAGTTGTTCTATGCATTAATACAGTTACTAACAGGACCTCATTAAAAAGTCGGTAAAGGGGGAAGAGGTAAGAGGCGAGATATACATGGCAGCATGCCTAGATTGAGAAAGTGTTACTTTGGCGAAAGTGGCAAATCCTGCAAAGAACGAGGAAAACAACATATACAAAACAAAAGGCACTACAATCAGACATCGGCAGTTGCCAAGCACTGTTGGGAAAAAGACTACAAAATTGACCGGGAGAATATGAATTTTTTTTCAGGAACACTAACAAAAAGGACAGTCCGATTTTAGAGAATGCCTTCATAACATGCGCAAACCATGTAATGGCAGGCAACACTGGAAACGCATTTGAATACAGCTTATCAAGAAAAATCGTATACCTATAATAGAAAAGAAACACAAAAACACAAGAGACCAAATGGACAATGCACACCTGGAAGAAGCTACAGGTAGAGAAAGGCCAAAGTCATGAGGGCAGGGCCGCACAGTAGAAGGAGGTTAATCAAAGGATTGGAACTGGAAAAACAAGGGCTTACGCTCCCCCACACATATAAATACAGCTGGACTACGTGTCCGGCCATTCTACAGATACTTGACTGTTAATCCTAGAAACCTTGTAACTTTTTCTGAATAAATATCTCCACTAGATACAGTACCATCGTTTTAATGAGGTCCTGCTAGTAATTGTATTAATGCACAGAACAACTGTGTAAGTTATAAAGTTAATTTATCTGACCTCGAGATGGATTGGTTCAGGAGATTTAAAAGAGCCTATGGAAGGAGAGTCATGCTGGAAGTAAGAATTTATGAGAAAGTGAGAAGGATAGCGGTGACAGACAACAGAATCCGGTTCCTTAAGAAATGCATAGCAGACTGTGTGGCACCGAAATCGCTGGATAAAATACGAGAGAGAAACACTTATGAATATCCGTTTCCTGTTTTTGCAGAAGAGATCTTGAAGGAAGACATAAGGAAGAAAAAGACTGAATTGGAAGAATTAAGGATGAAGAGCAGAAAAATCAGAAGAGAACGGACTGAGAAATACGGAGGCACCAGCTTAGGCAGCGTTTTCAAAGGAACTGAAGACTATGTAAAGGTATGCGCACTCCTCAGTTCACAGCTACAGTACATGAGAGTAGACTCGTTGCCATTTTCGATATGTCGGGGTGGGTAAAAAAAGGAAACTTTGATTTAGTCAAGAACATTTCTAAGAGACTTTTAAGTAGGGATGAAGTGCTAGTGTAGGATACGGTCTTAATTTTTGCATGGGGAACGATAATCACGATTTCATTGAAAAGTGTAGAGGCTTACGGGAATTAGATAAGAACAAAAATGGGGATGAAGCTGCTTTCTGTAGGGGGGGCCATGTGGGCGGGGGTTAAGTTGAACAGATTCGTGTTTCCGGAGAAGTTACATAAGGCCATTTATAAACTAAGCAAATACAAGAACATAACGATTTGCAAGGCAGTTAAAATGGGGCCTGTAGTAATAATGGATGCCATGGATTATGAAACAAGTTAGAGCAATTGCTGAATGATGAAATCACATACAGGGCTTGCACAAAAGCCGGATGTAAGGGGGTAATGCAGTTTTAATAAAAAAGTGAGGGAAGCTTTGACAAAAATCCAGGACAAAACGAAAAGAAAGGAATTAGAACACGGAGTAAAATCAGGGGAAAGCCCAGAGATCCCATATATTTATGGCAGTCCAAAGATCCATAGGGAAGGGTGCCCGCTACGACTGATCGTGGCATCGACGAGATCACTGCAGAGGAGGCTGGAGAAATTTCTTTCAACATAATGGGAAAATAGGTGGGTTTAGTATCTGAAGGGCATCTAAAATAAAACATGAACCTTGTAGATGAATGATCTAGAATTATCGCAAAAGATTGTAAATTTGCGAGTTTAGATGTCAATTCGCTGTTTACGAACGTACCAGTCTAGAAGACAATGGAAGTAATAAGATGAATATAGAGGAAGGGGTTTACACATGTGACTTAGATCATGACGTTTTGATAACAGTGTTGACAGCTGCCCTCACTGTCAATGTGTTTAAGTTGGGCGAAAACCATTACATACAAAAAAATGACATGGCTATGGGTTCGAGTCTTTCATCGATCTTAGCTAACATTTTTATGGAATGGTTTGAAACAGAAGAGGTAGGTAAGTAAAATAAAGGGAACTTAAACATCATGAAATGGGTAAGATACGTGGTTGACATCCCAATTATTTTTAAGGGAGAAAGGGAAGAACTATACAAGTTCCTAGAAAACATAAATAAACTAAGTGAACAAGTCAAATCCCTTTCTTGGATATACTGGTAGAGGGAAGAGGAAATTTTAAAATTTAAGGTACACAGAAAGAAGTCACACAATTCATACATACATATGTTCTCCAGTCATAGGAAAGAAATCAAAATGGGAGTAATGACAGGCTTGGCCATCAGGGCTTATAGGATTTGCAGTCCCGAATTCTTAGATGAAGAGCTGGAATACCTGGGGGAGAGTTTTAGGAGATCAGGATAGTTTAAGCACTTGTGGGAACGGGTACACATTAAGACAAGAAAAAACTATTTTGGGGAGAGGGAAGGGATAGGAAAGGAACATTTGAAAGGGAAGAAAATAATTACAGTCCCGGACAACAACACTATTACACCCATCAACAGGAAGTTAGATAATTTCAAACTGATAGACAGTTACAAAAACACCATTAGGAATAAAATAGTTAGAAACAAAAAGTTGGCAGAGGGAGAAGAGGTAAGATGTCAGAATCTAGATTGTGAAGAGCTTAACTTTGGCTAAAGCCGCAAATCCTGCAAAGAACGAGGAAAACAACACATACCAAACATAAGGCACTACAATTAGACGTCGGCAGTTGCCAAGCACTGTTGGGAAAAACACCACAAAATAGACTGGGAGAATTAGAATTTTTTATATAGGAACACTAGCAAAATGGCCAGACTGATTGTAGAGAATGCCTTCATAACATGCACAAACAATGTAATGGCAGGCAATACTGAAACGGATTTGAAGACAGCCTATCAAGAAAAATCGTATACTCTATAATAGAAAAGAAACCCAAAAACACAAGAGACCACATGGACATTGCACACCTGGAAGAAGCTGCAGGTAGAGAAAGGCCAAGGTCACAAGGACAGGACCACACAGGAGGAGGGAGTTAATCAAAGGATTAAAAAAGCCAGCATACGGAATTGGAAAAACAAAGGCTTTAATCCACTCCCCCACACACATATAAATACAGCTAGACTATGTGTCTGGCCATTCTACGGATATTCGGTAATGAGGACTGTTAATCCTAGAAACCTTGTAACTTCTCCTGAATAAATATCTCCACTAGATACCATCCAGTTTTAATGAGGTCCTGTTAGTAATTTGTATTAATGCACAGAACAATTGTGTAAATGATATAGTTAATATATATATATATATATATATATATATATATATATATATATATATATATATATATATATATATATATATATGTGTGTGTGTGTGTGTGTGTGTGTGTGTGTTTGTGTGTGTGTGAAGAGAGAGAGAGAGAGAGAGAGAGAGAGAGAGAGAGAGAGAGAGACAGACAGACAGACAGAGACAGAGACAGAGAGAGCTCAAGAATCACAGAGTACTTGACATTTGGAACTTTGTTGACTGGGTAAGGAAAATCTTACTGGAGTCTGTTTACGAGTAAATAAAACGACCTCGTTTGTCGAGCCACTTCTACGCCATTTTACTCCAGGATAACATATAACGCAAGCAAACAATCTGCAAAGAACAAACAAACCTTCACTCGCCAGGAAGTTCTGCTTGAGACTCTCGTATTATCTGAACAAAGACCTTCAGTGGTCATTCGTTCTGGGTAAGACTTCGGCTCCCTCACCCATTCACTTTGATGGTGGCATCAAACGCCTAAGGTCTGTTGCAGGTTTGTGAGTATTGACCTTTGGAAAGGGATTGCTGGGCTTTGTGAAATAATTCCACAGATGGTTATGGGAGATGAAATCCAAGCTGCAGAAATAGGAATCAAGTGTGGTGTGGTATTTCATAAGTAGACAGGAATTCTTACATCTGAAAAGTGAAAGTCATTTAAAATCGTTATACAGCGTCCTTGCACATGAATATTACTGTAATTACTAAGATTTATTATAAGTACATGTTTCAAGTTGCATTTAACAAAAAAATAAAATAGATATTTAGAAATGCATGTAAGCATAAGTGGTTTTTTAGTTCACATCAAAAATGGGAATCACTCTGAACCGTTTATCTGACCGTCATGAAATTTAACGATTATTTAAATTACGTAAATGCATCAACCTAAATGTTTACTTAACCAATTGCTTAATGTGTTTTGCACCGATGGAGCCCTCGTCAAGGCATTAGGTATTGAATGCATTGGCCTCTGTAATACTGAGGCAGTGGCAAGACAGGGGTCAAATGGCATGTCACCTGCCATTAATTTTGTTCCCCCGCTCAGTTTGGCATTCGGAAACCATTCGATATTGGATGCTCTTGAACGTACCATGCAGACATCTGTATCTATATCTATATTTATATCTATATCTATATCTGTCTATATATTTACCTATCTACCTATGTACACACACACAAACACACACACACACACACACATATATATATATATATACATATATATATATATATATATATATATATATATATATATATATTATATATGTATATATTTACATACATACATACATACACATACACCCGCACATACATACATGCATACATACATACATATATATCAAGAAATCACAATAATATGCCCGTGATTTGTTTATCAGCTGAAGCTACAGGAAAAGTTTGGAAAGAAACGACAGAGTGCCAAATATTCTGGTGTAATTAGCACATCTTAGGGGCACAAAGACGTGTTAATTACACGAACGTACTTGGCACTCTGTCGTTTCTTTCCAAGCTTTTCCTGTGGCTTCAGCTGACATACATACACACATAGATGCATAAATACATACATACATACATACATACATACATACATACATACATACATACATACATACATACATATATATATATATAATATTATTATAATCCTTTCCCCTCGTAGCCCCTGATGAAGATGTATATTATATAAATCGACGTGTTTTAAGTGTTATTTGTTTTTCATCCAGTTTTTCGTCTCGATTTTGTTTCCCATATTATTAGACTGTATAACTTTTTTTTGTTAATTGAAATGTATTTTTTTTTTTCATGTGTGGACTTTCTATGAATTCCTTTGAGGCTTGCTTTTTAAGATAAAGACCTTTAAGACCCATCACTTGTGAATATTTGCGTGTTTTGAATAATAATAATAATAATAATAATAATAATAATAATAATAATAATAATAATAATAATAATAATAATAATAACAGTATACTGTACGTTGACATTAAGCACTAAACCTCACAGACGAGAGCCAAGGGTGCTACCAACAATACCCCAGAAATCATTTAAGCAGTTGGAACCTGCCCGTCATAATCAATTCACTTATATTTTAAACATTTATTCATATTTTTATTTATTTATCTATTAATCTATCTTTTGATCTCTTCTTTCTGTTTTTTTTTTATTATCTCCTATAATTTCTTTCAAGTGACCACCATACACTTTGGAGGCTTGAATTTTAAGTCAGTAGCTCCTGTGGGCTTGTTCCATAAGAATAGGGGTTTATCGTCTGAATAATAATAATAATAATAATAATAATAATAATAATAATAATAATAATAATAATAATAATAATATAGTAATAATAATAATATTCAGATCTACAGGCTTCGGTTAAGTCTCTTAACTAGGTCACTTATTGGTCGTGAAGTTTGTTCACTCGCTGGAATCTTTGCATATCATGGGATTGATGTTCGCTGATGGAATAAGACTTTGAAACTGCTGAATTTGTCCGCCGTATTTCATTCGGTTTTGCTGAAACCTCTCTCTATAATCCAGGTGACGGGATCAGAGGATTTCCCGTTATTGGATGTTCTCGTGGATTTATTGTTACTTTAAGCTTTTGTTTACGATTCAGATATAATTGTCTGTAATTTACTTACTGCTTGACAACTTCAACTTTTACTAGCAACTGGATAAAGCTACCTTTATTATAGTTACTGGTTCGACCTTTACTTTCAACTAGATATAAAATCTTGGCGTTTTGTGGAAAATTCATTCGTACCTAATTTTTTTTTATATTGGTACATTTTGACTGTTTCGTGACCAAAGAACCTCAATATAGTTTTAATAAGAGAATTAAATCATGTTCTCTGATCTAAAGCCTATTCTAGCTTTGGTTATTTCCTGAACGAGCTATGAAGCTGAATGAAGTGTTAGAAGATTGTATGTCATTTTTTGTGCATTTTCTTCTTTCACAGCGAGTTAATGATCCTGTAGACAACTGAGGATATTAGCTATTAGGCTCGAGGTATAAGTTTTAACTCGTACCCTTACCTTATCAGTAGGGCAAGTCAGGCTGCCCTACTCCTGTGATAACCTAGATTAAATGAATTGCGATTTGACTAACAACCGACTAATGTTGATTTGATAACCTAACCAAGTTTGATCGCTTATTCCCATGAAAGGGGACAATTTGCTCTGACAATAGTTATATTTATATTCTTTTATATCACATTTAGCGTAACCAACGTTTAGTAGCGAATTTATATGGCCTGTGATTTTGTTTGGGAGTTTATCGGATTAACAGATGCATTCCAATATTGCTGATTGCAATCGAATTACTGATGGCAGAAAAAAATGGGGACGCACGTCAATCAACCTGTCTTTGCAATATCAGTGGTATACCTTGTTATTATTAATATCGATTGACTTCATTACCATAGATGATAGGAATAAGGTCTAATGAATTATTAATGTTAATAGTGAGGAATGTTAAATTTCAGCAATATTTTGTTCACGTCGCCTGGATTTGTCGTGGTAAACTGCAATATCCTTTCCCAAATAATGTTACCTACTCTTGTTAAATTCGAAGTTTCCCAAGTATTCGGAAAACTTCTTGTTGAGTTCCAAAACTTCTTTGCCCAAGTAACCTTTGATATTTTGAAAGTTCAGGTGAGTTTGGATTCAGGCAACACAAGTTATTCTTGTCAAGCACCAGCTCTGCAAAGTTCAGGTGAACTGAAGTACTCATGTTAAATTTTGGCATGTGAGAGTTTGGGGGAATCTGACCAAGCATTAAAATTCCAGTTCAGTGGGCGCGTCAGAGACTTCTCACTTTGGCAGTCCCAAGTTCAAATCTCGTCAGATCTTGATAGGTGTTCTCTGATACACTCTCGCGCTGTCCCTGAGAGCTAAGGATGGAGGGTTTGGGCGAGTTTGCGTACTCACCTGCAGCCATCAGTAGACATTTTCTTGCTACCCAGGTTTCACGTGGGTGGAGACGGAAGTCAAGTGCAGATTGTTTATGTCAGTATCGTCAGTCTTTAGGACTTTGTGCACATGCGCAGTGACCTGCCCATTGCCTCTGTCGCTGATTTTCGACCGTTAAAATGTAAAAATATAGAATATAGTATACAGAAGCAATCTACCAGATTAAAGCCAGTATTATCAAGGAAAACCTATTTTGTCATTATAACCGAAATTCATTGCAGTGGGTGAATGTATTTTTGAAAAAGTACTGTAAAAAATCCTTAGGCTATGTAGAATAAATGTGCAACATTTTGAGAAAAAAAGTGACAAAATATTCCTAGGATAGTCGTGGGAAGTGACGGTTTACTGAACGTTTTCATTTCATGGAGCTGTTTATTTTTACACTGTGTGGCATACGATAGAGCCCGTTTTTGCTTATCAACATTTACATTATGCATATAACACCGCAGCCCATATTTATGGCGTCGCAGGTAAATGATATATATTGAAGGCACAGCAGAATGATATGTAAACATCCATTCACTTTTTTGTTTAAGTTTTTTATGTGGGAACTGAATGAAAATTCCTGATCCGAATATTCGAGGCTGACGGAACACTTTTGTTGTAATGAACGCGGCGAAAAATGGAACTTTTTTTCCCTTTTTTTTGGCCATTGATGTGAAGTTCCGAGTAACGGCGAACGGGAAGCTGAATTATTCGTTGGCTTTCTGCATATGCTAAATTTGCTTTGAAAGGCCGTTCCATATCCCCGTTTGTCGATTGCACGCAAAAAGAGGCCAAATGTATATATACTGTATATATATATATATGTATATGTATATATATATATATATATATATATATATATATATATATATATATATATATATATATATATATATATGTGTGTATATATATATATATATATATATATATATATATATATATATATATATATATATATATGTACACATACAGTATATATATATATATATATATATATATATATATATATATATATATATATATATATATATATATATATATATATATTTATGTGTGTTTTTTTGTGCTGTTACTATTAGTGTCCAGTAGCACTGTAGTTCATATTTTTAGTAGGGCTTTTATCCTCTTTCTCTCTCATGCAAAAATAATTATGTATTTCCAGTACCACTGTAGCTGATATTTCTCATAAAATGTATATATATATATATATATATATATATATATATATATATATATATATATATATATATATATATATATATATATATATGTATATATATGTACATATGTATATGTGTGTGTAGTGAACTTTTATCTTAAAAATGGTCTTCTGCAATTTCTAATTCTCTCTTTCTGGATTTTTATTAGTGCTGTTAGATTATCGTAAATAAAATTATTACGTTACTCTTCAGACCTTATTGTCTAGTAGGTAATTTTTAATATTATTAAGGGATTTTTAAGAAGGCTTTTAACTTTTTTTCAAGTCAACTACTCCTTTATCTTTTCTTTGTTTGATTTTCTTGCTATTATTATTATTATTATTATTATTATTATTATTATTATTATTATTATTATTATTATTATTATTATTGTTGTTGTTGTTGTTGTTGTTGTTGTTGTTGTTCTTTTTATACTGACGCAGTTTGCACGCTTCACTAACTGCTTTTTGCCTTCACGCCCTAACTTTGGAATTCTCTCCCTGCCTCTGTTTTCTGAAATTCCATTTTCTCCCATCTTGCTCGAGCCCCACCAATTCTCTCCTTTTTTCCATTTTTTCTCCTTTTCCTCAGGCCCAGAATAGAAATGGGCATAAGGCTACCCATGCTATTGTGGTCTCTGAAGGACCTCCAACCCCCCCCAAAAAAAAATAAAAAAAGGAAAATGTATTTGCTGACAAAGAGGGTTAAAGGAACAAGATAAAGGCGCTTATTTAGGGTGGCCAGGGAGAAGGAAGGGTTTCTTGACCCCTTATCCCCATTGGTTAATGATCTAACCTTTGAAATCAAAAGCAGCCCGGATGGCCTTGGGAAGGAATCAAATTGGAACTCCCGAGACAAAGGTAAACATCAAAGGTTACTGCCTGAGGATGTTCAAAGTCAATTCTCCTGTTAAAGACTGTTGGCTTTTCTCTCTCTCTTTAATGATTATTATGTGTATTTATTTACCTATTTATTTATTTTTTTACTTATTTATTCTGGTTTGTTTCTTTATGAACATAGCATAAGGAGAAACCTGTTCTTTTCCGTTATAGTCTCGAGGAGATGTCATTTACAGACATGACCGAAAGAAACAGCTGTAAGTTATCACGTAATTCTTCTGTGAGCATTTATATAATAGCCATAGTTTATCATAACACACATCCAGCTATTATTCAGTATTTTTGTACTAGTCAAGTTTTGTAAGTTTTTTACCTTATCTAATTTCTTCTTTATTATCATTCCCATTTCGTGGCTTTGTTAAAATCAATATCCAGGATATATATATATATATATATATATATATATATATATATATATATATATATATATATATATATATATATATATATATATATATATATATATATATATATATATATATATATATATATATATATATATATATATATTCATGTGTTAGACGACACATCTTACGAACATTCTTCTTCTGCCGCACTTTATGGCCATAACGGCCTGCTCCTGGAGCAAGAGCATGTGCTGGCATAAGGCTAACTTAATCAACAAGGAAAATAAGAGTAACAACTTCCACTGTTGTCAATCCGCTGTTTTGAAATAGATTGCTGTGGCGCATTGATCTTTGTTGATGGAGGTCAGCCCTTTGGACATGATTAAGCCTCGTTTCCAATAAATGAGTGTTAGTGACTATGGCTATGGTGTACGGGTTGAAATAGAAAAACCTCTCGATTTCAGTTTTCCTTTGCAGGTTGTTGAAGGAATTGTTGCTGTTGTTCAAATAAATGAAAAAAATGAGATTTGAATTGATCGTAATAAATATATATATATATATATATATATATATATATATATATATATATATATATATATATATATATATACAGTATATACATATATATGTATACCGATATTCAGTATATATATATATATATATATATATATATATATTATATATATATATATATATATATATATATATATATATATATATATATATATATATATATATATATATATATATATATATATAGAGAGAGAGAGAGAGAGAGAGAGAGAGAGAGAGAGAGAGAGAGAGAGAGAGAGAGAGAGAGAGAGAGAGAGAGCTTCGTAAACGTTTCCTGATTTTCCAAAGGAACTGGTTAATTTTTTTTATGTACTCGCTTACAGTAATAAAACAAGGCAATCACCAGCTGCTTCGAACGTCCTTGCTGTCTCTGCCTGTCCGTCTGTCTGTCTGTCTGGTCCTAATCAGCTTGTCAGCATTATTTATGACATCAAATATTCTATGAATGAGGAACCTACCATTACTTAGGAATGGAACTGAACCGCATACCAGAAGCCAAATATAATCTAGTCGGTCATTTTTTCTCTTAAAGAAATAATCGTTAGAATGGGAACGCAAGGTATAATAGTGAGCTCCTGAGTTTTAAGAGCTGAAAAGACCAATAATTGGTCGAGTAATGAATTCTTCAAGAGAATAATATTAAGTTTACGATAATTTTAAATGATTTCTCATCTCATCAACACCTTTCATGTCCTTTTTCCTTGTTTGTCGTTTGTTGTTTGTCGTTTGTTGTTTGTCATTTGTCGTTTGCCTTTTGTTGTTTGTCGACCAAGCGACCTGTCTCTTTGTTGCCAGCCGCAGGAGTGACCTGAGACGCGTTTATGGGGAAGGGGTAGGGGGAGGCCCCACGTAATCCTCCCTATGAATACATAATGATTTCCCTCTCAGCGATAGCTGTTGGTCCTCCGGTCATTTAGACCACCTCTCCGGCCCTCGACGAGGGCCTGGGCAGAGAAAAGAGGTTTCAGCATACCTCGAGGGGCTTTCTCACGTTGGAATTGGGTATGATGCCACATTTACTTTGGATGGACTTATTTTCCCTTCTTTTAAAGGAATATCTTTTTAAAATTTGCTCTCAGTTTTCTTGAATATTGTATTTTTACCATCGGGACTCTTAGATTATTATTATTATTATTATTATTATTATTATTATTATTATTATTATTATTATTATTATTATTATTATTATTATTACATATTATTAAAAATCTCACAACCCCATGAGTCACTAAAATGGTGAAGAAATGCACAATGATGTTACTGTAAATATATATTAGAAATATATAAAAAAACGCGAGCTTTTCGATTCTGTTTCTAGACTGAGAAGGAGAATCGAGCAGGTTCTCGAAAGTTCTAGTTATATATATATATATATATATATATATATAAAATATATATATATATATATATATATATATATATATATATACATATATACTATATATATATATATATATATATATATATATATATAATATATATCTATTTATAAATATATATATATATATACATATACTGTATGTATATAATATATATATTTAAATAGTATATATATTTACACCTAGACCATTGTGATTTCTTCACCATCATTATTATTATTATTATTATTATTATTATTATTATTATTATTATTATTATTATTATTATTATTATTATTATTTCAAGAGACCCCTATGGTAAGTGTTTAATTGCCATACGCAATAAAACATGAAGGCCTCAGTTTTAGACAAATGAATTTGAATCTAATTTTACTTTGCAGTGACCTTATTATATAAAAAGTAGAATATT
>NC_089752.1:58146674-58176674 GCF_040412425.1 Macrobrachium rosenbergii | reverse complement strand
GGAAGGAGAGGATATAAAACACCAAGAGATGAAGAACACGACCAGGAAAGAATATATGCAGAGACTTAAGGTGATACTCAAGTCAAAACTCAACGCCGGAAACATGACGAAAGCCATAAACACATGGGCGGTACCAGTAATCAGATACAGCGCAGGAGTAGTGGAGTGGGCGAAGACTGAACTCCGCAGCATAGACCAGAAAACTAGAAAACACATGACAATACACAAACCAATACACCCAAGCGAAAATGCAGACAGACTATACATAACACGAAAGGAAGGAGGTAGAGGGCTGCTAAGCATAGCGGACTGCGTCAACATCGAGAGCAGAGAGCTGGGGCAATATCTGAAAACCAGTGAAGACGAGTGGCTAAGGAGCGCATGGGAAGAAGGACTGATAAAAGTAGACGAAGACCCAGAAATATACAGAGACAGGAGAAGGAAAAACAGAACAGAGGAATGGCACAACAAACCAATGCACGGGCAGTGCATGAAACAGACTAAAGAACTGGCCAGCAATGAAATATGGCAATCGCTACAGAGGGAAGAACTCAAGAAGGAAACAGAAGGAATGCTAACAGAGGCACAAGATCAGGCCCTAAGAACCAGACATGTCCAAAGAACAATAGATGGAAATAACATCTCACCCATAACGCAGGAAGTGCAGTATGAAAGACGAGACCATAAACCACATAGCAAGCGAATGTCCGGCGCTTGCACAGAACCAGTACAAAAAGAGGCATGATTCAGTAGCCTGTGCAAGAAACACCAGCTAGCTTGCAGTAACAAGTGGTAAGAATACCAGCCTGTGGGAGTGAGAGAAAACTACCAGGCAAAGATCATCTGGGACTATGGTATCAGTGCAGATAGGGTGATACGTTTCAATAGACCAGGCATGACGTTGATTGATAAAATCAAGAAGAAAGTATCACTCATTGATGTCTCAATACCATGGGACACCAGAGTAGATGAGAAAGAAAGAGAAAAAATTGATAAGTATCAAGACCTGGAAATAGAAAGAAGAAGGATATGGGATATGCCGGTGGAAATTGTACCCATAATCACAGGAACACTAGGCACGATCCCTAGATCCCTGAAAAGGAATCTGGAAAAACTATATGCCGAAGTAGCTCCAGGATTCATGCAGAAGAGTGTGCGACTAGAAATAGCGCACATAGTGAGAAAAGCGATGGACTTCTAAGGAGGCAGGATGCAACCCGGAATCCCACACTATAAAAACCTCCCAGCCGAATAGGATGACTGTGATAGACAAAAAAAAAAAAAATAATAATAATAAATAAGACATAGCAAGTGTAAATTCCATAAGCACAGAAGTAACCCATTCTCCCACATTCATCAACTCCCGTCAAGTACTAACAATAGGATTCCTTCCCGTAAGTACACTGTAGGATCTTACCCTGTTAGTTCGCTCAGTGGGATGGCATTGTAGAACCCATTAGATGTGTCAGAGGGCAAAAGAATCTTGCTCAACTGGGGAAAATAAGACCTAATTTTCCTTTTTGTATTTTAGATGCGGAATATCATTATTTTTTCGACGAAAATAATATTATGATGATGTTAATGATGATACTAGAAATATCCATCCTTTGATAGAGCATTTAAGAAAGTATATGGTTAAAGCGAAATTAAAGTAATTGGTCAAATGAATGTTAAGGAACTGGTGTAATGAAAATTAGTCTTTGGTGTAGTGGTTTAATGACAGTGAAGTTATTGCTTTCATGAAAATTCGTCATTGGTTTACTGAAAATGAAGTAATGGTTTTAATGAATATTAATTGGTTTAAGAGTAAAAATCCTTAGGTGTAAAACTGGTGTAAAGCAATCCTAAAGTACTATTGTGAAATGTTCAGAGATAAACCACAAGTCTTTACGACGTACATATATTTTTATTTTTTCAAATCGTTATAAAAGGATCCCTACACATCTTTCAAATATATTCTCCTTATTACTGGCGTTGCTCAATTAACTCAAATTCATTTACAGAATGTTAGTGAGTGGCTCTATTCCAGAATGATTTAATTTTGTTTATGTTAATTCATTCGTATGTTTTACATATCCGTAATTCTGATATTCCCAAACTTTTATGTACCTTCATAGGTATATTTTGTTGTGTAAAACTTTGTTGCACATGGAATATCCTCTTTCTTTTGCTCTTTCCTCTATAAATCCATATGGCTTGCGAGTGCACTTCCATTTATTTGACATCCTCTTTTGTATCAAAATTTATGAGGAAATCCTTCCCTTCTTTGCCAGCAGTGAAACAAGACAACAACTCAAATCCTGTCTTGTGCCGAAGGCAGTCAGAAACATTTCATTTACATCGCCGAGGCAGCTCATGCAGTGATAATAAACTTAGTCGTGAAACGTAAAATGCCAATCGGAAAGAATACAAGGAAAGAAATGAGATCAGCCAGTAATGAACGTAGAAGGGACTTGCCATCAAACCTCGTTGTTCGTTATCCGAATTGGATGTCGTTTTTTAAAGGCTCTTCAACTTAAGTAGGTTCGCAGCCATTGGTGTGAGGGCTAATTATTAAGTGTTTTTACTTACCTTTTATTTTTAGCGTTGATTCAGTAGCACTGGGTTCTCTTTCTCACACAACGCACATGCGCGCAAGACCAACCCTTAGGAGGGTAGTATCAGAAACGGAATTTGTGTTAAGCTTTATAATTCTCTTAACGTCGGCTCTCCGTAGGGGGTTAGTTCCGTTCGTCAGTGCACCTCACGCGGTGTACTGTAGGCATTACTTAAAGTTCTTGGCAGCGTCCCTTCGGCCTCTAGCTGCATCCCCTTTCATTCCTTTTACTGTACCTCTGTTCATATTCTCTTTCTTCCATCTTACTTTCCACACTCTCCTAGCATTTGTTTCATCGTGCAACTGCGAGGTTTTCCTCCTGCTACACCTTTCAAACCTTTTTACTCTCATTCAAAACGGCAGCTGAATTTCTTGAATGTAAATGACGTAGGTGAACAACGTCCTCTTGTGGGGCAAATCTGCAACTTCCAGGTGGAATACATCATTTTTGTCACTTACTTTTTTTCCTACATTTTAAAGATATTTTTTATCATGAAATAATTATTGTTTCTTTTGTCTGGAGTTAGTAATGAAATGCTGCTAATTAGTCTTTTATTTTAATTTCGTTGAATGACATTTTTTCTTGATTTATGAAATTTATGAAGCCAGTATTTTTACTTTTCATTTTATTTATAAGTAACAGATAATTAGTAAAGGGAAATATTTCAGTTGAAAAATGAATCAAAGGAAACGGAACTGAGTTAATGGATTTTCCGAAGAATGATAAAGCTAGTAAATTGCATTAAAGAAATGCATTTATTTTATACCTTTTCAATACATGTGAAGAGTACACATATTTTAATACCTGGACTCGTCGGTATATATAATTATCTTTTCCTTATCTTAATGCGTTATTTCGTTCTCTCTCTCTCTCTCTCTCTCTCTCTCTCTCTCTCTCTCTCTCTCTAGCTTACCTAAATGGTTCACAAGTGCATTTCTCTCTCTCTCTTTCTTTCTCCTTTCATACTCTAAAATGGTGCACACTCGTACATTATCTCTCTCTCTCTCTCTCTCTCTCTCTCTCTCTCTCTCTCTCTCTCATAGCAGATTTTTTTGCTATGGCTCTTGGGATTATGAATATTTCATTTATCTATTTCATAAACTGTCTCACTGTACTTTTCATTTCTCACCCGTGCAGTCACCCCGCTGCTCTCTCTCTTTCTCTCTCTCTCTCTCTCCTTGCATACCCTAACATGGTTAACACTCGTGCATTCTCTCTCTCTCTCTCTCTCTCTCTCTCTCTCTCCGTAGATCCTCTCTTCCCCTTCTGCTGCAAAGTCTATTTTGTCGTTTTGCAACCAATATGAGACGACCCTTTCACGGGTCCCTCCACTGATAGAAGAGACAGAGGCGAGGCCATTCATCCAATCAGATTCCACAGGAGAGGATTTGGGCGACGGCGGGAGATGGATGATTATTTATACAGAAAAATGAATTTTCATTCAAGTTGACCCCTCGTGATGCGTAATAGCCGAGAAAAGGGGGAATGCAAGATGGCAACACCGTAGTTCCGGGACTCGGGAGCTACTGTGAGAGAGAGAGAGAGAGAGAGAGAGAGAGAGAGAGAGAGAGAGAGAGAGATGCTGGCTTAATTCAGTCGCTTGAATATGGATCCATCATTGTTTATCGTGAGTTTATGATGTGTTTATTATGAATTTACCATAAATTTATTGTGGATTTCATTTATCCTAATTTCGTTATGGATTCATGGTGAATTTATTGTAAATTTATCGTGACTTTATCATAAGTTTATTTTAAATTTATCATGATTTTATTTTGTATTATGGCAAATATATCCTGAGTTTGTTATGAATTCATGGTGAATTTATAATTATCGTAAATTTATTGTGAGTTAATCACGAGTTTATTTCAAATATATATAATAAACTGGTTGTGTATTTATGATAACTATCCTATTTTTATTATGAGTTTATGGTGAATTTATCATAAATTTACTGGAAATTTATCGTGAGATTATTATGAGTTTATTGTAACTTTACCAGGAATTTATTGTGCAGTTATCATAAATTTATCCAAACTTTATTATGAATTCGTGGTGAATTGAGCATAAATTTATCAGTCATAAATAAATTGAAAATTTATTATAATTCTAAATAAATTTATCATGAGATCATAATAAGTTTTAAAAAAATGATCATATAGTAATTTAATCGGCGATAGGTAAAGTTAAAAAGGAGCTGGACAGCCAGGTGGGAAATTAAAAGGCGGAATGCAGCGCAGCTGCTGGCTGAATGTTTTTACGTCTACGCTTCGGAATTCCCTCCCTGCTTCTGTTTTCGCTTCTTTCGTGGATAAGCACAGCACTTTTCTCTCCTTGTGTCTTTTCATTTTTCGCCCTGTTGAAAAAGGCAACACCCCCTTTCAGGGGGAAGAATTTTCAATCCGAAGTATAATATACAGAAAAATCTAGACAAAAAAAAAAAGCCTTTTAGTGATTGATTGTAGGGTAGCTATAGCGTCAGTCAGTCAAAGGAGTTAATTAGTCACTTAGACAGTCACTTTCATGTCTTTATTTTGGACGCATGTTTGTAATTTTTCAAAGTCTACTTTTGTTTCTTTTTCTTTTGCGGCGTTATTTGCGTAAGCTTGCATGCTGTTTGATCAAAGTTAAGAAATGCAGATATTTCATTAATGACAATACTTAATTAAAGTATCGGAATTGTATAAAAAAAATTCTGTACAATCCTTGGAAAATAATGTTATCAATTTCGTTATCAATTGAAAGTTATCATAAAACATAAGGAAAATTCCACAATATTTACATATAGATTACGGAAGTCCCCACCCTCCTCTCTCTCTTTCCTCCTTCCCCTCTCTCACTCCCCCCAGTCTCCCCCCCCTCTTCCTCTCTCTCCTAGAACGATTGGACCAAATGGGGCGGATCAGTCACATTGTAAATGGTTATATCTGACTGGGAAGATGAGGTCATTAGAGGATTAATTAAGCCAAATGGAATTCCATCATTGTAAACTGTTTAAAACTGTCTGCACTTATCGAAACAAAATGACTTGAACAGTTGCTTGCTCGACAGTTGCTCGATTCGTATCTGTTGCAGATTTAAAGGATATGGTATTAAATCTTTGATTTGTGGATTATTTTGTATACTAGATCCATAATGATCTGAGCTTTCTTTCCGGATTGAACGAGAAATGTTAAAGAAATCTCATATGTCAGAAGCCTTTAATTCTGTAATTTGATTTGGTATCGTGAACGCTTTTGTAGAATTTCCGGTAATAATCGGAGTCTCTCTCTCTCTCTCTCTCTTTGAGATGGGGCACTGATATGAACACTGACACTAATTACCAGAAGAAATTAAACATCTAAAAAAATTATTTTCTCCTTTTTTCTGTGTTTTCTTCTTTGTATATGTTTTATATTTTTGACAGCTATTTAACATCAAGAGACTTTTCACCTAAAATAGAAGTTCTCAGTTAATGCGTACGCATTTACAAAGAGAGACAGAGAGTTACTGATTAAATTCTGGGAATGCCATTCAAATGATTCGCTTATTGCCAGTCTGGCTTTCTTGATTTTTCTGTTTCAAGTTATCCTCACAGCGCAATGAAGGCCTTTTTTTTTATATCTGATATAAGTATTTAAAACATAGAGAGAGAGAGAGAGAGAGAGAGAGAGAGAGAGAGAGAGAGAGAGAGAGAGAGAGAATTTTGAAAGCCACTTGCACAATATAACAAAGAGAACAATGCCTTATGCTACATAAAACTACTGTATCTTTCGTCGAATATTTTCTGAGAGAGAGAGAGAGAGAGAGAGAGAGAGAGAGAGAGAGAGAGAGAGAGAGAGAGAGAGAGAGAGAGAGAGGATTTTGAAAGCTACATATGCAGTGTAACAAAACGATTAACACCTTATCCTAGATGAACTTCCATATCTTTCGACGAATATTTTCTGAGTGAGAGAGAGAGAGAGAGAGAGAGAGAGAGAGAGAGAGAGAGAGAGAGAGAGAGAGAATTTTGAAAGCCACATGCACAGTAGGACAAAGAGAATAATACCTTGTGCTACATGAACTTCTGTATCTTTCGACGAATATTTTCTGAGAGAGAGAGAGAGAGAGAGAGAGAGAGAGAGAGAGAGAGAGAGAGAGAGAGAGAGAGAGAGAGAGAGAGAGAGAGAATTTTGATAGCCTCATGCACAGCATAGAAGAGCGATTAATACCTTGTGCCAATTGAACTTCCATGTCCTTCGAGAAACATTTTTCAGAGAAATGAATGTCCTGTCAGCTCACCCATAACATACGCGTATACACGTACAACATTCAGTGAGGTAGCTTTTGATGTTTCGTGAGTTTGCTTTTAATTCTAATATTACATTCATGAGGATATCTGCACATCATATATTACCGAGAAAAGATAGTTCAGTGGTTTGCTAAATAACTATTTTTGTTTACATTTTATCAATGAGGTCTCGGTGTTTTGTCGAGAGGGTGCTGACGAGTGCAGCAGCATCAAATGACTGATGATATTAAAGATATATATATATATATATATATATATATATATATATATATATATATATATATATATATATATATATATGACATTTGCAGCTTCATGATTGTATATAAATCACGGTGTGATATAAAAACTCATATATATATATGTATGTATATGTGTATATATCTATATACATTGTATACATATACAGTATATATATATTAAATCTGGCTCTTTTACGTTTGGATATTCTTAAAAATAAAATGAAAGCTTACAAAGAATATTTTGACAGGGACTTTGTTGGTGTTTGTTTTCTTAAATAAAAAAAAACTTCATATTGGTCAAGGAAACTCCAGGTAATCAGTGCCAAAATGTCGTCTAAAACTAAACTGGAACAAATGATCATTCCTGATAAGTAATGGACGGTAGAAATAAAGTGAAAGAAAATTAATTATGAAAAAGAAATAATCAAGAAGAAAAGTGAAAGCACATAAGAAAATAGTGACCAAAAAAGAAATAACAAAACCAAGGTCTTCTTATCTTCCGGGCAATAGGTCGCCTGAGGAGGGGGGCGGGTCCCTGTCTGAAGAGGGATACACCGAACTAGCATCTGCACTTTGAGTTGATTAGCTTAGCTTGTTTTATTCAGGACCTTATGTCCAGGAAACGTTTGCAGACGTTTTTTGAAAGAACTTAAAGCGAATAATGAATGAGGGATGAGAAACTATCGCTGGGCGTAACTTAATAGGTAATCTATTATAGATGCGTTCATTTCAAGGGCATTGGAAGAAATATAAAGTAGATAAACGTTTGTATTAGGACGGATGTGTGATTTTCTTGATTTATTCATATTTTTAGCAAATAGAATTGTGACTTTTTAATTACTGATCATATCATTAATGGATAGCAATTTGGCGCTCATGATTCTCAATGTGAACGATATATCAATAATGCAAGTTGTAATGAAAAGTACAGAATACGGAAATGGCAAATGATATTATTATTATTATTATTATTATTATTATTATTATTATTATTATTATTATTATTATTCAGAAGATGAACCCTGTTCATATGGAACAAACCCACAGGGGCCATTGCCTTGAAATTCAAGCTTACAGTGAATATGTTGTTCATTTGAAAGAAGTTACAGAAATAACTGATATATCAATAATCAGTAGTGCATAACACCATGGGTGGGGTTCTCTTTATATTATATATATTATAAATTTAAGTAACAGACTTAAAATGAAAAAAATATAAATTGCAGAAGCAAGTGGATGATATTTAAAAATTCAATGACTTTCCTTAGAGTTAACTTATTGTGTGAGTAAATACGCTAGTTCTGTGTTATTTAAAGAAGTGAAAAATTTTATATAGCTGAATTTGGGAAGACTGTGGCCAAAATGTATTCTCAGATGAAAGAGAAAGTTATTTTTAAGCTTGTAATGCTTTAAACGCAGTCAGGGGAATTAATAAAATTAGGAAAACTTAGTATTTAGGGACCAGTTAGGGGTACTTGTGGTGCTCAAGAATAAAATAATATTAATGAACAAAAACATGAAATGAGAAAGGTCTAGGAAAAGTTATCAGAAAGAAAACAACATGAGTGCAAAAAATAAGAATGTAAACCTTTCGAAGTAAAGGAGAAAAAGCGAAATATTTTGAGATGAATATGTACTCGTATAATAAGGAAAAGGGTTAACTAATACGTCTGTCGTCCAACCAGATGGAAGAATAAATTCTTTAGTATTTTTCTGCCTAGCGGTTCACTCTCTGTTTATACCAGAAAGTTCACTTAAATGAATGAATCTCGGAAATCCTTATAAGTGACGCAGAGATAAATAAGCCTTGTGGAGGCTCTCTCATTGTCATGGATTTTCGTTTCTAGAAAGGATTCCGTGCCGTCGTTTGTTTAACGTTTTCCTCCAGTTTATTCCTACGGATTCGAAACTTTTTGCGCGCGTCGTTTGTTTGAGTTTCAGCACTTAGTAGAGGCCGTCCCCAGCACTCAAGTCATCTTCAAACGCAAACACACACACACACACACAAATACACACACACATACATACAGACTTCCTCGACAGGTCGACTGTTTCAGCATCTGGGAACTTTCACTAAACATTAAAAATATTACAAGGAAATTTAGAAAATTGTAATACTTATTTAAAGTGGGAATAAAAAAAGTATAATTTTTTTTAAATGGTAGGTTTTCTTTAGCACTGCAGGAATTCTCAGGTCATTCGGCTCCTTGACAAATACGAAGGTAATATGCATATATATACACACACATATATATATAATTTATATATATATATATATATACACACAATATGCATATATATATATACATATATATACATACACACACACACACACACACACATATATATATATATATATATATATATATATATATATATATATATATAATAATATATAATTTATATATCACATCGGGGATGAGCAGACATATCCCAGATGCCTTTAAGATTTTATATTAAAAACATATGGCGCGACGTTTCAAGACTAGCGTCTCATTCTCAAGCTAAAACGTAACCAACATAAAATTATAACTAGTGTTAATTGATTAAAAAAATAGTTATAAAAAGTTACAAAAATCTACATTAGGTTAAAAGAAAGGAACCACACCATCACAAAGGGAGAAGGGAACAGAATGACTATATGGGAGCACAACCAGACCAGCGGAACTCACGAGAGGTGCGCAAGAACCGAAGAAGAAGACTGGCCGTTTAAGTGGGCAACTGCCCGTTTTGTAAATAATGACTCTAAAATTGTCAACATCTGGCGGTTCGGCCCCCTGCCCATAATTTTAAAATATTTGTACTGGATGTTATGTTTGCAATTTTTTGCATGGTCTCGGATACTAGAGAACTCAGGATTATTTAACTTGACACCAGTTCGATAACTGACGCCCCATGACAATCGATAAGCACCTTTAACAACCTCAGACTACATATAGGACAACCGCATTTATATACGACATCTGAGGCCATCAAGGAACTTGGGCTGTTTTTAAATTTGAAAAATTTAAATGGATCCAAACGGTCTTTGAAGCTGAAAAGGCTACCGATATGCAGTGGGTTTTTGGGTATAATTTTGATTTTCACGGCAGGGAGATGACCGGATTTTAAAGCTTGCAGTTCTATATAAAAGGTTTTATCGTGAATAGAAGGAAGACTGGAATAGAAAGGTAATTTCGGAACGTGAGGAGTAGGATGACGTGGAACAAAAATATTATTTAAAAATTTGGAGACGTGTTTAAAGAATTGGTGGGTGGGACCTGTTGGTGTGCGTCACCTGCCATCATTGTATTGCTGGGTTTTGAAAACCTCCATATGTTGAATATATATATATATATATATATACATATATATATATATATACATAGATATATATATATATATATATAAATATATATATATATATATATATATATATATATATATACATACATATATATATATATATATATATATATATATATATATATATATATATAAATATATATATATATATATATATATATATATATATATATATATATATATATATATATATATATATATATATATATATATATATATATATATATATATATATTACAAACTGTGACCTATAAGGAGGATTTTATAGACGTTTAACATTTCTTCTCTACAAAGATGAGAAATCAATATATGTTAACTCAGCTAAAAGGCTCCTTTTACAAGATTATTTTTCATACAGCAAAGTTATAATAACATTTATTAACATAATCTTTTGCTTATATATATACGTACATATATATAAACACACACACACACACATATATATATATATATATATATATATATATATATATATATGCGTATGTGTACATTTCCTTCACTTTAACACTAATTTTTTTAGTCCGTAAACCTTCATGCTAATTGCAGCATATCTCATATAAAGGGAATCTGGTTCTCAGATCACTCATGAATGAACTTCTAAGTTAAGTATACCTTAGTTTTACCAGACCACTGAGCTGATTAACAGCTCTCCTAGGGCTGGCCCGAAGGATTAGACTTATTTTAGTACAGTGTGGTTTATCGTAGTTACATGAACGTTTGTTACCCTGCTTTAGGGTGAAAAAACGATGCTGCCCTAAGAGGGCTTAGGGGCCTGCTAGGAAAGTCGATTATTTCTGTACGGTTCTGTACTGATGGTGTTTGGTCTAACAGTTTAGTTAACTGTGAGTCCTTTTTCTTTTTCCAATTTTACGGTTTTTCTTATTATTGTTTCAAAGGGACCTAGTTACAATTGAAATTAAAGTTGTTATATGAGATACAAAGGGCACAGTGAAATTCAGGCTTCAAAGCCAAGCACTGGGACTCTTTCAAAGCTTAAGACAGTGAAAAGAGGGAGTTGGAGAGGTTAGATAGCAAGATAAAGCGATCCAGAAAGTAAAGGAGACGATTTACAAGGATCCAAAGGTGGAACAATTGTACTAAGAAGTAAAAAATTGGATTGCAAGATTGGAAAAGACAGCGTGAATGGAGGTGGAGTAAAGATATCGAAATTGGGTGCAGATAAGGGCCGAAGGGACGCTGCGAAGACCCTTCAGTAATGCCTACAGTGCATTAAAGGACTTAGAATGAAGGGAATAGTCTTCATAACAGTTAAAACCGAAGTGCAAACTTTCCTGACGTCTACTTCCCTGAAGAGGAATAGACTACACAGAAAAGCTTCGTGATATCTCTAGGATATTAGAAAGTGCAGAACCTTGTAGGGGAGTGATAATGGTAATCCCAGTTGTGGATTCACAAGCTCCTCCGGAGGAGTTATCCTTCGTTATAGCGAAAGTTTTCAATGCACATCAAAGGACAAGAGTAACGTGGTGGACTTTCCTACAAGGAAGTTTCCAAAAGACTGATTTTTGACTAGTTTTTGAGGAATTAGAATTTCAAGTAGTTGTACGGTATATTGCATTCAAGGCGAGTTAAATTCTGCGGTTTGTCCACTCAGAATTTATACTGAGCAAAGTTTTGTGAATACTTTGCAAGGAGAAGTTTGATATCATAGATGATTCTATTTAGTAAAAGTCCCATTTTGATCAAAATGAATTGTTTTTGTTCATAACCAAATCGTATTTTTACTGAGATAGACTTTTGTCTCGTCCTGTTAGCCTTGACTGTTGCCGTAAGTAATGGCCAGATAGAGGAAAGGTAATTGTAGCTTTCCAAAGGAAAATAGGTTATTTTGAATACGATTTCAAATGAGGAAAGTCCATTCTTTAGCGACGTCTTTTCTAGGAAAAATTACCCACTGTGAATAATTAATGAAACGAAAGTAACTTCAAAGAACAACTAAATATTAAGCAAGTGTACGGTAATCGTCAGAAATAAATTCAGCAAATATGCACATATCACGTCACACATACAAATATTCCAGCTAAGTCTCAATTGACATCGAGATTTCCAAAAATGGGAAACTAAACAATCTTGGTTTAGGGTGTCTTATCTTATATATATATATATATATATATATATATATATATATATATATATATATATATATATATATATATATATATATATATATATATATTTATATATATTTCTGAAAAGTTTCAATGCTGTTCTTTTACATACGACTCTTTTTCAAATAAGTTTGTCTCTTAATGAAAGCTCATTTCCGCCCGGTAGGATTTGCAATTTAAAACAGCAGCATGAAATGTCGCCCAAATAAATGAATGTGCATTGACAAACGACCTTATAGTAATTAATTGTTTGTTACATTTTGTTTTAGTATGAATTCTCTCTCTCTCTCTCTCTCTCTCTCTCTCTCTCTCTCTCTCTCTCTCTCTCTCTCTCTCTCTCTCTCTCTCTCGGCATTAGATAAATTATTAGCAGTCATTTTATATAATTATTGACATCCACTGGTAATGAGACAACATTATGAATACAGAATTAAATCGTATTGCTTAGCGTCCATTTTTTGCTTCCAGAACGACTTGCTGATTGCCGTGCATTGTGAACCACGTCAGTACACATTACTGTATATCCCCTCCAAAAACCAGTTTAAAAAAGTCCTAGCGTACTTGTGCCGTCAGAAAAGACAGTTCGAAATACTGGGCCTTGTGCTGACAGCTACGAGAACCCACTCATGGTCGGGAGTAAAGTCGAGAGAGGGAGATCAGAGCATCAGTATGCCATCCATGTGGCCCCAGCGATTGCTAGTGATAATTCCACGCGCCGATGGCGGCCGGGTCGTTTGCTGGTACCGTTCTCATTCCGGGCGCTATTCCGTGAGGAGCTTTTTGGTGGCACGTGGTTTTATCTCTCTCTCTCTCTCTCTCTCTCTCTCTCTCTCTCTCTCATACACACACACACGCAAACCACAAACAAACACACACACGCGCAATTACTACCCTCACGATGCTGTCTATATATATGTTGTTTATTAAGTGACCGACCCAATTCTCTCTCTCTCTCTCTCTCTCTCTCTCTCTCTCTCTCTCTCTCTCTCTCTCTCTCGAACGCGCACACACACACACACACACACACACTTTCACTAGTCTGTCTATATATTGTTTGTTATGTGACTGACCCGATTCTCTCTCTCTCTCTCTCTCTCTCTCTCTCTCTCTCTCTCATTTACAATTTATTCATGTACTTTATGGCTAACTGGAACATTTGTTGAATATTTTTCAGTCGCCCTGAAGAAAAATAAAATACAAAAAAGGCGTATTTTTTTTATTATGAATTACTATCGTCACAACCCCAGTGGTGAGCGATGCTGTAAAATTACAGTGAAGGCTGTTCCATATAATAGATTGCGGTTTTTAGATATTTACCCTAATTTGAGTTTGGAAAAGTGAATACATTAGTCTCAGTAATGTTAGTGTTGGAATTAGAGGAAAATTATTATTATTATTATTATTATTATTATTATTATTATTATTATTATTATTATTATTATTATTATTATCATCCAAGCTGCAATACAGTAAAAGTTAAATGCAACGAGTTCAAGGTCTCCCGTAAGGAAATCATTCCCAAAAGGAAAGAAGGAATAGTGGAAAAAGAATAATTTGTATAAAAGAATTGACGAAAGACAAATAAAGAAGCAATTTTTCGTTATTTATTAACCCTCTGGATATCTGGAAAATGAAATATGATTCATTAATAAGTAAATACTTAATACAGGAACTGAAATTGAATACACATGCGCGCATCGTTCACATGACATCAGTATCAAATGTGCTATTAGATAGAAAGATAGAGAGATAGGTAGATTTATTATTATTATTATTATTATTATTATTATTATTATTATTATTATTATTATTATTATTATTATTATTATTATTATTGTACGAGGGATCCCGACTTCTTCTTCTTCTTCTTCTTCTTCTTCTTCTTCTTCTTCTTCTTCTTCTTCTTCTTCTTCATTTTATACAGATAGACAGACAGAGAAGAGAATATTATATTCATGTTAAATGTTTAGTATGGAAGTATCACTTGAGATTCAGGTCAGTCGATTCAACGTCTCTTGACTTAAAGTCAGGTTAAACTTCAAAGTTTAGATACACCAGCTGGAGGACGACCTTGAAATGAATATCCGTTTCCTTGAGGTCTTTTTTCTGCCAGGATTTCTTCATGACACCTCAAGGGCTGCTCTTGGGAAACTTCATTGTGCATTCGCTTGAGGGATAAGTCCTTGGGAATAAGTTGGGTCACTGTGGGAGTTCTTTGTCCGTGAAGTAGTCAAATTCATCCTAAATATATATATATATATATATATATATATATATATATATATATATATATATATATATATGTATATATATGTATATATATAATATATATATGTATATAATATATATAATATATATATATATATATATATATATATATATATATATATATATATATATATATACAGTACATATTTATGTATATGTAATATATATGTACATATAATGTATGTATGTATATATGTATGTATACATACATATATATAAAGCAAATACTCATAAGCGGTAGCAACGTAGTGTGGTATTCGGAAAATGAGATTTATAATACGGAAGTGGTTACGCAAAATCGATATTTATAAGGACTCCCAGTCAATAATCGTAACCTTTTCTAAGTGAACAAGTTGCAGTCCAGCTCACGTAAATGCCATAAGTTGTATTTCTTTCGCCCTTGCTGGTGTTGTCTCTCTCTCTCTCTCTCTCTCTCTCTCTCTCAAGGGCATTTCGGCAACGTATGTGCCTCTTGTCAAGGTTACTGGGACAACTTGTTCCGGCGAGAAAAAAAAAAAAAAAATAGAATTATCAAAATGCAAATGATGTTGCTACCGACTTCTCCTTCACCCACGAGCCTTCTTATTTTTACCTTCAGTAGCCAGAATCAACTATTGATTCTGTGTACTGCCAACTGGGTAATCAACATCAACGCGCAATCGCTTCCCAAAGAGCGGAATTAAGATAAACAGTCGCCTCCGCGTATGTGTGTGTTTTTAGCGTGTTTCAGACGAAACATTATTACTGGGGAAACATTATTCTCGGGAATACAGTATTGGCGGGCCGTGGACCTCTCTTGTTTGTTTGTGGGACAAAAGCGGGCTTTGTTGTCGGCGATGGTTAGATGTAGGATTTTGACAACCGTCCTCGTGTAAACAAACCAAAAGGACTCGCTGGTAAATGAGCGTAAACTCTGTTTAGAATATATTTCAGTGTTTACGTATATATATATAATATATATATATATATATATATATATATATTATATATATATATATATATATATATATATATATATATATATATATATATATATATATATATATATATATACATTTAAACACCACAGTTCTAATTTTTTCGAATATCTCAACTTTTATAAAGTCAGAGGTTAACATTCTTTAAGTCTATGTATCTACTGTATGTATCTATCTGTCTATACACATACATACATATATATATATAATATATATATATGTATAGTCGTCTTTTGGCCGCTCATGCTTTAATAAAAGGCTTTGCACGTCATGATTTGCGACATTTGATCTCTGAATGTAAGGAGTTTGTCCATAAATTTCTCGTCTCGAAGACCACGGAACTTGCACTCTCAGTGGTGTATATTATCGTGCCCGTTTTGCATATTATTAGGTAACTCTCCTCTTGCTTTGGGTGTTTTGCTGGTTATTTCCCAAGAAATATGCATATATATAGTACTTGCAAACTTATCCAATACACAGAGATCCTGACTCCAATTTATAGTTTTTTTGTTTCACAAATAGGAAACATGGTTGATTGCCTCCATAAATGAGATAAAGCTTATCACGCATAGGCTGCTCTGGATGACATTTATTGATGTTACATCATTATTAATATTATTATTATTATTATTAAGAAGAAATCAACAATGATGTCATTTAGTATATGCATATATATATATATATATATATATATATATATATATATATATATCCTAAAATGACATCATTGTCGATTTTCACCAATAATAATATTACACACACAATAATACACACAAGAATAATAATAATAATCATAATAATAATCAGCGTATCAAAATACACCAATCACATCAAAACAACTAACGTGATCATAAACATCCCGATTTATGGAGGCAATCAACCATGTTTCCTATTTGTGAAAAAAAAAACCCATAAATTGGAGTCTGGATCTCTGTGTATTGGATAAGTTTGCTAGTACTATATATATGCATAATAAATGATCTCTTCTTTCTGTATTCCCTATGACCTCCTGTTACTTCTTTCAAATGGACACTATATTCTTTGGAAGCTTGAATTTTGAAAGCGTGTTTTGCTTATTATTAATTTTGTTGCTGTCATTGTTGCTTTTGAGCAAGTTTTTAAGAATATATTACCCAAATAAGAACAACGAAAAACAGAACAATAGAAGATAAATATTGTACAAAAAAAATAAAAAAATAAAAAAGTGAATAAAAAGTTAGAAAAATTAGAAAAATTAATGAGGTGAAAATATGGCGTTAAAGATATCAAAACACGCTGTCAAAATTCAAGCTTCCAAAGAATATAGTGTCCATTTGAAAGAAGTAACAGGAGGTCATAGGGAATACAGAAAGAAGAGATCATTTATTATAAAAAAAATTAACATATTAATAAATAAATAGGTAAATGTAAGTAAATTATAGAATACAAGGAGAACTGAAACCTTTTATAGGATAATAGACGGGATACTCGGGACCACACATGCGGGAGTATTAGGAAGATTTGTTTTTGTATGTTATGCATCGAGATTTCGAATAATTCTAAACAAACCAGAGTTAATAGTAATATTGCTGTTACGTGAAAACGAATATATGCACATTCAAGATTCTGGAGAGAAGTAACAAAACAGCGCGTGAGAACAAAACCACTTATTGCAAAAGCCTCTTTTATAGCTGACTACAGACCTCAAAGTTATTTCAGGAAATCTCTGTACTAAACTACAATCATCTGAAGGAATAAATTCCCACGGCCACCACGGGAAGGCTGTGCTAGACTTTGCAAGTATCGTAGGAGTTTTTTTGTTCACTTGGGGAGGCAGGGTTGGGGTGGACTTGGGTGGGGGGGTTGGAGTGAGTTTATTTATAAAAGCATTTCGCAACCTTGGGAGAGCTCTGGCAAGGAATTGGAGCGTTTTGAATTTCTTTTGTTTTCATTTTTTTAAACCTTATTCAAATAGCACGGAAGTAGTACGAAAACTCACCCACCCCCTAATTTTGAGTTACGTTTGACCTGTCTGGTTTTCTAACCTATGAACAATACTTTTTTAACTTATGGATAATAAATGACCCCTTTGTTTCTAAAGCTGGGGCGAGTTCGAATCTCGAGCTAAAATATCCATCTCTCTCTCTCTCTCTCTCTCTCTCTCTCTCTCTCTCTCTCTCTCTCTCTCTCTCTCTCTCTCGTTCGAATGTACCATAATATTTTTCAAGTTTCAAATTCGAGACATATAAGGGGAAATGGCTCTCTCTCTCTATCCTATCTATGTGTGTGTGTGTGTGTTACAGCGCCGAGCTTTAGAATGAAGTCAGTCAGTCGTTTAATTATTTTCTCGATGTGTTAGCCAGGTTCTGGAATTAAAACTGATCTCTCTCTCTCTCTCTCTCTCTCTCTCTCTCTCTCTCTCTTAATTATAGAAAGGATATCAATGAATCTCTCTTTCTTTCTTTCTCTCAGTTGTGGAATGTATATCAGTCAGTCTCTCTCTCTCTCTCTCTCTCTCTCTCTCTCTCTCTCTCTCTCTCTCTCTCTCTCTCTAAATTATAGAGTATATATCTCTCTCTGATTACAGAAAACATATCAATCAGTTTCACTCTCTGTTTCATCTTGGTACAACGGTTATATTTCAGAATCAATTATTTTACAATCAGCCACGGCCCACTTACCAGTGGGTAAGGACACAATGATAAAATATACCGTATTCAAGTTTACAATTTCCTCAAGGTATAAGTTAATGTGCGAAGATTACCAAAAGAGGGTGGTCCTAGAAGTGGTCCTCAGTTTGAGACCATAAATTTGGAAACTAATAATCACAAGATACTGTCTTAATAATCAGGTAATAAAACAACCAGTTACTCAGTTAAAATAGCCCATCGATGAAAGTTGAGGATAAATCAGTTAGATTATTAACGACACAAAACCCTGTATAGCATTGTTTGTTAGCATATGCAGATTGATTTTCACAGCACAGCTCTATTCCAATTATACATCATACTAGCTAATATTCGATAAAGTACAGACAAGTTACATTACATCAGCTATAATAACTCCTACGAGCCACTTGTATCGGAAGGTAACCAGCCTGTCTCTTAATTAGAGGAATGAAAATTCACTTGGATTCAGCAACGTGCAGAAGTGAAGAAATGCAAATTGTCCCTTGCTTGCGAGGGAGGGAATATAACGTTTAAGATAACACCGTCTTAAACATCAACTACATCAACAACCACACTCTGGTTCCTTAATCCAGTTTGTGTTTCGATTGTCTTATCTCATTCTCGGGTCGATTTATAGAACCTTTTTGCGTGATGTATGTTATCGCCAGACACATTCCGTAAAATGAACATTCCCCATCTCTCGAGTCTTCCTCAAGGAGCCCATACCTTGCGAAACTGCTTCATGAAATGAGCACGAACGTCGGAAAGCTCCTATCTTCCGCCGTAAAGTCAGCCTTATATCTATTCATCTGAAGGGCTGATTCTTATATCCTCGCAGCTCCGAGCCCTTGTGAGAGAATTTCAGGTAAGAATGATGCTTTCCATAACGGACTCGGCGTTCCATTAAGCATGCAGGGTTAATTAGTATGAATGTACCTGTCTTTGCTAATCTTAGTTACTGGGGTAATTTCCACTAATATACTACAACGTTTGCGAAGGATTATGAAAGTCTGACATCTGCCATTTCATCATGAACGTTGTTTCGCGAAGTGCGCTCTGCTTGTTTCCGGAGATGACGGTAAACGTTGCTCTTACGTAATTATTTTGTAGGCAGGTGTTATGATGGAGGATGAGGAGAGAGAGGGAGAGAGAGATAAAAGACAAACTACGACAGGTATTTTTATTTTTAAGGTGCAAGTTTTGGCTGTGTAATGAAATATGAATCTTTCATTTATTTCAATTATTTTACATGGTAACGTTTTATTGCCGTGATTTTTAAGTATTTGTCGATTTCTTAATATTTTAGATGACCGTTTTTATACATGGAAATAACTGGTGATGCTAAAACACCTTTCCTAATATTTTGTAAGATATCTTTAATTATCATCGTACATTAATTCAAACAACTGAGGAATTTCTTTCCTTGCCTCTGCGCATCTGTTTTGTTTTTCACAGCATTTTAAATTCATAAAGTTTTCATTGCAATTCATATTTACCTCATAAAATTAACAGTTGTTTTGAATGTTTTCTTACTTTTACTTTTCACTGACTTGATAATGTATAAATGTGTCAGAGAGTCACAGTAGTTTCGGTCACTGATGATCATACTTTGGAACGGAGCATAACTACAAAGACAAATTAAAGATACATAAGATGTTAAAGTGATCTTACATATTTAAATCTCTGAATTAGAACCACACCAAGTATTAACAATGGAACACCTACGAATAACAGAAAAATCAACGATGAAGTTACAACTGTCTCCCTCGTCAAGAATCTTCATTTTCGTAAATCACTGGGATATCCTGCGATCTCGTAAGACTCTGAGACAAGGAATTAGTGAGACCGGAAGTTTGCGATGGGAAAAACTTATTTTTCGAGACTGTCGTAATAGCTCGTAGTTAATCTGATGGTTTTAATCTGAAGATTCTCTGTGAAGGATTTTGCCATAAGGACGATTTGACCCTGTGATGATCTTGGCCAATATTTCTGTCTTACAGTTCCTCGATGGACGAGTCGGTAGAGTTGTCGGCTAGCACTCTGCTAGGCCCGAGTTTGAGTCTCCGTCCGGCCAATGAAGAAATAGAGGAATTTATTTCTGGTGATAGAAATTAATTTCTCGGTATAATGTGATTCGGATTCCACAATAAGCTGTAGGTCCCGTTGCTAGGTAACCAATTGGTTCGTAGCCTCGTAAAATAAGTCTAATCCTTCGGGCCAGCCCTAGGAGAACTGTTAATCAGCTCAGTGGTCTGGTTAAACTAAGGTATACTTAACTTATTTCTGTCTTACACGTTCAGGCATATTTTAACCGTTCAGTCTCATATGAATTCCCCGGTTGAGGAAACTTTCACAAAATCCGCCACTTCATACAACTACACAGAAGCCGCATGAGCAGCACGTAAGATTGCGCTATACACACACACACACACATACACACACACTCACTGCGACAAGCGCCTTTATCTTGCATGCACACCCTGTCTTATTATTATTATTATTATTATTATTATTATTATTATTATTATTATATTATTATTATTATTATTATTATTATTATTATTATTATTATTATTCGGAAGATGAACCCCATTCATATGGAACGAGCCCACAAGGGCCATTGACTTGCAATTCAAGTTTCCAAAGAATACTGAATTCACTTGAATGAAGTAACAGAAGGTAATGATAAATGCAGAAAGTAGAGATCAGTTGCAAGGAAAGAAAAATAAATGAACAAATTAATAACTAAATAGCAACAAAAGGAATATATATATATACACTATATATATTGTATATATATACATATATATGTATGCATGTGTGTGTTTGTGTGTTTCAAGAAGCATCCGAAGTATTAAAAGATTTACGAAGCACTACTATAACTTGAATTACTCAAGTTTGTGTTTCTATTCTTGCTGTTGCCTGTTTTGGCCGTTCTTTTTGTTTACGCCGTAGACCGCATATTTCACAGTTTTGACAGCAAGGTGCTTATTCCGTAAGCAAACAGCTTTTGCTCAACTCGTAAACATACTCCTAAGCTCCGACCCCGCAAAAGAACATTCCACACAGAGTAAGGGATTAAAATGGGCTTCGATATTTCGAGGAATATATCCTCTGCCCAGCTCTCTCTCTCTCTCTCTCTCTCTCTCTCTCTCTCTCTCTCTCTCTCTCTCTCTCTCTCTCCTTCCTTATATACCTATAAACTGAGAAGCAGAGATCCGGAACTCTCTCTCTCTCTCTCTCTCTCTCTCTCTCTCTCCCCCCCATGTTTCTTAATTACCTGCTAGTGAGAAATATATTGTATGAATAAATCCGTAGTTTTCTATGCTCTATCTCTCTCCTATGTTTCTTAATTACCTGTTAGTGAGAAATATATTGTGAGTAGAGCCATAGCTCTCTCTCTCTCTCCCTCTTTCTCTCTGATGTTTCCTAAGTACCTGTTGTAAGAAATATTTTGTCAGTAAATTCGCAACTTTCTCTTCTCTCTCTCTCTCTCTCTCTCTCTCTCTCTCTCTGTCTCCTAAACATTTAACTGCACACACACACACTTATTCACAAAGTGAGAAAAGCGGAAGGAAAGATTGGAGAAAATTCATAGATTGCCAACCTAGGAAACTGAAAAAGTTTTGGTCATATGTACTTTTCTTTAGCATTAATTAATCTTAATGCTCAACTCATAATCGTAAGAGAGAAAGATAATTTTATCTCTCTCTCTCTCTCTCTCTCTCTCTCTCTCTCTCTCTCTCTCTCATGTTTCTTAATTACTTGTTAGTGGGAGGTATATTGTGAGTAAATCCGTAGATCTCTCTCTCTCTCTCTCTCTCTCTCTCTCTCTCTCTCTCTCTCTCTCTCTCTCTCTCTCTCATGTTTCTTAATTACTTGTTAGTGGGAGGTATATTGTGAGTAAATCCGTAGATCTCTCTCTCTCTCTCTCTCTCTCTTGAAAACAAAAATACACGTTAAGAGACATTCAAAACACGGTGCATGTACGTCACATTCTCTTGTGCTCTTAAGACCCCAATCTCTCGAATGGTTTACTCTTTCCTCGGTCGATTAAACGTTGCGTTCATTGAAGTACCGGTGCTCTGGGAAAAAAAATATGATACACTTAAAATTTCTACAGTAGAAGTCTCCCCTCTTTTAACAGCGAAGTAACAGCTATTTCGAGCAGGCCTCCATCGGCTGAGGAAGAAAGAAAGAAAGAAAAAACAACAGCAATTGGCGGGTAAATCTTTTAGGTTGCCCTTTGACTTCTTTCTTGATCCTTTCCTAAGTCTGAGAGAGAGAGAGAGAGAGAGAGAGAGAGAGAGAGAGAGAGAGAGAGAGAGAGAGAGAGAGAGAGAGAGAGAGAATTTGTATTCACAGACTGAGTGCCTGCCTGTAAAAAGAGCCAAAAATATTTGAGAGAGAGAGAGAGAGAGAGAGAGAGAGAGAGAGAGAGAGGGAGAGAGAGAACTTTTATTCACAAACTGATTGCCTGTAAAAAGAGCCAAAAATGTTCGAGAGAGAGAGAGAGAGAGAGAGAGAGAGAGAGAGAGAGAGAGAGAGAGAGAGAGAGACCTAGCATCTAAACACGAACTCTCTAACGATTACGAGTTGAGCATTAGGACGAATCAATGTTAAAGAAAAGTCCATATGACCAGAACCTTTTCGGTTTCCTATGTTCGTAATCAATGAATTTTCTCCGGTCTTCCCTTCCGCTATTCTCACTTTATGTGTAAGTATGTATGTGTGTGTTTCTGTCACATAAGCCCAATTTAATGTTCAGATTAATGAATTAAGTTTCATGTTTCGATTTTTTTCACCCCCTAGAAATCATTTCTTGGGTCTTGTACCTCATAACTATGATCTCACAGACAAACGGCCTGATTGTCCGCACTGAGGAACGGTGCTCTTTCCTTATTCTCTAACTCTTCATTTTCCCTTAATGCTACTACGCAAACAGATTAATTAACATTTGAACTTGCTTTTGATCATAATGTGTTGTTTCTCATTTTGGCTGTCAATTTTGCAACCCCTTCGATCATTCCTTCAGTTCTGCTTGACTGTTCAGTGGTACTGTTTTTCTGTCTTTTCAATTTAATGTTGCTTAATTATTTCGATAAAAACTGATTGTCGCTATTGTCTACCATATTGGTCTTCGATTGTTATTCATTAAATGCATAACTGATCTAAGGAACATCTTGTTATGTGTTAGTATATTTTAATTCTCTTCCCCCTCTAGATTTAGACTTAATAAATGGTTGTTCCCAATTTGCATTCCTGATTATACATATTTGCCCCTATAAATGATTTCATTTCATGATTTAAACCTTTTGATGCTGTGATTTCGTGCAGTTTCCCAAGTATTAATTAAAAATTTTAATTTATAACTTTTTTCGTATGCAATAATCTTCTTTTATATAGACCTTTCACGTAATAATAATATTATTATTATTCAGAGACGAACCCTTTTCATATGAAACAAGTCCACAAGGACCATTTACTTGGAATTCAAGCTTCCAAAGAATATGGTGTTCATGCGAAAGAAGTATCAGAGGATACTAGGAAATACAAAAAGAAGAGATCAGTTATTAGGAAAGAAAAAATAAATTGCCAAATTAATAAGTAGATGAAAACGCAATAAGGTGTTATTTCCCCACGACTCTTTAACACCGCAATCTATAACAGATAAGACAGTCGTGATGCCGCCCCCAAATTTAACCATTTCCCAAAGTTCCCGAAGGAAGGACGACGCCCGAGATATGACCTTTAACCAAGAGGGGAACTGCAACTGTCTTTCTTATTATTAAAATGTCATATTTGTATGAATCCAATTTCGCGATTGCCCTGGGGCGCAGGAGGTGAGTCATGTTGGCTGAGATGTCGCAGTTCCCCGCACATTTCCTTCGTTTTAATTTCGTCCTTTTGACTGTTTCCCCCTGAAAGGAAGTCAGGAAGACGATGGGGGGCAAATACAGTCCCCAGTGATGATCAATAAGACGGTTTTATTGCGCGAAATCCGTTGCCGATATTTGGTGGATTAAATGCTCCTTACTAGAGGTCGATGTTTGGAGGAGGTTCAGTGTTTGTTTTAGGACATAATTATGTTACTGGTATTTGAATCATTTTTATCAGTCTCTCTCTCTCTCTCTCTCTCTCTCTCTCTCTCTCTCTCTCTCTCTCTCTCATAAAATATAAGAGTTTCCGAGAAATTAATATTATTTGGGCTGAACTTCCCGATCTAAGACGGAAGAACCAGAAGCTCATTAAAGGTTGGAAAATAATGTCATTTTTCAGAGAGGGATACCAAAATCTCTCTCTCTCTCTCTCTCTCTCTCTCTCTCTCTCTCTCTCTCTCTCTCTCTCTCTCTCTCTCTCTCTCTCTATATATATATATATATATATATATATATATAGAAAGGGGTTGGTTAGTGAATATATTTCATTAAATTTAGAAACGATACGAAATCCTTTGGGAAAGATATATCATAGTGAGTGAGGATAAGTAATTCCAAAATGTATCGTTCGTTAAGCTTTGATTTGAATTCGCTTGGCTATGGAGGGAACAGGAGAATTAGATGGTCGAGACTGTAATGGTTTCATTTGTGTTATTCAGTTTGTGTGTAAAGAGAGAGAGAGAGAGAGAGAGAGAGAGAGAGAGAGAGAGAGAGAGAGAGAGAGAGGTTTTTTCAGAGTCCGTGGGCCGTGACGCCAAGTGCTAAACTCCATCCTCAATTGGCCATAAATTCGGCAGGTTTGGTCAACAACACCGTAATGGTGTAAGCTTAGGCGTGGGAATTGCGTTTCACAATAGCCAGTCGTAATTAAGTCGCCCGAGTTCATAATTATTATCTCTCTCTCTCTCTCTCTCTCTCTCTCTCTCTCTCTCTCTCTCTCTTTTACACACACACACACACACATGCACATGCACTCACGATTTTTCTGTAGCAAGCTGCGGTCAAGTGACTGAACATTTCTCTCTCTCTCTATGGCTGTTGTAATGCTGGCTCACGCTCAGGCCAGGATCATTCCTGACTGGTAGATGGGCACTATATATATATATATATATATATATATATATATATATATATATATATAGATGTATATATATATATACAGTATATACATATATGTATATATACTGTATATACATACACACACACATATATATGTGTGTGTGCGTGTGTGTCTCCTTTGTCCACACGTACACATAAGGCCAACCAAACCTCACCAGTCTGTCTGCCCACCTGCCCTCATTATTTCCGCCCAAGCCACGTGGGTCTCAGGCCACGTTCCCATCAAAGTACAAAACAAATGTTCCGGAAGAATCGTCAATGCCATGAAAAAAGTCCCATCAAATATTTGTGATGAGCAAATGAATGCCTTTTACTCTCTACCTGTGACGACTGACATGAGGTCGTTTTATTTATAGGCCGGGTTCAAGACTAATTGTTATTTTTCCTCTACGCTTGTTTTGATATCATCCAGTGCCCGCCGATGCTTCGGTAAAGCGCCTTTTTTTTTTTATCGCTGCTGGCGTATGGTGCGTATGCTTGCGTAACTACCTATGTGCGTATACGCCAGTGTTGTCATGGAAGTTATATTTGCCTTAGATGACATATGACTTTTTTAGAGGAAGTGTTTTTTTTTATCGCTGCTGGCGTATGGTGCGTTTGTTTGTGTAACTACCTATGTGCGTATAAGCCAGTGTTGCCCTGGAAGTTACATTTGCCTTAGGTGAAGCGTAGTAATTTGTTTGGAAGAAAGTGTTTTAGTTTTCTGTAAAAGAAAACTATTGAGATGGCCTTGTCTGTCCGTCCGGAGTTTTTCTGTCTGCTCTCAGATCTTAAAAATTACTAAGGCTAGAGGGCTGCAAATTGTTATGCTGATTATCCACCCTCCAATCATCAAACATACAAAAGTGCAGCCCTCTAGCCTCAGTAGTTTTTATTTTATTTAAGGTTAAAGTTAGCCACGATCATACGTCTGACACCGCTATAGGTGCCAACAGCAAAGGCCATCACCGGGCCGTGGCTGTAAGTTTCATGGTCCGCGGCTGAGCGTTTCATGGGCCGTGCTGAGAGTTTCATACAGCATTATACTCTGTACAGAAAACTCGATTGCGGCGCAATTTTTACATTTTTTTATCGCTGCTTGCTTAACTACCTGTGTGCGTACACGCCAGTGTTGTTAAGGAAGTTATATTTGCCGTAGATGACATATGAGGTTCTTTAGAGGAAGTGGCCTTTTTTTTGCTGGCGTATGGTGCGTATGTTTGTGTACCTACCTATGTGCGTATAAGTCACTGTTTTCCTGGAAGTTACATTTGCCTTGGATGAAACGTAGTATTTTTTTAGAGGAAGGTTTTTTTTTTAATGTTGCTGACGTATAGTGCGTATGTTTGCGTAACTTCCTGTGTGCGTATATGCCAGTGTTTACGTTGAAGTTACATTTTCCTTAGATGAAACGTGATTTTTTAAAGGAAGTGGCTTTATTTAACTGTTGCTGACGTATAATGCGTCTAATTGTGTAACTACCTGTGTGCGTATTTGCCAGTGTTGTCCTGTTAGTTGCATTTGCCATAGGTGAGATATGAGTTTTTTTTAAAGGAAAATTATTTTTTTTAATATTGTTGTTGGCGTATGGTGCGTATATTTGCGTAACTACTTGTGTTGCGTACACGAAATTGATGTCCTGGGAAGTTATGTTTGCCTTAGGTGAAATATGAGATTTTTTGGGGGAGAGAGGAAAGTGGTGTCCATTTCAAATGGATTCCACACTCACACTCACATTTACAAGCTACCTATTCGTTTCAAAGGCCCAAAAAACCAGTACGCACTATATGTCAACTAATCTTCAGGAAAACTTTCATTGGGATGAAATGATTTGTAAAACAACGTCATCATTCTCACCCGGTTTTTAATAGAAATGTGTATTCGCGCACCAGTGCATTTCAGCGCGTTTGGCACTGAGGGGAATTCTCAGCTATTTTTTCCATCCCGCTTTGCTTGAAGCAGATTAGAATAAATCTACCAGCGAGAGAGAGAGAGAGAGAGAGAGAGAGAGAGAGAGAGAGAGAGCATCACGCAAGATGTTCCCCTTTCTTTCTTTATTTTCATCATAACCATTTTCCACCCCGCTATGTTTGAAGCAGATTATATTTGATCAACACGCGTGAGAGAGAGAGAGAGAGAGAGAGAGAGAGAGAAACATTACACAAGATAGTCCCCCTTTCTCCTATTATTTGCTTCGGGACCAATGAAGGCCCGGGGAATATTATTAGTATATTAATTCATTTTGAATTCCGCAATGACTTAGCTGTTCGGAAATGCATTTCCTTTCGTAATTAGTTCAAATTCAAGATTCCTCTCCGACCGACCGACCGACATACCTCTTATCACCATGCCTTGTCAAATGCTCGGACATTGCAATGCCGGTGATTGACTTCCGATATCAGTCATTGCAAGCGGCGTGAGAGGCGTTGTTGTGGAGAATTTCCATAACGTCATTTAATTCTCCAGAATTCCGGTTCCTAAGTCAACGAGGCGGAGGAAACATGCTAGTAGATATTCAGAGAACTCCTAAGGGATTCAGAGTCGATGAAACACGGTTTTCCGGCAACAACTTTTTATCAAAGCATGGGATAAATGTGAAAGTTGGCTAGTGTAAATTTTATAACCGTACCTTATTTTTGCAAGTAGTATTTAGTACCTAAGTTCGATAGTTTTGATATTTATAGAGTAAAATAAAGTTGCCGATGCCGGAACCGAGAAAATCACAGACAAGGTTCCTAAAACAATTCGTGGCGTAGACATAACATGACGCCATGAGGCTCCACCCATCCACCAGGTAGGCGGTGAATAGATATGATTACACAGTCTAGGCTTCGACAAATTCGATAATGGCCAGCAGGATACGGAGTTGTCCCCGTGGTTGCAAGACTGCAATTGTGCTACGACTTGCCACTTTGTATACAAGCGAGAAAACCCGTGGCAAGATTTTCTATAACGCGAAAGGTAATTATTTCTGTAATGGGTAATAGTTACTTGGCCACCCCAGAAGTGTAGGCAGGATCTGACATCGCTAGCGACGTTGAGTACGGGGATGATGACCCCTCCCTCGAGGGTGACGATGAAGACACTTTGTAAATAAATCAAGTATAGTGTTAGACGTTTTGTTTGTGCATCTAAAATATATTTAATAAAACACAATGATTATAAGAGTATGTTCCTCATTCAAACTGATTTTAATATATTTTCCGAACCATGCACATCGGTATAAATCGTGTTACATTTGATTGATATTAAGTAGGCAAATAATAGCTTGCCCTCAAAATCTTGACTCCTACCAGTACCATTCATTTGCAGCAAGTGTACGAGCACTGTTTAGAGTGCTGTATAATATAAGTAAAAAAAAAAAACGAAAACTAGAATGGGCTAGATTAACTAAAATAAAACAATGTTGTTGACCTTTACACCTCTAACAATTGAGGGAAATGAGTCATTGCTTTTCATTTGAATTCTACTTCTAGTAACCGCTCCTGACTTGCTGCAAATAGAAAGCTACAGTGTCGAAACCTGAGCTCAAACAAAACGGATTGCCTTTTTGTATTCCCGCCCTGAATAGGTGTAGATCTAACAAATGAGCTATAGACTGGTTCATTATGTGGATGAATTACATACACTGAATTATTTGTAAAGTAGAAACAATACGAATATCAAGAAAATGGAAGAATTCGAAGCTAACAACTTAGTCCCAACAACAACAACAACAACAATAATAATAATAATAATAATAATAATAATAATAATAATAGTAAAATTACTGAGAATGTTAATGCAATCAAGGGGACGATGACAAATCCTGCTCACCATCACTGATATCGCTGAAGCCTAGGCTAGGTACTAACAAGGCCAGGAGAGACAAGGTCTACCCAATTTGGTGGAGTCGCCTCCCACTTGGGGTAACTACGTAGGTACCTGCTCATTACGGCAATCACCCGCTGACGCGATAAGGAGGTAGACAAAGCTCCGCCTACATGGGGGATTTAGGGGGAAGTGAGCAGATCTTCTCTTTCCCTTGGCCTTGGGTACTAATATCAATTACTGAATATGCCATCGGTAAGTGGGCAGAGCCGAAGTGAAGAGACGTTTTCCCCATATGTAAACTTCTCTTCTCATGGCGTCATAGGTTAACGTCGTTATTGTGTTCAAAACCCATACCTGCGATGGCTCTGGCACAGGAAACACTTTTATTCTGATAAGTACCGGAACTATTGAACTTAGGTACTAATAATACTTGCAAAAATTAGGTAGGGTTATAAAATATACACTTGCCAACTTTCACCTTTATCCGATGGTTTGATGAAAAGGTGTTGCCGAAAAACCATGTTTCATAGGCTCTGAATCCCTTAGTAGAGTCAAATTAATGCTACTATTGTTATTGATAGTACTGCTGTCTTATTATGGGGGGAGTGTAGCTTTCATAATGCAGCTGATCACTTTGATAAGTTTGTAGGTCTCGATACATATGCTAATTAATG
>NC_089752.1:58094174-58141674 GCF_040412425.1 Macrobrachium rosenbergii | reverse complement strand
TGTGCTGTTGGTTATTACTTTAATTACTTTAGTTCTTGAGAAAATCTCTGCTAAATATGTATTTCTAACTTGATGTTCGTTTTACTTTATACATCTACTGAAAATTATCTCTGGTTAACAAATTTTTTTTTGCTAAAAGCTTATTGTAATTGATTTTGATGCAATTGCTTGCTTTCGTAAAACATCCTCACATAAAATCAGATTTCCTTGCAAAAGTTTGATCATTTTCGAGTTACATTTCTGGGATTCCTGGGATCATAAATTTTGTGTATTTTCGTTTATCTGAGCGTGCACAATATATTTCTTTTATTATATTTTTTCTTATTTGTTTGAACCGCTGAAAACAAATGTCTATTATTCTTTGGTGCTGCCGATTTTTTTCCTAATCACTGAAGTGTTTTTTGCGTTATTTTTGGATATGTTTACAGAGGAATCATATTCATCGCGTATGACTTCAGCATAAATATACCATAAACATAATTCAGAACAGTTTTATTAATCGTCGGTGGTCTTGTGGTCTGCTCCTAGATATTCACAAGGAGCAAATAACAGATTAAAAAATATAAAATGAATGTAGTACTTTTGTTGTTTTATTCCATATGAATTTATTCACTTCAGGAGAATTTCGTCACGAGATCATAACCTGGGATCCTTGCTCTATTGGCACCTCCCCAAACAATCTAAACTCCACCCTTACCCACCCCGGGCTGTAATCCTGTACCTAAAATTGAGGACCTCTCAGGCTATGGATAAGAAAATGAATTATGGGGAATTTGTAGGACAGTTTTCTATTAAAAGACACTCCCTTCACCGCCCTCTCTCTCTCTCTCTCTCTCTCTCTCTCTCTCTCTCTCTCTCTCTCTCTCTCATAAGTTAGTTTTAGAGGAAGCAAAAGCTTCTTTATATCACTTTGATATTATAGAAACTGACTGCAAAACTTTCTCTCTCTCTCTCTCTCTCTCTCTCTCTCTCTCTCTCTCTCTCTCTCTCTCTCTCTCTCTCTCTCTCTCTCTCTCTCTCTCTCTCAGCAAAAGTTAAGTTTTATCTCTTACTGTTCGTACACGGTTTAACTGGATTGACTTTGACATTAAATGGAAAATTACTGCAATACTCTCTCTCTCTCTCTCTCTCTCTCTCTCTCTCTCTCTCTCTCTCTCTCTCTCTCTCTCTCTGCGGGTGTGAGAACGTAATAACTCTTGAACTGGTTCATTGATTTTCATTTAGGCCAGCGAAAATTGTCATATTTCAAGGTGCCTGTAAGGTGATTTGGTTTTAGGCCGGACACGCTCTGCGTTTATACTGACAAATACAAATATAACAAAAATAAATAAATTGGTAAATAAAAATATAATGCTTTATTCTTTCCGATCTGCTTGTCTCTTCAGGTCTCCATGAATTGTTTTTGAATATTTAAGTCCGATTTCGAATATTTTAAAGGCAAAAAAAAAAAAAGACACCGGCTTTTCGAAAACAACAGCACTATTTTTCTATACTATTATTTGACTGTCAAACAAGGTTATATCTTAAGTGACCTAGATGGAATGTTTCGAAAGGTCTCTTTGTTATACGAAACAAGATTACAACTGAAAACAGAAGGAAATCACCTTTTTGGAAGATTCTCAACAAATTTAGGAGAATTTGGACAGAGTTTTCTTGAAATCTATAAAATAAAGGGGCCTTTTTTCTGATAATTTTTCCACTTGCCATTTGGGAATTTTGGAATTTTGTTCCAAAATCATGTTTGTCTATGATTTCAAAGTTTCATACTATATTCAGTTGATGTGTGATTTCTAAACCCAAAAAAGAAAATAAAGTAACAATGTCAATACATTCCTCCACTGTTTTCCCTCCTCTCTTCGATAGCATTGAATTAAAGGCAGTTCATGTGATTGAATGACCTTGACTTAAACTGTCTCTGGATCATCTCTCTGTCCAGTGCAAGGGAACCTGTCATTTCTGTTCTTGCCGTCTCTTTCCCGTCACCGCTGTTTCAGCCTTTGTGAAGGTGAGATGAAGGAGCGGCAATGTCCTTCTTAAAGAAGGCATCGTCACACCTTTGAGGTCACCACATCCCTCGTTCACTTTTGTGAAAACCAATAGTTAAATTCGTATTTCCCTCAGTAGCAAAGTTTTGGAAATCGATCAGTATTTCCGTGTTCCCTTGTTCCTGTGATCTCCCATCCTTCGAAGGTTAATGTCTGTTATAGCCCTCACTATTTTTACCCTTCTCATATGCTCTTTTACTTCAGGCCTGGGCTACTTATGGACTGTAAACTGCCTTTGCCATCGGCCTTTTAAAAAAAGATTAATTTTCCTATCTTTTTCTGTATTTGTTTGTTTCTCATGTCTGTTCATCGTTCTGTCTGTTTTCTGTCTTTACTTCGAATGATTGGCTTACATATATCTTGTTCTTGCTCCCCCAGTGGAAATCCGTTTTTCCTGTATATATTGCCTTCTGTCTGACTGTTTCCTCTCGCTGTCTTTCTGTCCCTCCTTTGAACGATAGGTTCTTACATTTCTTCCTCAGCTTTCCAATAGTGGAAAAAAAAGAAAATATGTCTTGTTTGCAAAATAACCTGACGGGCGATATTTCAGGGGGTCTGGAGGATTTCTCTCTCTCTCTCTCTCTCTCTCTCTCTCTCTCTCTCTCTCTCTCTCTCTCTCTCTCTCTCTCTCTCATAGACACACACACACACACACACACACACACACGCAACGCACACACACAGCTCTCTTTACGGGCGACAGATTCCTTTTTTTTGAGAAAGTAGGAAATGTTTTCGAGGTTCCTATTGCTTCCTCCATTTGTATATTGATATTTGGGAAAAAAACACCTGAACAACAACAACAAAAGTTATGAGGCTAAAGTAATGTGTTTATGATTCCCGAATCCCAACAAATATCCTTACAATGGGTTTGCCGAGCAATTTTGACATCATTGCAGAATATAATTTTTGTTTCATTAGAGCATTTTTTATATTTCAAAACTCGCTAGGAAATATAAAAGAGGGTTATGTAAATCTCGAGTTCTAAAAATATACAAGACGTATGGAAGAGTAATATTAGTAATAATTCTCCGTCAGTTTTTCGTTCGCGCAAGTATTATTTTACTTTTCAAAACAAACGAAGACTATAATATTACCAGCAATGAACGATCCTCACAATATATAGGAGAAATATATGAGGAATATTTACCTTTCCATTTGTTATTCACGCTTAAAAAAGGCGGGGGCGGGGGATGGCGTATGGAAATATTCATTTGGTTAAAACCATATATGCCCGTTAATGCATCAGCAAAAGCGTATAAACACGGTATTACCACATTTCCGCTTTTACGCTTGCCCAAAGCCACCTGCTCTTTGAGATCATATTTTTTCTCTCTCTCTGCAGTAAGCGTGCGACTGGACTGAGTTTGGAAAATATAGTTATTTTAGTGTAGGACATATATATATATATATATATATATATATATATATATATATATATATATATATATATATATATATATATATATATACTCGTATATATATATATATATATATATATATATATATATATATATATATATATATATATATATATACTTTCAGTTAAACTCGGGTTTATTTTTTATCCATTCATTAAAGGAGAGTACCTTTTCCCTGCTTGTAAAAGTATGAAAGTACTTTCTTCCATGCTGTTAAGTGTAAGTCCATTTTTTCACCAAGCTATTATGAATGTATTTCCTTATCTGATATGGAGTTTAAACGAGTTTTTTTCCCTGGCTGTTGAAGTATGAACGTACTTTCTTCCATGCTGTTAAGTATGTGCCCATTTTTTCCCCAAGCTAGTATAAGTGCATTTCCTTCCCTGATATGGGAGTTTAAATGAGAGTACTTTTCCCTGGCTGTTAAAGTATGAAAGCACTTTCTTCCTTGCTGTTAAGTATGAGTCTGTTTTTCTCAAGCTAGCATGAGTTTATTTCTTTCCGTGATATGAGAGTATAAATCAGAGCATTTTTTCCCTGGGTGTTGAAGTATGAAAGTACTTTCTTCAGTGCTGTTAAGTGCGAATCCATTTTTCCCCAGTGTGTTATGAGTGTAGCCTTCCCTGAAATGAGACTGACGTACTGAGAACCAGTTCATTTTCATTTGTTCAGTGAAATATGTGTATTTTTCCATCCTGACAGGTAAACATGAGTACACGAGTGCATATTAGTCCATTTTCTCCGGTACTGATAAGTACGTGTGTATTTCATGCATTATTTTGAATATGAGTGTATTTTTTACGTTTGTGGATGTCCTCCATTACCTTCGTTATTCCTTGTATATTGTGTCTTTTGTTTGCTTTTGTTCTTTGTTTTCCTTTTTCTTAAAGGGCGTGGGCGGGGTGTGGGCGTGTCTGTGGCTGTTTTATCCTTCTCTGTTGTCTGAGGGAGGTAAAAGAATAAACCCTCTCTCTCTCTCTCTCTCTCTCTCTCTCTCTCTCTCTCTCTCTCGCTTCCCATGTCCTTGAGACCGCAAGAAGGTAAACATCAGTCTTGAGAGTACAAAAGCTCGTCTTCAGTACAGGGCGCTGCAAATTTTTCATAAGCCTACTTAATCCTAAGTCAGCTACCTAACCGCACACAACAGTTGAAGAAGGCTCTCTTCTGTTTCAGGCAAAATGAAAAGCAAACATGCCACGAAGAGGGCCTTTATTTTTTATTTTTTTACCTAATATCGATGGTCGAAGTCAGCTTATACCAACCAAGAAGGGAAACGTTTGTTCAAGTTGCTACACTTTTATTTGAATTTCTTTCTTTTATTAGTGATGATCCCAGTCACATGAGCGAGGAGGAATCAAAATGAACTTTACTTGGACTGTGGACCAGTCTCCTGTGGATGTTGTCCAACTGGAACCTCAAAAGTTCAAGCGAAGATGAAATGCATTAGGCTACTATCCTAAAACAATTCTCCTTGTATTTTGATAATTCACATACATTTTATCCATTTATTTATTAACGCGTAATTCATTTTTTCCTCTTCTAACAACTGAACCCTTCTTTCTGTATTTCCTGTTACCTTCTGTTACTTCTTTCAAATGAATGCCATCTATCTATAGATATAAAAATGGATGTATATATGTGTGTGTGTGTGTTTCACATACACTCTGAAACGCATAGAGCAATTTTAACCAAACTTGGTATACATATGACTTACCATGTGGGAAAGGACACTGTGGAGGTAAGACATCACTAGCACCAAAGTGGGGGGTTGTGGGAAGGGGGTGAAATGTAAAATTACAGAAAACGACATATATTAAAGGTTGCTGAGATGAATAGTGTCTATTAGTATCTAATTCATAGTTTTCGAGGCTGCTGAGATGAATAGTGACACTCCCGATGCCCTTTAACCCTATCAGGTGCAAGTTGGGTCCGGGCAGACCCACCCTACGGGATTTTTTTCATTTTTAGATATTTTTTTTTAATCGTTTCAAGTTGATTCTATGATTACTAAAGTATGGGAAATTATTCATTATTTTCATTTTCATTAGTTTTGTATGTCATATTAAAATGGTTTTCCCAGAATAAAACCGAAAATGTCGAACGAAACGATAAAAAAAGCAGAAGCGAAATTATTTGAAAAGAAATGTGTTACACTTCTGCCAGACGTACGACTAAACTGCAATATTGCACCAAGCAAATGGCAGAACCAATACCATAAAATCATGATATGAAACTTTCATTTGTATCTACAAGGTTTTTCAATACCTTTTTTTAACAAAGAATATGAAAATTAACAGACTGTTTGATCAAATCTAAGAACTACTAAAAACTGGAAAACGGGCACAATCAGATTATCGGAGACTAAAAGCTCATCACAGATCTTGCGTGACAGAGTCAGATGCGGGTCTTTTCCCACGCTGTTTCATATTGTCTATGCAGAAAAAAAACTGTAAGTGCTGACTGAGATAAAGTTCATTTATTCATTTTTGTTGAAGCCCATCACTCTTCGGGTAGATGAACTATGAGATCAAAGATTACCCACCATAGGTCTACTAGTCACCAAGCTTCGGACTACTTGAACTAATGTTGTAGTACATATAATCACTAAATAACAATATTGATTGCCTATAAGGCTATCTGTAGGTACTAGGAACTCTACTGAAGTATAGTTGTCAGAAACAATGTATAAATGAACAATGTACCTGACCTAAACCCATTGCACCACAACAGTGTGAAAAAGTAGGCCTATGCTGTGCTTTTCTGGCGCAGAATATTTAATATTCAGAACTGTATTCTGAAGCCCAGTCCCGCGAAACTCATTAGAAAAGCTTATTCAACACAAGAAAATATCAATGAAACATTAATAAATAACAATGCCCTAGTGTACATAGAGCATGTGCGTAGTCTACACGGTATAGAGTAAGTTTTAGTAATTAGCGTGACAGCAGGTGCAGTCTTTTGTCTTCGCTATTCAAACACTAGGAGAGCATTGTCTCGCGGACAAAATTCATCCAACTTACATTAGTCCTGAAAAGAGGTCATGCTCTAGGTCTATCTGCTTTATATACATACATACATACATATATATATATATATATATATATATATATATATATATGTGTGTGTGTGTGTGTGTGTGTGTGTGTGTGTGTGTGTGTGTGTGTTTCAAAAATATTGATGATTAAAGAGCAGACTAGGCCTAGGCTGCATGAAGACGGTAATATCAATATTGTCAGACGTATTTCCCTTTCATGACTGTAAATGATTACATATATATATGTATGTATATATATAATATGTATATATATACATATATACATGTATATATACTGTATATGTATGTATGTATATATATATATATATATATATATATATATATATATATATATATATATATATATATATATATAAAGCAGATAGACATAGAGCATGACCTCTTTTCCCAGACTAATGTGAGTTCGAAGAATGTTGTCAGGAGACAGAGTCGCTTCAGTTACTGATGTTTGAATAGCAATGACAGAAGATTGCACCCTGCTGTCATTCCTTCCAATATCTCAGATTTTGTGGGTGTCGTGTTTACACTCCTACGCGTCAACATATTGACTGTATCTTGTAAATCCATGTCTGACTTGTGACTGCAAAAGAAAGGCAAGTCAGTGGCGGCAATAGCATAGGTATAGTACAATTCTGCCAATAATGGAGATGAAGCCGCTTAGAAAACATGAAAAAACAATCTGGATAACCAAGGAAAGCAACATACACAAAAGCCAAGTGGCCCAGTTAGAGCCTAGGTTTTTCCATGGGTTGTTGGCTAGCCTGCCGGCCCACCCAGACTTAGTGTGTAACTGGTTGTCATGAATGGGGACAGAAAAAGGGCTTAGGTCTAGCAACTTCACCATACACACACACTCACAGACACACACACATGTTTGTATATATATATATATATATATATATATATATATATATATATATATATATATATATATATATATATATATGAGAGAGAGAGAGAGAGAGAGAGAGAGAGAGAGAGAGAGTTACACTATCTTAGTGCGTAATATCTCAAAATATATTTGTATTTTATTCCTAATATAATCTTCATTGATGTGATAGCAAAATCCTTTTGGAAATTTGTATACTTTAGTACACAGTATAGGCCTATGATTTTGCATATTAATAATGGGTTCATTTCGTATTCAGTAAATCTGAAGTAGGAAAGGCTCGGTAGAAAACTGAATAATTTATTAAAATTTTAAGCTGTTAAATATGAAAAATCTTTTATCAGTATCAAGTATTATTATAGATGTATGCACTTTCCAGGAGAAGAATTTTCAGAAAATCACCAATAACTTATAAATCTGCCCCCAAAAAAAAAGTAATAAAGTTTTACCGCATTGTTACAGTGCACTTTATTTAGACGAATAGGAACAAAAAAGTAATTTGGTAGTAGGTTTTCAGTAGATATTGTGTCATGCGTACCTAGAGTTTGTGCTGTCTGAGGTAGGGATACCGGAACGAAGGAAGAATAACCCAACACCCACAGCATGCTGTTTGCCTCTGTTTCATGCCACCTTATATATATATATATATATATATATATATATATATATATATATATATATATATATATATATATATACTGTATATGTGTGTGTGTGTAAATATGTTATATGTAGGCTTTGCTTGTGTTTGCCTACGTGTGGTCAGCATGTGCCTATGTGTGCTACCATGGTGATTGTTCATACTGAAACTTCAGCGGAGGTCAGCAATAGGACGGAAATAAGATGAGTGAATAAAGGATTTCAAAATGTAGAAAGATTTCCTTTAACTGATAGTCAACTGTCGTAATTTTTTTCTTTTCAATAGGTTGCTGGTAACCGCATTAGCTCTAGGCTCAAAATTAATAGTAAGGTAGGCTAATAAAGATGTCAAAGATATTTTCTGAACATGGACAGCCTGTGTTTGAGGATTGAGATGAGGAGCACTTATCAGAGGTAACAGGGATAGAACAAGAGCAAAATCTGGCTGGGTGGATAGATGACATCAACCAAAATGACGGATACGAAAGTGAGGAGCTAGACGAATATGAGGATAATGCAGCTGAAGTAGATGAATGGGTGCCGAGCAGACACAGAAAGCTGTTAACATATCAGAGAAATGTAAATTCTTTGGATAAATGTTTTGCCATAGGAAACTTTGATAAGTGCACTTTACCAGCCGAAACAAAAGAATATACTGCTGAAGTGGAAAAACCCAAACACAAAGTAGATGATGGCAAGAAAATAACTTGGATAAATAAGGGCCTTCCAAGTAATGAGAATGAACAAACATGAAACATTCCAACAGCCGGAGGTGTTGTAGGAGAAGCAAAAGAGGCTGGCACACCTTTGAAGGCATGGGCATTGTTTGTGTCTAATAACATAATTGATACAATTGTACTAAACACAAATGAAAAAATCCGGCAAAGGCTAGGCCAGTTGGAATTAAGTGAGGAAGAAATGAATAAAGGAAGTCATATCAGATTAATTGACTCGGTAGAAATGAAAAGCCTTGTCGGTCTGTTATATGCGAGAGGTTTGCTCGGACTAGATACCCATGATTATCATATACTGTTTCATGAATCATTTGGACATCCAATATGTGGTGCGGTGGTGTCTGCTAAAAGATTTGCTTTCATCAATGCCAATATTTCTTTTGATGACCTAAAAAACAAGACACCGCAGATGGATACACGATAGGTTTGCTGCAGCAAGAGGTGTTTTTGAATGCTTCAATAGAAACTGTAGTTCAGTGGTGCAGCCTGATGACTCCCTAACAATTGACGAAACATTGTATGGTTGCAGAACACAAATAGGTTTCCGTCAGTACAACAGGAGTAAGCCTGTTAGGTATGGCCTTTTATATAAGTCTATCAAGGATGTGAGATATCCCTTCACTTCCAAGACTGTTGTATATTCCGGCAAACCCATCGAGGGATCCGGGCCATTTTACGTAACAGGCAACCTAGCTACTGTGAAGGCCCTTATAAACCAACTGAAAAGTAGTATGGACTTGAGAGTTTAGACAGACTATATACCAGCATAGAACTGTTCGAGTGGCTCCTGGCACAGAATATTAATGGAAAGCAAGATAAATTTTACGAGGTGTACTGGGAAAAAAAGGAAGGAAAACTTTGCTTTAACTCCTTCATCAATCACACAAAGAGTAAAGGCCCAAGGAACGTTTTATTGCTTAGCACGATATCACCCCTGTTGGTCATTACCAAAGAAGCCTGCAATCTACAAACTCTACGACTTTGCTAAGGGAGGTACAGACATTATTGACCAAAGGACGCAATTTTACACTGTGAACACAAAATCCCGAAGATGGACAGTAAACGCCTTCTCTTTTGTCCTCGATACAGCTAGAGTAAATTCCCAGACAGTGTTCTCAATGAATACAGGCACTGACCCTCGACGCCTAAATTCTTTTACATTTGGGTGGGATTTAGTTAAATCTCTTTGTACTTCTCAAATAGAGAAAAGGCAGTAGGTCAAGAATTTGCACAGCAGTATTGTGGCGAAGATGAACATTATACTTGGGAATCCGAAACCAGTTTCAGTGCTAGTAAGTAATGAACTTCGTGCATACACGTCAGAAAAAGGAAAACGGTGCGCACCATGCCTGGTAGTGGGTTTTCGGCGTCAGTTGGTAAACTCTCCAAGATCAAACATCAGTGTCAGCTATGCCGGAGTGCAACCTGCCCACAGCATATTGTTCACGCCTGTTGCAACTGTTACAAGTTGCACATGTCATAATGATACAACACACCCTGTATATTTTCATTTGGGTGCTAGTGATATGTATGTTTTCTTTTTTGTTGTTCTTCATAAGCCAGATGTTAATCATTCCTCTTGAAATAAATGGTAGGCTACTAATTTTTAACAAAATCAAATATTAATCGTAATTCTTTTGCTTGGCCCGGTACTGTGCACTGTTAACAAAGACTAAAGGTCTGCAATGGTTTTTTTTATATACAAGGAATTTTGTTTATTTTTGTCTCCTGAAGACATAATATTATTACTGATGTTATTACTGTCTTTATTATTGTCACTTCTATTCTCATCTTAGACAAGCACTAAACGTCTGCAAATTTAGTTGTTCTTTTCGTCTTCCTATACTACAGGTGGGATGTAGTCATTATTATTATTGCTGTTGTTGTTGGTAATATTAATAATAATGATTATTTATCATTAGTATTATGATGATGATATTTGCCTCCTTATATGTAAAGGAAAATAATGTTTTGTGTGTAAAGTTTACCTGTTTTGGTGGTAAAATTTTATTTTGAAATAGTTTTCTAATCTTTTTTCCCTCCCTTGATATTTCAGCAACATAATTTATGTAGTGTTAATCAGTACTCATTATTTTAAAAACATGCTTTTTTACTGGAGAAGGAGGCCTTTGAACAAAATTCCGTGATTGGATAATGTCACATTTTTTCTACTGTACCGGCTGTACCTCAATGTAAAGCAATTATATTGCAAGTATTAACAGTCTATTTGAAATACACTAATATAATGCGATAAAACACTGTACTCACTATATTTGTTCATATGAGGAAATAAAAAGTGAAAACGCATATAAACGTGATGAATAGGAGAGGTAATATTTAATTCAACATAAAAAAAGAAATCTTGTTCAAGAAATAGTTATGCTGTGTTCTTTGGCCCTAGCATTGTCAGAAACTCAATGTCCTTTGTACCAAGTGGAATAAAAACTCTGAAAGCACTAAACCAGGATGTAACTAACGAAACCAGCACTAGCACTTACAGGTTAAATAAATATTATTCAAAAAAAACCATATAAAACCATATGAATAATGTATTCTATATATATATATATATATATATATATATATATATATGATATATATATATATATATATATATATATATATATATATATATATATATATATATATATATATATATATATATATATATATATATATATATATTGTGTATGTATATACATGTGTGTATGTATTTATTCACCATTTAGTTTCGGCATGAACAGAAACTGCTGGAAAGTAAAATAGCTATAGTCTATTCCATTCCATTTGTCGCCTCACCAACACAGGTTTTGGGCAGATGTGGCATACGCAAAGCTATCTCGTGTTCGGCTACAATCAGTGCTTCCCATATCTTAGGCTTACTGTGATAAAGATGCAAGCTACTTCTTCAGTAATATATCTGAATGCTTATATTTACAAAGAACCTTCACTTTCGATAATAAAACAATACAAGCACACGAAAGACGAGCTTGTATGATTGTATCAAATAGTCTACGCAGACCAAACAAATAAACGATGGTCTGTCAGTAACCCATTTGTCTCACTGTTGGTAGCCAGAAAGACATCTGGCTGTGCGAGTGCGAGTAAAAGGCATTTTAATTATTTCTCGCATACAAATTACGTGAGTAGAGGCAATATTCGAAATGGCATGGAATATTGTTGTCTGAGGCATGAAGCTGTCTAGGGAGGGTAAAAGGAACAACCACTGCAACATTGGATGGAAGGCGATGCATGACCGTGGTATTCCAGTTTTCTATTCAGAATACTTTCCGTATTTACATAACTTTTTATTGAACTACAAATCTTTATAATAGCCCAGTAACTGGGCAATTTCAGTAGTGTTTGGCAAGTAACTTATCGAGCAAAAGTTTGAAATCTTATTGGGGTCCTGTCACCTTTGCTTATTGATGACACACACACATGTATATATATATATATATATATATATATATATATGTATATATATATATATATATATATATATATATATATATATATATGATATGAAAAGCTGTAGCTCTAGATTTTTTTTTCAAAAAGGCACTGGGAAGACTCTTTAGATAGAATGAATAATAGTTGCAATAAGTAGGTTTTTTGACTACTTTGAAATGAAAATGTTCCTAAAAGAAGGACAGTAAAATTAAATATCTGGTATAGGTCTATCGTTCGTTTGTCAATGCTCCGGGTTCTAGCGGTTGGCATATTTCAAGGTTGTTTTTCCAGTTTACGGAGGTACATATAACTTTGCTTTCATAATAAAGTTATTTTTATGTTGATGCAATGAAATCTACATGGATTAAAGTTTGAATGATAACGAAATTTTTTTATCTAAACAGTTTGTGGACATAGGTCTACCTGTAGCGTGGGCTATATAAGGAAAAAAAAAAATTTTTTTTGAAGGCTCCATCCTTCGTTTGCGTTTGACACGAGTAGACTGATACAAACTGTCAAGCTCATCTTTCTGTGCTTGTAAGGGTATATTACTGATACAGATCAGCTTGTTTACAAAGTGTGAAGGTTCTTGTATATATAAACATTGAAATGTTCACCCGTGGGTGGACTGATGATGAGCTGTGGCAGACGATAGCACATTCGGTTCCCAAGCATTTTCACTGTGATCGTAGTGGAATGGGATATAGAATTTAGGCCAAAGACCAAGCACTGTGACCAAAGAGGCAGAAGCGTCGTGAGGGGGGGGGGGGGCGGGGGGAGGCTGGGGGGGAATATATGTCCCCGGGCGAAGCATTGAGGGGGCGCCAGTTGAAGTTGGGAAGACATCTATTTTGGGGGAAATGGGGTGATGAAACCAGTAACGTAGAATCTTTAAGTTTATATAAGTTTTCAGTACATATTTTATATTTAATGAAGATTGACTTCCTTTAATGTTCATTATATATAAATGCAATCATTATGTGTTAATTACTATACTATCAAATTTTATTACGTACTTATAAAATAAGTGATTCAGTGACTGCGAGTCAGTGCAAAGATATTGGATAATTACCCCCATCAATCTGGTGTTTCGTCTTCTTTCGTGAGCATTTTTTGTTCATAATGAACTGCAGACTACAATTATTTCTGCATTTTCATAAAGCTGAGGCTGATGTTATTATCAATACATAAAGTATTTTATTTATCTTTTGCAACGAAAAATGTAGTAGGAAATTTTAATTTATGCAACTTTTTTCATTCTCGAATGAGAAAGACGTCAGTCACAACAACACTGTCAAGTTGTCAACACAACTTCACAATTGTATACACGCCGTGAGAACCAAGGTATGAAAAAGTTTAGCACAGACGGTAGCCACAGAGCCCAGGCCCCAGAGGTAGACTAAATCAATTTTACTAATACTAGACTAGGAAGTGATTGCTAGTTTGTCTTAATTAAGCGGCTATTACAAGGGTAAGTTTTGCGTGAGCACAGCACCTGGTATTCCATCATCTCAGCATGCTCAGGCCAGCATAATCAGGATATACTGCTTAAACAAAGTCTCCATAATTTTCTATGAATATATACATGTATAAACATAACGAAAGAAAAAGTGAGTTAATTTGATATCCTGTATGTGCATACTGTACTGATAAAACTTAGTACATTGTAATAGAATTAAGAAAAGAAAGACAAATTTTTCTAAGAGCTATATAAATAATCCCTCAGTTCCCTGGTGTAGGCATCTTTGTCCGTGTTTCATCAATAGGCCTAGCTTCATAGAAGATGGTATGTTTTAATTTTTCAGAGATCATAAGATATGTAGAGATAAACTATGCAGAAAAAACAGTTTGCGTGAAAGAAAGTTTCCTTGGATTTATTCAAGTACACCGAAAGGATGCAGCAAGTACGGTAAGTGCAGTAATGCAGCAGCTGGAGAAAGATCATTTGCCTTTTCAAGACTGTCGTTCTCAGTGTTAAGATAATGCTGCTGTCATGTCTGGATACAAATCAGGAGTACAACAGGTACTTACTACAGTGATCCCTAAAGCAATATATGTGAACTGTAACAACCACTCACTAAATTTGGCTGCTGTTCATTGCGCTAGTCATGAGGTGGTGATGGTCACATTTTTGGAACTGCAGGCAGTCTATGTTTTCTTTTCAAGGTCAGACCTATAGATGGGAGATTAAAGAAGAATTTGCCCTATATCTGTGAGAGCTGAATCTGAAACTCAACTGAGTGTTAGAGCTGCTGCAGTTTCGACCCATACATGAAAATGTGGGGATTTGGTCCAACTTTTTCAGACCATTGAAAAGATTTGAATGAGACAACAGATACCAGAAGTGAAAACAACACAGGTATTGAGCAGAATTTTGACATTTGATTTCTTTTGGTTGCTCTAAGTTTTGGAACATTTTACTTACCAAGATTGACAGAGTCCAGAAGGGCTGCAGGTTCCAAAATGAATTTCCATGAGGCAACACAAGATATCCAGGCGTTGCAAGTTTATTTCATACTAACGAGGATATCTGCCAGACATCTATCAAAAAAGCAAAGGAGTTCTGTCATGCGTGGATGTGAGAATCGTTAGACGATGTAGTGTGAAGAAAATGCCTGTGAAACTGGAGATGATGCAGCTTTCAGCAGAAATGAAATGCAACGTCTGCTAAAAAAATACCATTGACAGAATGCGTAATGAATGGGCGAATATTCATCAGATTGCATAAACTGATTCAAAGTTTAGCTTTGATTGGATTATTATTAAGGAGTTGCTATTTACAACCAATGAAGCACACATCAAAGAAAGGTGCATTAATGTGGGTAAGTTTTATGACACTGACTTAGAAGGCTTGAAACTGTTCAGCGAAATTGTAGATTGCAGAACATGTTTAAAACACGAGATGATGTCTGGATCACTAACCCACAGGAATTACTTGTTTCATTGTACAATATGGGGATGAAAGTTTTTTCCTAAACCTTCGAGTTGCCCTTCAGATACTGCTTTGACCATTGCAGTATCAATTGCTAGTTGTGAGCGATCATTTAGTGTTGAAACTTATCCTCGCATCTGCGAACATCTATGGGGCAAGAGAGATTGTCAGCTTTAATTCTACTAAGTGTAGAGCAAGAGATCGCAAACAAAATAAACTTTGATGATGTGATAGACAAGTTTGCGGCTGTAAAGGCTAGAAAGATAAAACTGTAAACACATTGTAACGTGCATCAATACTTAATGTCCTACAGTTCATTGTCAATCCTTTTCTTTGTTTAGGTTTTCTGTTATCAATATCTGTCTAATTATCTTTACATTCTAATACCTTTATACCGTTTTATTTCCTTGAATATGGTTGATCCAAAGCATCCATCACTTTAATCTTTTTGTTTTCATTATTTTGACGCATGTTAAACATTCTTTAAAGAAAAGTAAGGTTTATAGCTAGTGAACTAATTCATCTTTGCTCTTATCAGTTTTCTTTTCAGGTATTATAACTATTCAGTCTTTACCACAAAATCTATATTTTTTTTTCTAGTATTAACTTCTGTGCTGGCAACAAATTGTACATTTTCATTATTTTCTTAGCCCCCTGTATTCCCTAATGTTTAACTCCTTTTTTAGTCAAATTTATTTAATTTGCCATTTGTCTTTGGTTATTAAGAATTACTGGTTACTGTGATGTTTTACTTTAATCTGCATTTTAGTTATCTTATCAACATTTTGAAATATATTTATGAGGACTAATGATTAATTAATTACAGTATATCTATTATATGTAAAATAAACTATTTCAGTTTGCAAATTCGGTTTGTGTTCTGTCATTCCAGAATATTATTATGCAAATTAGAATGTTTTGTTTTCAACACAATATCTCTAAATTAATGAAGGCAAACATTTTCTGCCAAGATTAGCACACTCAAATGAAAATAGTCCTCCCCCTGGGGGCCCCCCCCTTTGGGGGCACCATAAAAGACTTTGCTCCCGGGCGCCAGCAACTCTCACGACGCCGCTGAAAAAGAGGTCATTCAGTACTTAAAGGGAAATTGAGAGTAGAAAGGCTTGAAAGGTATAACATGAGGAAAATCTCGCAATTGCACTATGATCGTTGGTGCCGAGTCAACCAGCGCCGTCAGTTTTCAAAGGAAGTTCATGCAGTACGACATTTGGGCAACTTTCAAAGTCATTATATTGACACGTGGTTACCACTCATGATGTATCGATAGTGAATCTATGGTTTGCATCGTGGTATTTGAAAAATCTGAATACTTGCACCAAATAAGGTTAAGCCCAAGTTCAGTCCCGACAGGGACGGGGGTGGGAAGGGGGTGACATGTAAAAATAACTGAAACGACAGATATTAGTGTCTAACCCATAGTTTTCGAGGTCCCTGAGAAGAATAGTGACACTCCCGATGCCCTTTAAGTCCAAGTTAACCCCCAATAAGGAGGGGGTGAGAAGGGGTGGGAAGGGGGTGACATGTAAAAATAACCGAAACGACAGATGTGAGTGTCTAATCCATAGTTTTCGAGGTCGCTGAGATGAATATTGACACTCCCGATGCCCTTCAAGTCCAAGTTCAGCCCTGATTGGAAGGGGGGTTGGGAAGGGGGTGATATGCAAAAATAACCGAAAGCGACAGATATTAGTGCCTAATCCATAGTTTTCGAGGTTGCTGAGAAGAATAGTAACACTCCTGACGCCCTTTAATTCCAAGTTCAATCCCGATAGGAAGGGGGCTGGGAAGGGGTGGGAAGGTGGTGACATGTAAAAATAACCGAAAACTACAGATATTAGTGTCTAATCCATAGTTTTTGAGGTCACTGAGATGAATAGTGAAACTCCTGATGCCCTTTAAGTCCAAGTTCAGCGCCAATAGGAAGGGGGGCTGGTGAGAAGGGGTGAAAAATAAAATGTCAAAAATGACAGATATTGAGTCTAATCCATAGTTTTCGAGATCGCTAGGATGAATAGAGAAACTCCTGATACCCTTCAAGTCCAAGTTCAGCCCCAGTAGGAATGTGGGGTGAGAAGTGGTGAAATATAAAATGTCAGTAATGTTGGGCAATGTAGCTGAAGCAACTATCTTAACGGGAATGGTGGAGAGAGAGAGAGAGAGAGAGAGAGAGAGAGAGAGAGGGGTTTATCAGTTGTCATTCAGAGATTTCCTGGGCAGCGCCAGGTTGATCAGCTAATATTCTTTAAAACTTGAATTTCAAGTCAGTGACCCTATGGGCTTGTCCTATATGAGTATGGTTCTTTTTCTCAATAATAATAATAATAATAATAATAATAATAATAATAATAATAATAATAATAATAATAATAATAATAATAATAAAAATCTGCTGTTACTATCGCTCAAGTAACTAGACATTTTATTTAATCCTAAATTCTTGTGTAGTGTCGATGATCCCAGTCACATAAGAGACCAAGAATTGATGACAATGAGGCAAATAATGTAATAATTGCTCGTGCGAAATATTGTTTATCTGAACGTTAATTTCCTCAAAAATCATTTCTAACATACCACTTATTGGTGTATATTTCACCTTTGCTTGTCCCAGGAGGGACTATGGGATGATAGGAATCTCTTAAGACCTTGAATGCCAAAAGGTCAGAGGCTGCGGAGACATGATGAGATTAAAAAGATTAAGTTTATTTTTATTTGGAATTTGAAATGGAGTTGCAGCAAACAGTCAAAGGTTTTTTGTGTTATTTACATCCGGGATATCATCTGTAGTTACAAAATTTGTTGAATAATAAATTAGACCATAGGTAGTTTTGTAATATGTTCTTCAAATCCTCTTCAGGATGATTCATATATTTTTCCCAATTTCAGATAAGGACGTCATTGGCCGCTGAGTTATATGAGGTCTTCCTAGCAAAGTGAGTTTAGAACTATATATATTTCCTTGAAATTTTTAATATTAAGAGATACGTTTAATTTTTTTTTTTTTTTTGTTCGGGTGATGCTTTAAAAAAGTAGAAATAATGAGCATGTATCCAGTGGACTACGTATAGAAATCAAACAGAGGCTAGCCATCATTATAAGTCTATACGAATTTTCTACAGAAAACCAAAGTTATTATATGATAAATCATATGCAGATTATGTACAGATATAGGGCAATGAATAGAATGCTCAAGTCTGCTATGCAAGCCTTTGATACAAAAGATTTTCATTTTAGGAAACGGATTTATCAAGCAAAGTCTATTGAACGAAGCCTAATGGTTACATAATATGGCCAGTACTTATTTTATTTTGAGTCAAAGGGAGGAAGGAGCGACTCCAACCCGCGGCCCCCCCCACAAAAAAAGAAAAAAAAAAATACTAAAGAAACTTTTATATTGTTACCCCTGGTCTTACGCCTCTGCTTATTAATGTCAATTCCTGCCATATAGTTCAGTAAATGGCAAATTTCATGAGGAAAGTTTTACATTGTTACTTTGGGTGATAGGCTTACGTTAGATAGCTCAATTGTCTAGGTTAGGTGGAGAAAGAAGTTATCAACAAAAAAAGATAAAAACCCCATTTTGTCACCTTGGGCAATATGCCCACTCAACTTGGTTAATTATCTGCGCCAGGTGGGACGAACAGTTCAAAAAACTATTTACGCCGTGTATTGTCACCTTGAGGAACACCAATTTTTGACATAAAGTTAGAAAAACTTTGATATTCAATCAGCCTTATTTTATGAACTATGTGATACAGATCAGAATGAATGATGAAGTTCTATTGTCACCGGTAGGAGAGAGAGAGAGAGAGAGAGAGAGAGAAGAAGAAAGAAGAGAGAAGAAGAAAAGAAGAAATCGTTTCAAAATCAAGACTTTTCAAAGAGCTAATTGTAGGCGTATATACAACGTTACTTCGTGGCTTCTTTGTCCATCACAAATATCGAGGATATAAAAGGCCTACATTCTTCCCATTCATTAGGCTTATTGAGTTTATTAAATAAACTTTGATTGATAAGAGAGGACTTCAAAGGGAGCGGCTATTTTGTTTCCTTTCTTTAGTTAACGCCAGAAAAAATTTAATTGGCACCTAAAAGTGAGTGATATAAAATTATGTAGAAATTATTATTATTATTATTATTATTATTATTATTATTATTATTATTATTATTATTATTATTATTCAATCTTTCGGGAGAATTTAAACAGCAAATGAGCAGATAATCTTATTTTCTATTTCCAGGCGACATTACTAGCATATTATTATTATTATCATTATTATTAGTAGTAGTGTGTATCAGGTCCACAATAATATTCAAAGGTATTCTTGTTGATTTTATAAAAATCAACATAAGAAGATTAGTCGAGGGCGCCGCCATAAATATAGGAGAATCATCTAAGGGAAACAAGTCGTTCGTTAACGAGGACCCGCTAGTTAACTTTCATTTAATCAAAACATATATTAAAGGTTTTAATGTTAGGTTCAGGCTCCGTCTTTCCTTCAAATCTGATGCTGCCGTTATTTCTGACATCGCCCCGAGACACCATTATAACAGCCAGGATTCCGAGGATGTCACCGCTAACAATGAATTGCATGCAGAACAACAACAACAGGTGAGGAGATCAGGAAAAGGGATAGCCACGCGGAATATAAGAGGAGGAGAAGCAATCACCTAGTTGGACCAGTTGACCGTCATGCTTGTCGCCTCGTCAAACGGAAAAACACATCGTTGAGGTCGTCCGCTGGTTCCACACTAAAACTGGAGCTAACATATTTACTTATTGTCAATAATTTTTAGTTAGACTGAAGATGAACTCACGACAGGGTTCAAGCTTTTGTAACTTTTTATAAACAACATGAATACCTTTTAATTGTGTTGTGGACTGTTTTTTGTATTCCCGTTCTCGATCTAGAGGAGAAAGACCTAAGTAGTAGTAGTAGTAGCAGCAGTAGTAGTAGTGGTAGTAGTAGTAGTAGTAGTAATAGTGATAGTTGGTTTTCAGCTGTTGTTGCGGGAGAAAATTCAATTGACTACTAACAAGCATTTATAGCATTCTCTTAAGTACAAAATCATTTCTCCTTAGAGGATGATGATCTTATAAGGTCTAATTCACTTTGAACCAAATCAGACAATTAGGGACTCCTGAGATTTCATACTAGCTCTTTTCTTGGATGCGTAACAGTGTAAATTATTTATTGGATCATAATAGATAAGTTACGATGCTGAGATTCTTAACAGAAGATAAACAAGTATTTAAATCCTTTTCCAGAGAAGAAATAGAATGAAATATAGGCAAGTATATATATATATATATATATATATATATATATATATATATATCTATATATATATATACTGTATGTATGTATGTATGTATGTATGTAATAACATGTATGTATGTACTTATGTATGTATGTATGTATGTATGTATGTATGTGTTTAGGAAACTCAGTTTACTTTTTAAATGTTAAGTAAAAATGAAAACTTAATTATGGAAGGGACAGTAAAGGTACCTAAGTATTCAAGTCTATAAATGCTTATATATATATATATATATATATATATATATATATATATATATATATATATATATATATATATATATATATATATACACACTATATATACACGAGGTGTGTCCCAAAAGTACTGAAACGAATTTTTTAATCCTTGGTGGGCGTGATGTATAACCCAATCAGGGAGTGGGATGGTTAAGCAGGGATATGGAGGAGATATTGTAACTACTGTCAGTTGACTACGAGCAATTAGAAGAAGTAGGTGTTTTAAGAATTGCTGTTGTATATGGCAGTCTCGTTTCAATCCGAAATGCAGCCATCTACCGAACAATTATGTGCTATCAAATTTTTTGTTTTACTTGGGAAATCCTTTTCGGAAACGGTTGAAATGATTAACTCTGCGTATGGAAAACATGCACTGTCAAGGACACAAATCTACAGATGCATAAGACCTTCAAGGAAGGCCGTGAAAATGTTGAAGATGAACCACGATCTGGGCGCCCTTCGTCATCAAGAACAGATGAAAATGTTGCCCGTGTGAAGGCTGTCCTGGACACTGACAGGTGAATGAACATCAGACTCACTGATGATGAAGTAGGAATACCAAAAACAGTCGTCCATCGAATTGTTACCGAGGATTTGAACACGAAAATTTGCGCCAAACTTGTACCCAAGAACTTGACTGAGGAACAGAAAGAAACGCTTCTTTCCATTTGTCAGGATATTGTCAATCGTTTGCCTACTGAACCAAACATGTTAAATAAAGTGATTACTGGTGACGAATCAAGGGTGTTCAGTACGATCCCGAAATAAAATGTAAAGTTGTAGTGCACACTCAACATCACAAACCAAAAGAAAGCGCATGACCAAATCTCAGTGAAATCGATGTTGAATATGCTTTCGATGCAAAGAGGTCATCCACAAAGTTTGTACCTCAGGGGACCACTGTTAACTAAACCTTTTACCGAGGAAGTTTACAGAACATTTGAGAAAAAGAGTTTTGCAGGTTCGCCTGAGACTGCCACTTCTGGATCCTTCACCACGGCAGTGCACCGTGTCACACCACTTTGTCTGTCAACGAATTTTTGGCAGAAATCCATTTGCAACTCTTCTACGCCCTTTAGCCCAGATCTGGCCCCCTGTGACTTTTATTTTCAAAATTGAAATCTCACCTCAAAGGACTCATTTCCCAGAACTTGGAGAATATCAAGTGCGATATGAGTCTGTAACATTTTGGAAAATGACTTCCAGCACTGCTAAGAAAAATGGAAAAATCAACTGGAACCAACTGTATTAATTCCAGGGGATGTGTTTTGCAGGAGACGATGTTCGCTGTAAAATTCTCAATAAAAACATACCATGTGAATTTAGTTTCATTAACACACTGTTCTATATATGTATATATGTGTGTGTGTGTATGTTTATATATACACAGAACTTATATATATATATACATATAACCACATATATATATATATATATATATATAAATATATATATATATATATATATATATATATATATATATATATATATATATATATATATATAAATTTATCTTTGCGTGATTTATATACAATCATGAAGCTAAATAATAAAGCTTAATATCAAATTCACGCTACCTCAGTATATCTCGTAGCTTCATGATTGTATATAAAGCGCAGTGTGATAAAAGAACCTATAATAAAACTGCGTGTTCCCAAACGTACCAATGAACTGTCATGGCGGAAGTGGGTCATTGCCGAGAATAGTACATTTCCCCGCTCATTGACGTAAAGCAATACCTCTCGGCAAGAGACATACCTCTCTTGATGGCTCAATGGTTAAACGTCCACTGGAGTCATGAATGGGTTTTCGTCACGGGTTCGTGTCCGACGATTCAATTCATTTATCATATATAAATTCCTTCGGCGACAATTCTCCAACGGAGATATGCCGAGTGGCAATGAAGATTTTCGATATTAAGCGACATTTTGTAACTACTATGATTGTATATATATATATTATATATATATATAATATATATATATATATATATATATATATATATAATATATATATATATATATATATATATGGAACAAAATCAATACACGTTTGACAAATAAATTTTCTGGCTTACATCAGGATCGAACCCGGGTAAGACCAAAGTAGGTGGACAATGGAATAGGGTTTGTTAGTACGGTTATACTATGCCGTGCTTATTATAACTATGGCATTAATAAAATTTTCAGCGCTTTTGTATTGTATAAGTTGTTAGTATAACTGTATATGTAATCTCAAGAATAAATGTTATCATTTACTGTCCACCTACTTTTAGTTTCATATATATATATATATATATATATATATATATATATATATATATATATATATATATATATATATATATATATTTTGTGTGTGTGTGTGTGTGTAGAATCTACTGGTTTTACCAGATACTGTAATAGCAATGCCATCTTAACTACTCCGAATTCTTGCTTTTTTGAATACGCTTGTCATAAAGCCTTAAGATCCAAGCGCAAAAAATATGGAGAAAGAAATTATGATGTCCGGTAGCAGGAACAGACCTGGGTTCGTCTCCCTTTTTCAGACATCATAAGTTCTTCATATTTCTTACACCTGGATCTTAAAACTGTAGTGACAACGTAATCAAAAAAAGAAGCGCAAAGATTAAGAGTTAAGAACATTATCAACTTTAATATTACAACTTTATATATATATATATATATATATATATATATATATATATATATATATATATATATATATACACATACATATATATATATTATATATATGTGTATATATATATGTATATATATTACTTTTATCACGTACCGTGATTCATATACAATCAGTAAATACATACGTCACTTTAATATCAATTCTCTACCTCCCGGAAATAATATATTTTTTCATATATATACCAAAGGAATTTTAGTTGATAATAAGTTCGTCGTCCGTGAAGCCAGAACCAACGAGACAAGAACTCCAGGACTATAGTGGACGCATTAGCCTCACTTGCTGGCCGTGGGTTATTGCGTCAGTAGCAGTCTGGGTTCTTGTCGCTGCTAATTCCAGCCACGACTAACATAATATCAACTAAAAAATTCCCCTTCGGTAGCATATACGAAAAATATTATTTCAAATAAGCAATCGGATATTAAAAGGACATTTTTTTAACATACTGATTATATATATATATATATATATATATATATATATATATATATATATATATATATATATATATGAACATTTATAGACTTGAATACTTACTTACTTTACTGTCCCATTTTTAATTAAGGTTTCATTTTTCCTCAACAATTAAAAGTAACTGAGTTTCCCAGTCGAGAGTTTTGTTCATTATTGAAAACGAACCCATTTATTGCTGCCGTCTCAGGTCAATATCCAATTTCTTTTTGTTGTCCGATCTTGCAAAATCTCCATTGCCAATTTCCGCAAGCTTTAGACTTGTGACGCCAGTTTGTGGGGTTCATTCAATCAATCGGTCACCTGTGTGATTGATTGACCTAAGAAACGTTAAATGCTGCTAATGACGCGATCAAAAGTGTTTCTGACACTTCGTAATAGCGGGGACGACATAAAAGGAATTAAGGTCTCTCTCTCTCTCTCTCTCTCTCTCTCGCTCTCTCTCTCTCTCTCTCTCTCTCTCTTTCAGTGATATGAAACTGTTTTTTTTTTTGTTTTTTTATCGAATACCACAACACTGAAACATGCAGCTATAACTTTGTCCTGTCTGCTGACTCAGCATTAGAATCTGTGTTGATTACAGTTTTCGTTTTTAATTTCATTTTGTATTCTGTATTGCAACAGATGGCACCACAATTCATTCTTCCGTAATTTACGCATTGTGGTATTATGTTACCATTAATATTATTGTGTGTGTGTATTATTGTGTGTGTGTATTATTATTGTTATTATACAGTAGATGAAACCTATTCATATGGAACAAGCTCGCAGGGGCCATTGACTTTAAAGCCAAGCTTCCAAAAAATGTGGTGTTCATTAGGAAGAATTAAGATGAAGTAAAGTGAAATACGGAAAGAAGAGATCATGTGCAGAACACGTCAGCAAAAACCTGCTGAGTTATTTTGACGTACAGCAGATAAATCATTCCTTATATTGATGGAAGGGTAGACGTTTTAATAAACGTCCACAAGGGAAATACAAGTCACGTAGTCTCTCTGTCCTCGAGTGAGGAGGTCTTCACTGGAGTTTGACAGTGCGACAGATATTGGTCAGCATACGTGCCTGTCTATCGCTACAAACAACAGACACATGAAGAGACAAATCACGAATCCGAGTATATTCAAGACAGAGATAAGAAATTACAGATATGCATATTAAAAGCTTCAAATTTTCTAGATTTTATGCGTTTTCTAGCTTATCCGAGGATATGCCTCACTGTTTTTTTTTTTTTAAATTTCTTTTGGGCCTTTGTTCTGCATGTGTTTATTAAAAGCTTTGGAATTTGTAGTCTTCTTCTGTTCTCCCTGGCGACTCCGAGGATGTGCTTCACTCTTTCTTTCGTTTTTTTTTTTATAATTGCCTTTAGGTGTGGGTTAGATTCGGTTAGCAAGGCGCCTGTCTCGCCGTCCTCTTTATTTTAGAAGAAATTTTATATTTTGCATAGTCGGGCGATGTAAATTTGTTCATGGCTGGCACCAATTTTTTTATATAAATGTTCTGGACACTTTGATCCTTTCTATTAACTGTTTTCCTGAAATATTTCACTAAATGATCGCATCCCCCTGTCCTCTTAAACCTAAACACTCTATTTAATTGACCGGAAACTGGTGTAGGATTGCCAAAAGAACGGGACATTTGCTCTGAAATTCTGGTTCTTTTTGGCCTCCTTTTTCCTTCGATCTGCCAACGATCTCTCGTCAGAGGTGGATAAAAAGCGAGTGGAATGGCAAGCAAGCAAGCAGCCCTGATGTTCATTTGGGATTTCCAGCGAGAGGACGACAAAATACGGGTAAATGTATTTTGATGGATGGAGCAAGTTTTGTGTTTATTGGACGATTTTTTTTTTCTCTCTCTCGTATCGGAAATGGGACGCCATATTGATTTCAGATATTTTGAATTCATTATTTTTTTCTTCCAAAATCCTGAATTCATGCGGTTGTTACTCAAAAGGGGGGGATGAATTTCAATGGAGTTAAAGGAAAAGGGATTTTGAAGCATCTCTTGGAATATTAATCGTTTTGGAATATGTACAAATGATTTTTTTTTTGTGCATCTCAGGAAACGATTCTGGTAGTGATGCCATGCATAAGTTTTGCTTTTTTCGATTCGAAACTGGTAGGTTGTTGCTTACGCTCGCACAACCTACTAGGTATACATACATAAATACACATACACATACATATATATATATATATATATGTATATATACACACACCCACACATGCACACACACACGCATATATATATTATATATATACTGTATATGTATGTATACATACACACACACATATATGTATTCCACACTGTGCCTCTTCCCTTTCAAGAGGAATTCTGTAGGATGAGTATGCTAGCCCCATGACCTGTTGCTACGAGCTACGGACCATGCGAATGGTATCCCAGTTCTCTTCCACTCAGCAACCATTAGTATATGATTACATCACGAACAGAGTAGCTGAAGGCTAAGTTAAAAGAATTTAAAGGAGTCATTCTGTCACAGACAGGTGAGCATTGGATGAACACGAAATACGATCAATCTTCCTCGGCTGCTAATATCTGATTAGGAGTCTGATGAACTGTAAAATCATTATTTTTTCCTTCAGCAGTTAATTATTCCCAAGGCCAATCTAGTGTGGACGGTGTTTTCTGAGTAATGCAGCCAAGCTGAAATAACACGAATGTTTTCCATTTCAGATGTCTGATAAGACTGGGTGCGACTGCACACATCTGGAATTGTGTGTTTTTATATGAATGAATACACTCCTTTCAGTCTATGTCGTATTCTGTATAATCAAGGAGATAATTATAATGTGTTGATTATATATATATATATATATATATATATATATATATATATATATATATATATATATATATATATATGCTTATGCTTTCAGCTAGTATTCTGGCATGGGGTTGCTACCCCATGCATTCCCTAAACCATCGCTGCGATCCACTACAGTCGCCAAACTATCATGTATCACATCTCAGAAAATGGGTCTAAATTACCTCCCCATCTCGAATCGATCTCACGTTATATGATATTATAAACCCCAGAGACTACATATAAAAACACGTAAGAATAACATGCTATCTCATCTCTCAAAATTAATTATTGTTATAGAATTTGTTTACAGAAGTATGGTAAAACACGAGACTCTCTCTCTCTCTCTCTCTCTCTCTCTCTCTCTCTCTCTCTCTCTCTCTCTCTCTCATGGGTCCTTTCGGCCTCTGCAGAAGTGACTTGCACAAACTGCAGGAAAGTTTTGAAGGTTTCCTGCACAGGTCCTATAAATCATTGCGTGAAGAAGAAGAGGGCAGAGACTTAACTTTCGGATTATGTGATTTCGTGTGTTGGTGTGGGCGACCTTCTATTTAAGTGCCCGTCCCCCCCGCCCTCTCTCTCTCTCTCTCTCTCTCTCTCTCTCTCTCTCTCTCTCTCTCTCTCTCTGTATCAGAGCGCAGCCATAGATTCTGAGTTTTTGCTCTGAAATTGACGTTAATTAAAACTTCTTTTCACTTTCTGATGTTATTCTCTCTCTCTCTCTCTCTCTCTCTCTCTCTCTCTCTCTCTCTCTCTCTCTCTCTCTCTCTCTCTCTCCTTCCTTATCAGAATACTGGCATCGATTCTGAGTTTCTACTTTTTCCTAATATTTTCCCCGGAAAAGTGTTCTATTTATAAGTAAACTTTCATACCGCGATCATTCATACGTAAAGATAATTTGATAACGTTGGCGAGCGCGTAATGGACCTGGGAATCGCATTGTGGCGCGCTGACGGCTGGCAAAAAGGGGACAAAAGATCACAATTACCGATTCACCTGGGACACCTGTTGTCCAGCCCCGAGGTATTCTCTTCGAGGCGAGGACGGTTCTCAGAGCCATTGTAGACGGTTGGACATTACCGCATTTCGTTAATGCCCTCGTTGGACCTGTGAGAGAGCCAGAGAGAGCCAGTCGACGGTGGAAATGAAACGCCAGCGCACCATTATAGTTATTCATCTATGCCCCAAGGCAATGGTCTTCTGATTTTTTAGTATGAGGGCCACTCTATATATTTTACACATCTTTGCGGGCCGAAGGGAAAAAAATACGCTTCAGTTTCATGTGTTTAACTATTTCAAACTAAAGTTACAAAAACTGGCAATTTAAATCGTTTAGAGATCACTGCCCTAAGGGAAAGGCTTGATAATTAGTAAGGGAACCGATCTGGCATTTGGAAAGTGTCTTTTTCTTTGACACCCGATAGACCAGCTCTTCCCAATTTAACTTTGCGGAAAATGATAATCTTGAATTGACGGTGAAATGACAGTTCCTTTCCTGCTGTTGCAGAGCTTTGGAATTCTCATTCCTCTTCCGATTTTCCTGAGTTATAACCTTTAGAGAATTAGCGCCACCATTTTCCCTTCCTTTTCTTTTTCTTGTTTTATCTGCACGTAATATATATATATATATATATATATATATATATATATATATATATATATTTATATATATATATATATATATATATATATATATATATATATATACATATGTATAATAAACATTTATTTTTTCAGCTCAAGGAATCAGTGAGATGGAACTTAAGACGGTAACAGGATCTGAAGGATTAGGACCTTTTAAATCTGTCCTTGACATAGTCCTAAGTTTTACCCGAGGCCTTTACCTTCTTTATCCACTCAAACCTTACCACGGCGAAGGCCCGTGCTGGCATATAGCCCACTAAATCCCAACGGACTAAACCACCAACCTTTCAGAGACCTTTAGTGATTTGGTTGAATGCAGATTGCTTTGTAATTGTTGCTGATAATTGTTATACAATTCTTTCATTTAGACACTGTATTGTGTCATTTCTGCTTCTCAGGGAATAAAAGGCTATATACAAAAATTAACCATACATGTAACTTCATGTAAAAAAAAAACACAGGTGTTTTTTAGATTAAAATAACGAGAAACTCCACCAAGATTTTCCCCAAGTGCCAAGCTTCATTGTTGTTTAGGACATAGTTGATGTTCCTTGAGTGAACAGCAGAATGATGATGACATAATCCTGTGATGTATAATATATATTCCTTTTGAGAGAGAGAGAGAGAGAGAGAGAGAGAGAGAGAGAGAGAGAGCAACTTGCGTATGATAGTATTTATACTTTTAGTACCTGTTGCAAATATATTGTAGAGTATTTTTTCGTTTTGAGAGAGAGAGAGAGAGAGAGAGAGAGAGAGAGAGAGAGAGAGAGAGAGAGAGAGAGAGAGAGAGAGAGAGAGAGAGAGACGTATGATAGTTCTAATTTTAATTCCTGTTTCATATAATTTTTTTTCATTCTGAGAGAGAGAGAGAGAGAGAGAGAGAGAGAGAGAGAGAGAGAGAGAGAGAGAGACGTATGATAGTTCTAATTTTAATTCCTGTTTCATATAATTTTTTTTCATTCTGAGAGAGAGAGAGAGAGAGAGAGAGAGAGAGAGAGAGAGAGAGAGAGAGAGAGAGAGAGAGAGAGAGATGCACATGATAGTTTTTATACTTTTCATGACTATTCCAGATTTGTACAAATAATAAAACAATGTGAGTAGTAACTATGTATGATACAAATGCTATTTACAGGCTCTCAAAGAATGAAATGAATTATAATTTTGGCAATTGTATTTTTTCATGAAAGGTTTTTTTTCAGTTCAATTTCTATGCCTTTATCTAGACAATTGAATCATCAGTATGCCCTTTGTGCAGGTGCGTTCATGCTTATTCTTATTTGCGAAATGGATTCGTACCCTTTGTATACATTAGTAGACAAGTAAACTGATAGAAAAAATAATGAATTCGGGAATTTCACTCACTTTTGACGGTCGATACAGTGCGCACACACATACAGGGACAAGAGTTGTGTGTGTATGTGTGTGTGTGTGTGAGTATGTGATTTTCAGCGCTTGAGGGAGCTAGAGTGGGTAAATTTGCTTAACTTTTGTATTTTGTAGATTTATTTCTTGATAGAAAACATCAGACCTGTTTTTGAAATCAAAAGTGATTCTTGAAATCACGAGTAATGATGAAGATAACGAAAATTGTCCGACTCTTAAATGTACAACTTTCAGGCCAGGAACACGAAGTATGGTAAATATAGAAGGGCATTTGCTCTCTCTCTCTCTCTCTCTCTCTCTCTCTCTCTCTCTCTCTCTCTCCTTTTGTTTTCCCATGTGGCAAAGGACTCCACGAGATTAGTTCCTCCAACTCCTTAGGCCCACTGATCTCATCGGCAAAACCTTTGATTACTTGCGTTAGTTACTTTTAATCTTGAGTCATCGACCTGATGTCACCAGCTGTAGATTCTCTCATGCCCTTGTGATGTGACGGGTCATATGTACATCAGAAGACCAGGGATACTGTTAGAGTTTCGTCTCTTGATGTACGAAGGTTTCATTTCATTTTTTAGTGGTATAAATAATAATTTCATCTGTTGCTGTTGGAAGCAATAATTTCAGATGTTGTTGGAATCAGTCATTTTTGTTGTTGCTCGAACAATTCCATAGCTATTCTTGGCGGCAGCCACGGTATCTATTGCTGTTGGAAGAAGTAGATTTATTTGGGAGTATCATTTAATCTGCTGCTGTTGGGAGTGACAATTTTATCTGCTACTGTTGGAAATAATGATGATACACCTGGCTGTTAGTAGGAGTAATGTAGTCTTGCCGTAAGCAATAATTTAGTTTTTTCTGTCAGAAAAAAATAGTTCCATATGTTTTGAGGGGAGCAATAATTTCATTGTAGGGCGGGGGCGGCTGGGTACTTTAACCGGTGATTAGGGTAGAGGGGGTAGGGGGGGGATGGGTGGAGGGGCTGGTTGAGGATGTATGTATTAGGTTAGATTCAGTTATATAAGGTAAGCATCAATATTAATTGGTTCCCCAGATGCATTTTTATTTATTTTTTCTTTAAGATTTATATTATTAAGCATACAGAAGCAGTTTCAATTTTATCACAGAGAGAGAGAGAGAGAGAGAGAGAGAGAGAGAGAGAGAGAGAGAGAGAGAGAGAGAGAGCGTAATTTCATCCCAATGACATTAATTTGAAATTGTGCATCCTACCAAAGATATTTCCCTTTAAAAAAATGTTAATTGAAAAGTTTTGAACAGGTGTTTTTTATAGATATTTACTGACATATATTTCATAGGTCTTGATCAAACACGATGCTGATCTTTTCAAATATTCATTAGGTCTCAGTGACCACCCGACCTCAAAATATTACCTTGAGATTCCTTCCTGTAAGCCTGACTTCATTTCTTGAATATTAATTGATAACTTCTTAATTCTCTCTCTCTCTCTCTCTCTCTCTCTCTCTCTCTCTCTCTCTCTCTCTCTCCCATAACTTCCAGGTTTTACAGTACTCACACTAGTCCGTCGTTCTTGTGTCGCCACACATTTAACACAATTCATCTCAAGATCTTCAACTTTCTGTCCCATTAACATTCATTATGCAGATTTTAATCCCATAAAGGAGAGTTGGCTCAACAGCCCCCTCATACATTCCAGCCGTGGCTTACAAAGACATGACACGTCTTTTCTCAATCTGTTGCAAACACGCTGCTACCTTCCTTGCTTCGCCTTATTCCATGTCCCACCGTTATCCGTTGGATTAAGTCCCAAGTCTTGTAAATCAGTAGCACCTATTCTTTCATCATGTATATTAAGATTCATTGCCTCATCTATATATATATATATATATATATATATATATATATATATATATATATATATATATATATATATATATATAGATAGATAGATAGATAGATAGATAGATATATATTAACAGTGAATTTTTGTATGTTTAGATGCTATAGAAATCCGAACCGCTTGACAGATCCAGACAAAATTTTGCATGCGGCCTCTATGTCACCCCAGAAAGGTTTATAACTCAAAATCAAACCCCTACCCCGTGACAGACATACAAACACGGGCAAAACAGATGAAATTTTCATTCTACAGGTGCTGTTCACCTTTTCTTCAGTAACTTATGGGAGTCACCAATAGATTGGGTGGAAAACCAACCCCTTTTCTGTTGGTGGCGTCATTAAACTCCTCCCACTGTAAACCCCATAATCAGTTTGGTACATCTCAAAAAATTAAACAGATGTGTTTGACTGTATTAGAATTACTTTCATTCAGCCATAAAGAAATGGAATTCAGAATATAAGTTCTACCACCGCACTAGTCAGCCCTTACCATCCTCGCCACGGAAAAAAGTAGTAACAGACCAAGTGCTCCAGCTTTTCTTCCAGGCGCTGTCAGACGTATGATTAACCAGCAACAATAAATCCCCTATATCATACATTTTTTTATCAGAATTTACGTAAATTTTTATCTGAATTTTATGATAATTAATAGTATAATAGTTTATTACTCCGAGAAAATTAAAATTGAAAACATAATTATATCGACAATTTCTATAATAGCCCATTCGGACTTCGGCCCACCCTTTCCCCTCAGACACGCCAGAGGAAACTGATGCAAGTTCGTTAACATGCTCAGGAAACCGAATACAATTGCAACTCTCTTTACGGTATCTAAAATTACCACCGTGGTAATAATTTAATATTTATAGAGCCAACGGACATTGTATCTTAATAACTTATGGATATTCTAAAGATATTTGTCAAGCTGACAGCTTACCATCTTGGTTTTATGCGATAACGAATGAATACCGGTCTTGAAAACGAGGTGGTAATTAGGCGACTATACGGTCCTTGGTTGACTGAAGTTGTGCGTATACCCAGACCACACTTCGTTCCCGTAGTCTTACTGACATGTCTTTCATCAGTTGCGGTTGTATTTTCGTTATTGCTGTGAAATAATACAGTTAAATTCTGATCTGACTGAGAGAGAGAGAGAGGGCAGGAGGAAGGCTAAGTTTAGCACAGGCTTTCGATGACTGTGAGATCAGTGCCTGCGTAATATTCGCATTTAAATATGACAATACGATCACTGACGAGTCATTCTTTTGTTCATGGAGGGTATATATAATTCGTCAAAGGGTCCCCTATATAGCCTCTACAGAGATTCATCCGCTATTCATTTCCATGAGTGAATCTCTTCACACACTCACCTTTTGGTATAGGTGGATTTCTGTTCGTTGTGGAAGTCTGTTAGGCAATGACATGTCACCCTTTCCCTAAGTAGAGTCTTCTTAAATGATTTCAAGACAGAATTATTAATCACAGGAAATTAAAAAATTTTCCGTGATAGTACACATGCTTTACACGACAAAACAAGTCAAAGGAGATGTAGGAAAATTTTTCTGGGTCCTTCAAAGTTTTCCCGGCAAACGCTGGGTTGGTTAGCTAGCATATATATATAAATCTAATATATATCTATATATATGTATGTGTCTGTCTGTATGTGTTTATGTATAAATAAATGTAAATGAACCTTTGATTTACATCAGATAGAGAAGTAAAAACAATCCCACCACGATCATTCCTTAGAGATAATCAACATATCCAATCATACAAAGCGAATGTAAAATTTTCAGCATTATAGCACTGAAAGCAAAGGAAAACTGATTGCATTAGCATAATTTCCAATGAAGTCTCGTACATGAAAGTCCAGGATTTTGACTTATCACTAGGCTTTAGAATGATAAATTAGATGAAGTCGTGAATATAAGTAACCCACTCATATCATTATATAACCTATCTATCTTTATTTACTCATATTCATTTTGACCATCGTCATTATTTTGTGTGCCCTTAGGCAGACGACATAATTTCATTTCCTTGTTCATTCTTTTATTCCATGATTCATTTAATTTACTAAAATCTCAATTCCTTTTCATTCAGTACATACTGTATATGTCACAGTTCCGATCATCCTTTACATTCAGATCTATCCCAGATTAAATCATCCAGCCTGTACCATAACAGATATATAGTTAACACTGGCAGTCATACTGCCTACTGTGAAGTTTGGTTATAGACTTTTTACTAGAAGTTTTATGCCTTTTGTGACCAAAGTTTGGATTGGTCTCTCTCTCTCATCCTGTAGATGAATCGTTGGAACTTAAAAAAAACCAAATTTGTGCAAAGTGTTTTTGTCGTGAATGCTGACGTGAGTCAGCACACTTTGGTCACAACGGGAATAAAACTTCTAGTAAACAGTCTTTCACTAAACCTTACAGTAGATAGTATGATTGTCGGTATCAACTTTGTTCATTATTTTTTTATTTGTTATTTATTCTTCACAGTTTATTCTCTACTTCTCAATTTCCTTTTCTGTACTGGGCTGCTTTCCCAATCGGGGCCATTGGGCTTGCAACACACATCATGTAGGTTCAGCTTGGCTTATAATAATAATAATAATAATAATAATAATAATAATAATAATAATAATAATAATAATAATAATGTCAGTGAAGGTATCGATACACATAGGCAAGGAGGGCTACCCACAATTCGTGAAACAGAAAAGAATGACCAGGCCATGGGATAGGTCACAGACCTTTGGGAAATCCTGATAACATATAGTTCCTGCCTCTGATTGGCTAAGGGATATGGGGAATACAGTGGGCAATAATCGTATTAGGCCTTTTTGTCTTTCTTTCTTTCTTTCTTTCTTTCTTTCTTTCTTTCTTTCTTTCTTTCTTTCTTTCTTTAAGAAGTTATTATCCTCTTGGAAACTGAAGTAGAGTAAATGAAATCTAGTGCAGGTTTTTCGCTTTTGCGCTAATCGATTTCGGTAAAATACTTCTTCGGTTTTTCAAGAGGGCTGAACGCAAGTTGATTGCGATGTAGGTTAAAAAAAATGAATTTTTAGTCTTCCTAAACGACAAAGACAGTAGAAATTTGATGAAACTATTCGGAATAGGAACGAGAACGTAAAATTTGAATTATTTTTGCAAACTCCCAAGTTATGAAAGTTCAGTCAGCATCGTGAGTGCTTATGCCCCTCAAGCAGGATGTGATGAAGTTGAGAAAATGGCATTTTGGGAGGAAATGGACCGACAGTTGAGTGAAATACCAGCAGAAGAGAGATTAATCATTGGTGGCGACATGAATGGACATGTACGAAGGACCAGAGAGGGTATTGAAAGGGTGCACATGGTGGCTGAGGAGTTGGAGAGAGAAATGATGAGGGAGAGAGAGAGTTGTGGACTGCGCAGTGTCATTTGACTTGGCTATTGTCAACACCTGGTTTGAAAAGAAAGAAAATCAGTACGTCACATGCAAGAGTGGAGCAAAAGAAAGTCAAATTGACTTCCTCATGTGCAGAAGATCACATCTGCGAGAGGTGAGAAATTGTAAAATTTTAAATGGCGTGTGGCAGCACAGCACAGGGTGGTGGTAATGGACTTGGAAATAAGGAACATAGTAAAAGGTAAGCCTGCATGTGTCCCATCAACAATCAAGTGCTGGAAGCTGACATAAGAGGAGGAAGCGAGGCAGAAATTCAAGGAGAGAGTATTGAGAGAAATTAGATTGCTAGAGGGAGTGCAAGAATGGTGGAATGACAACAGTATGGTGATAAAGAGAGTGGGTGGAGAGGTGTTGGGAAAGACATCCGGAAAGAAACCACCTGACGATAAGGAAACCTGGTGGCACAATGGTGAACTGAAAGAGGTGGTGAAAGCCAAAAGAGATGCAAAAAAGATCTGGGAAAAGTATGGACAGCAAGAGGATAAGGATAGGTACCAAAGACGTAAGATACAAGTAAAGAAGGCAGTTGTGCAAGAAAAGGCAAGAGCATTAGATGACATGTACGAAGAGCTGGAAACACCTAAGGGGGAGAACAAAATTTACAGAATTGCAAAGCCGAGGGACAAGAACACCAAAGACCACTCCCATGTCAACAGGTTAAGGATGGGAATGGAGTAGTTTTATGCAACGAGGGTAAGATAAAGAAGAGGTTGAAAGAATATTATGAACACCTGTTAAATGAAGAAAATTCTTTGAAGATGGATTCCAGAACCCTGGTATGACACATACTATTAGCAGGAAGGAAGTAAAGAAGGCACTAAAGAAGATAAAAATGGTAAAGCAATAGGACCAGATGGCATTCCTACAGAGGTGTGGAAGAGCCAGGGAGAAGAAGGAATAGACATTCCGTGGGACCTAGCAGACAGATGATGGAAAAACACCGGGAAAAGCAGAAAGGACTGCACATAGTATTCATAGATCTGGAAAAGGCATATGATAGAGTCCCGCGCCAAGAGATTTGGAGGTGTATGCGAGTAAAGGCAACACCGGAGAAGTATGTGAGGTTGGTCCAAGATATGTATGAAGGAGCAAAAACGCAGGTTAGAAGCAGTGTTGGGTTAACTGAATGGATACCAGAAAGAGTTGGTTTACATCAGGGATCTGCTTTAAGTCCATATCTTTTTGACCTGATAATGGATGTGTTATCTCAAGGAATAAGAGATCATTCCCCCCTGGTGCATGTTGTTTGCTGATGACATCGCGTTATGCAGCACCAACAGAGGGTTAGTGGAGTCAAAACTAGAGCAATGGAGGAAGGTACTGGAAGACAGAGGATTAAAGATAAGTAGGAAGAAGACTGAATACCTAAGTTTTAATAAAGATCAAGAATCCGAGATTAATATGGAAGGGACAAGGTTGAACCGAGTAGAAAAATTTAGGTATCTGGGTCAGTAATGGCTGACGATGGAAATTTGGACGTAGAAATAACACACGGAGTGCAGGCTGGGTGGAAAAATTGGAGAAAGATGCCAGGTTCTTGTGCGACTACAGAATCAACATAGAGGTTAAAGGAAGAGTGTATAAGACAGCAGTGAGACCAGCTTTGATGTATGGAGCAGAAACATTACCGGTAAAGAGAGTGCAAGAAAAGAAATTGGATGCGGTAGAGATGAAAATGCTCAGGTGTATGTGTGGAGTAACAAAACTGGACAGGGTCAAAGATGAAAGAATAAGAAGAACTACTAAAGTCTTAGAACTATCAAAGAATGCCCAGGAAAGAAGACTGCAGTGGTATGGCCATGTGATGAGAAGGGATGAGACATATGTAGGGAGGAGAGTGATGCAGATGGAGGTGCCTGGTGGGAGAGCGAGAGGAAGACCGAAGCGAAGGTGGATGGATGTAGTTAGAGAAGCCCTGAGAGACGAAATGTTGTCAGAGGACGATGCTTTCGACCGAGCCAGGTGCAGGAAAGCTGTCAGAAACATCGACCCCACATAGAAGTTGGAAAAGATGCAGAGAAAGAAGAAGAAGAAGATTGTCTTCGACTTATAAAATCTGTAAATTGTTCTGTTTACCGCTAATTCTGTTTGATAAAAATACACTTCAACTTTACCAGTTTCATCAAAATTCTGGTTGTTCATAAGACTTCCCATCTTCCTTGGTTAGATCGCATGATCGAAATTGCCAAAAATTTTTGCTGAAATATTGGCCACATCGTTTCCTTTATAGGACGTGGTCTACCATACTTGGGTTATTTCTTCCCCGTGTTTGCCTTTCTCATCGCTGAGTGCTCCCGTCACTGTTGAACGAACAGAATTCAGAGGTCCACACCAGGCCTCGTACAGCCTTTCACATCTTACCATACTTAGAACAAGGACCTGTGATGGCGTGAGACCAGCTCGATGTAAATCAGCCACCACAAACTCGTCCTTTCCCCAGATCTCAATGTCCAAAGGCGTCTTCGCTTGTCTGTTTCACGTCTGTTTCACGGCACTTTTTTTGCTTCAACAGCGAAAATTGTTGTCAGTAGCCTCTCTTGACATCAACAGAGACTCCTGGCTGCTCATTCTCTGATATCACTGATATCTTTTCTAATCGAAGAAAAATAAGAGTGTGTCATTTCACCTCCCAGTATGCTACCTACATCAACCTACGTAAACAGAATAGTCAGTCGAATATTCATCTATGTGCTGTTAAGTTTATATGTATACTGTATGTACATATGCACATGTATACAGACTGGTGAAGTATTAGAAACTCAGATAATAGATAATAATCCTACCACTGTTACCTGTTATTGCTGACAGTCCTTGTTTCACTTGAGGCAAAATTAAGGTTAGATAACGGTAAAAATTTTAACACTCTTTATGTGAGTGAAAAGATAAATATGGGTAAATGTAAACTAAAATTTTCAAAATTATATTCTTTCAAAGCCGTTACGATGACACCTCTTTTACAGATAAAATATGTAAATATTATGTAAATATTGCTTGTTTAAACTATACTGATAGTAAAATTTTGGTAAAAATTTTTTTCCAAAGTTCCGGTCATCTTAGTGTCCAAGAAATTTTTTTTTTTATTCTTCTCCTATTCCGTCTTTTTTTGTGTTTATTATAGTTTTACTTTACTGCATTTCTTGTCAGGCAATATGATGATTTGAAATCAGCGTGTAATGTAAAAGAAAAACTCGAAATAGGTTTACCATCGGTATAAACGAGCCAAGGAGACCTTTAGAATGATCATTTGCCTCTCACGACATGCAGAATATAGAATTTAGGCCAAAGGCCAAGCGCTCGGACGTATGAGGTCATTCAAAGCTGAAAGGGAAATGGAGTAAAAAGGTTTGAAAGTTGTAACAGGAGGAAAATGTCTCAGTTGCGCTATGCAACAGGTTTTAGGAGAGGGTGGATAGTAAGATGGAAGAGAGATGATGTGAACAAGAGGTTCAGTCACAGGAATGAAAGGGGTTGCAGGTAGGGGACCGAAGGGAGGCTGCAAAGGGCCTCAAGTAATACCTACAGTATTCCGCGTGAGGTGTGCTGACGGCATTATTTCCCTACGGGGCTTACGACATGCGTTTTAATATAGTGAAAAAACAACGTAATTTAAAATGATTATTGCAAAGGAATAGAATTTGTGCAGGTACAGAACGTTTAAGACAATAAATATATGGAAAAAGGTACAGGTAAAAGAATTTGCAGTAGCTCACCATACCAATAAAAGCTTACGACGGATGAAAAACAAAAACAAAATCACAAAAGCGCCGAAAACTTGGGAAACCACCTTGACTCCTGGAATAAACTTTCTGGTTAAGAAAACACCGCGTAAGAACATGTCGAAGTTTCCTAATTTTCGCCCAGTTTGCCTTTTTCAACAATTTTGTCACATTTTTATATCCAATTCCGTGAATATTTATTTTTTTTTTTTTACTTCTAAACGAATTTCGAATCATCCTTGATGTTTTTATTTTTCACGAAACTTCTTTCATAAGAATAAAGTTTAACCATGACCAGCGATTTTTTGCAAGTCATTATACTAATAGTCACCATTTCAGCTTATCTTTTCAACTCGAAGGTATAGAAAACTTGAATGTTTTCGATAACGAAGGGAGACGTCTGACTATTGATAAAGTTTTTTTTAATATCTTAACTTCTTGCGATAATATCTTCGACTGTTCTGAATTCTGATTTGGTAATACATTTGCTTACTTAGTTAAATGTTATAACAAAATATTTTATTCAACGGGTGCTGTTTGCTGTCTTTGGACGTTTTGTATATTGGTACGAAATTACCAGAATTCTCCTAACGAATATGGTCCTAGATCCTTGAACTTTTGCTATGACGACAGGTGTCCCAGATTATGATAAAAAGATAAAACCAAGAATGGAAAAGAGAAAAAACCCAGGCTATGAGAAAGCAAATCAGGCTAAAAAACAAAAACCCATGCCATAAGAAAACAGCCAGATGTGAAAAAGAAAAACTACACTCTACAGAATAAGACAAAACCTAGGGTATAAAAAAACAACTAAAGTATATAACTAAATCAAAATGATAAGATTAATGTATGAAACTGTGAAAATCGAGAATACAAGAAAGAAACACAGACTATGAAAAAGAGAAAGAAGGCTATGAAAAAGGACAAGTCCTCCAAGCCACAGAATAATGAAAATCTAAGATAAAAACAAAAGGGGATCAATAAAAACCGAAAACGGACGGCGATAAGAATATAAAAGAGAATTCAACAACACAAAAGAAAATTATTGGGAATACGGAGAAGGGTTTTGTTTTTCAGCCTTGGAGAAATTAATGAAATTAGAAAAGTTTAAATTCTTATCACCAGATGGATTTTTGTCCATAATTAATTCATAAATATTATTTTGGTTTTCCTGATTGGAAATTCTTCTTCTAGATGATTTTTCTTAATGTTAATTTGTATTTTGGAAAGGAAGCATTATATTAGACTCAGATTTCTTCCTGGAAGACCTGTAGTGGTGTTTGATAGAGATTGGATGGAAAGAGTAACTACTTTATTAATAGCTTGTAGTTAAGTTCATGAATGAAATTAAGTATGCCTTTAATGATGAACCACTCTGTTCACTTTGGCTCTCCAAAAATAGATGAAAATGATAGACGTACACAAACACACACACACACACACACACACACACACACACACATATATATATATATATATATATATATATATATATATGTTTATATATATACAATATATATATATACAGTATGTGTATGTTTGTATGTATGTATGTATATATATACAGTATATTATATACTATATGGCTAATTACTAATCCCTAACCTTTCAGTTTCGGATTTTCAATGAGTAACTTCTGCAACGATTTGTTTCCAATTAGAACACTGATTAATGCGAGAAGATTAGGATAGTTTGATTGAACATGCAATATAGTACTGATGATGTAGTATTAGTCCAAGTTTTTATTTGTGTTTCTTGATAGAAATAAATAAAAACGTAGTCTAATACTACATCATCAGTAGACTGTGTTGCGAGATAAATATCGCAACAAACTACTTTCTTGCCATACAATTGAGAAGTTGCCATTTGCGAGGGATAGCTGGTAAGCAAACGTTAATTTTAGAAGCATTTAAAATTATTATTTTCACACTACAAGCTATCAAACTAACAATATCTTTGTATTAGAAGAATCCATTCTAGGATCTTTGTCACCGATGAATTAATTTACATGTGGCTGAATTCGTTATTGAAATCCTTTGCTAGCATCATCAGCCAAACACTGTTAACCGACCTTAGCACTCTCTGCCAAAATCGTCATTTTATCTTCATTTCAAATCACCCTATGCTATCGCTTTTATCATCCATTTGGCCATTCCTCATTGCTCAATAAAAAAAGAAAAAAGAGACATAATGCCACAAAAGCACACTTTTAATTTCAAATCTGTTTTTGCACCAAACCAGACACTCTCCCATTTTCCTGCCGGCCACAAGCAACGTCATAACAACTGGGAACGAGATTAACTCAGTTTTTGTGGGATTTTGGGGTGAAGCGAATGTCATTTGAGCCGTTGTACTCCAACCGTCCATTGCTAATGATCTTTTCTACGTGAGAAGTTTGACTGAAAATTTTTAAAATCCATGAAAAGTAGAAGCGATATTGTATCCCGTGCAATTATGGTAACGAGACCAGTCATGAAATCTATTTACTATGGTAGTAATAGCAGTAGTGTTAATAGTATTAGTAGCTGTGATATTATGAAAGACACATTGAATCTCCACCCTCGAACGTCAGCTGATTTTGTAACAAGTTGTTAGATCTTGGTAAAGGTATTATACAAAGCTCACGCCGCCGATGCCTCGTAAGTGATATTTTGAATGTGTATCCTGTTTCCGTAATGGTTTTGTGTTTGAGATTTTCTGTCGCACTGAACGTGGCTTAGAGATTGATATGATTTTGAGTATATTGCTTTTCTTTTGATTACTCGGCTACACTTTCCTTATTCTACATTATTATTATTATTATTATTATTATTATTATTATTATTATTATTATTATTCAGAAGATAAACCTTTATTCATATGGAAGAAGCCCACAGGCGCCATTGACTTGACGTTCAAGCTTCCAAAAAATATGGTGTTTATTAGAAAGAAGTAACAGATGGTAATAGGAAACACAAAAAGAAGAGATCAGTTATTAGAAAAAAAATGACGAATCAATAAACAGATAAAAATGTGATTAAATTATTAAAATACAAGAAATGTTTTAAGGTAGTAATGCATTGGTTCTTCACTTGAACATTTGAGGTTCCAGTGGCACAGCATCCCCAGGACCGGTGACGGTGGAAAGTAACTTATTTCATCGAACCCAAAATTCTTGATCATTTTCCATTTGTTTCTACATGATTTCAGTATCACGCCTTCTTTTTCGAATAAGCTTAAACTCCACTGGATTTTGCCAGCTGGGGCATTTCGTCACTGAGTAACACAGTGTATGAACAAGCAGTACTTCAGTATGCTTTGCTAATAATAGAAAAATAAAATAATTTTATTTTAACGTGTAGGATTTAACATGATTCTTTTTAGAAAATCGGAAACCCTAATTAATGTTAAAAGTTTATTAAACTACAATTTTTGAAATATTCCAGTTCATTTCGCTGTCTTTATTTGTTGTTGCTGTGTTACCTCAAACATCGTATTCAGTCGTCCCATGCAGGTTGTTGTGACATATAACCAATATTTTCTAACCTGGGGAAGTGCCAAAGCCTCTATGTTATGGCCTTTCATAGTCTAGGGCTTGGGTTCCCTTATTCTCCATTGCTTCTTTCTTTTTATTTAGCATTTTTATTTGTTTTATTCTTCTTTCTTTGTTTTTGTTTTTTTTTTTTTACTTTCTTTTGACGTTGGGACAAGAATATTCTGTGGAAGCCTTTGTTATTGGTCTTTGTGTACCATAATAATAATAATACATACAATAACACACAATTTAATATAATAACACACAATAATAAAAACTATTAAAACCTCTAAAATCACCCAGTCGAATAGAATGACTGTGATAGACAAAGAAAATTATTGTGTTATTATTATTATTATATTATTATTATTATTATTATGTACTGGTAGAAGAACTCACAACGATATCAGTGTAAATATATAAAAGATATATATACAACGTTTTATATATATATATATATATATATATATATATATATATTTTATATATATATTTTATACTGTATATTTGACTGACGTCGTTGTGATTTCTTCACCACTTCAGTGATTCATGCAGTTCATAAATTTTATAAATTATTATTATTATTAGTATTATTGTATTATTATTACATATATATGTGTTATTATTATTATGAAGGACCCCTTGAAAGAGATACATATGTTTTGAGGACAGTAGAACAGAAACGTTTCTGTACTCATTAGTATGAAATATGGTTTAGAAAATTCACGGTAACTACAGACGACCTGACTTCCTTTTCCATATCTCCCAAGGAAACTCCACAATAATAGACTTATAGAGTAAAAGCTGTCCATATACTCTTCATAGATCCGTATCCGGACTGGCTATTGCACTGCGTGTGTCATTCGTTTCAGAGCGACGAATTAGAATGAATGTAACTTGAGGATTTAAATGTAATTTTTTTTTTTTTTAGAAAATTTATTGGTTAGTTTTATTATTATTATTATTATTATTATTATTATTATTATTATTATTATTATTATTATTATTATTATTATTACTGAATATCCAGCATTTACCTTTACACTAACAGACCAGAATTATACGCTCCGTCATATCAGAGTATTTGCTAGAAAAATAACGTGGTTAGACTCTAAGAACTTTTGGTAATTAAATATGACCTTTTACTGTAACTGTTATTTCTACATACATCGCTCTACAACCACATCCATTATTGCTGCTGAAAACGGCTTTCTGTAAAATATTTCAGAATAACTTCAGAACCTACCTGATATATGAACATCATATTCTTTGGTAGCTTAACCAAACCCTTATGCAGAAGCCTGTGGATTTGAGGTTGAACACAGCAAATTAAGCAGGCTTTTAAATTGTATTTAGGTTCAAGTGTCGTTACTAAAGCCACCAGCGAACCCAACTTAATCCAACCTAAGAAATTAAGCCATATAAAACCACCGTCATTTGATTTTAAAAACTGCGTTAGTTCCGAAACTTTTTGATTTCAAACATAAATTTCCGTGGTCCAGAATCTTAATGATGTCAGTTTTAAAATAATACTGTCATCACCACTCTCGCAAATGTGACTAGTGACTGTCATTTTGGTTTAATAGTTTGAGAACGCACATAGACCGGAATTTCGTATTTCGAGAAGAGAGAGACTTGAATTATCAAGCAACATATATGCAAATGGCCTTTGCTATGATTTACCATTTTATTGTCTACACAACCATCCTGACTCGTCCGTTTAAACTTTGCATCATAATATCTCCGGTAATAAATTGATCACTGTCAATTACAGGAAGTCGATATTATTTAGGAGCACTGTCTGTCTGCAGGTTTCAGACAATATATTTGAAGTTGAATGCCGTCAAAATCATTCCCCTGTACTGAGACGTTCTAGTCCAGTAATTTCAGGAGAGCTGCAACAAGGCACTTTCGATTCTGAGATTTATTTGTTCCAATATGACCACAGCATTCCCCCGTTCGTTTTGAAATTTTTAAGGGCGCCATACAAGCAAAAATTCCATCTTAATAAACACACCTACCGTATCACCCAGTAAATATTTCGGTAATAAATAAATATTACTTGACATTCATAAAAAATTTTTCTCCCCCTCCGGACGACCGGTTTGAAACGGAATAATTAATGGTATGGAACACACGAGGCCACTGCTAATGAACACTATTCTCGTAAGATAAATATGGAGAGCATTTGATCTGATTGCCCCTGGTATCCGTCCGGTTGTATTTCCATCTGTGACAAGTAATTTGTTACCAGCCGGATCTTATGTGTGTGTGTGTGTGTTGGGGGTGGGGGTGGGGGTGAGGATAATGATAATATTTGTCAAATAAGTGTGAAAGGTTTTATATTTCTCCGGGTGGGAATGTTTTTCGAGTTAGGGATAACTTTGCAATGTTTTCATACACAGTCACAAGGACATGAACTGTATGTATGTATGTATATATATAAATATGCATACATACATTTATATATATATATTATATATATATATATATATACATATATATATATATATATATATATATATATATATATATACAGCTTATATCTTTATATGATATATATATATATATATATATATATACAGCTTATGTTAAATGAAATATTCGTAATTCGAAAAAAATTTCCATCCCAGAGAAAAAAATATATATTACATATATATACATGTGTGTGTGTGTGGACGCACCTGCGTGTGTGTGTTTGTACTCCAGTCAAATTTTACTTTAATAAGAAAAAGAATTTTAACTTCGCTAACTAATAGCTGTGTTAGAGTAGCGTTATCGACTAGGTTTGTAAATACTAGGAATGAGCAAATGATTTTTGGTAATGACCCGGATTTATTTACACATCGGATCATAAAAATGGTTGTACGTTTTTAAATTGAATCCTACAGCCAATGTATGTACAGTACATCTACATATGTATCCAAGTATGTCTACATGTATATTCAAGTATATTCAGTAAATACGCAAGTATATTCAGGTACTGGACACGTGAACAATACGAGACTTACCAGAAATATAAAGCCTGAAAAAAATTGACATCCGTATTGACGAAATGTCGACAAAGAGAGAGAGAGAGAGAGAGAGAGAGAGAGAGAGAGATAAACAATTGTGCATAACAAATGGCAAAAAAAAAAACGGATAATCTAAGGCAGATGTTCTCACCTGGTGGTTCACGGTGACATTTAAGGAGGTCCACAGGACGTTCAGTATATTTCGTAGTAAACTGAAGACGGGTACACGTATTTTTAAATTTACTGAAAATTCAGGAGGAACGATTTTATCCAGATAAATTATAGACCATGCATTCATTCTGTTATTCCTATTCTAACAATACAGTATAATGATAATCTTGAGGTTGCAATTCTTGTGTAAGAATTGTTTCAATCTAAAAGGTTCATCGTCTTTGGTTTATTTTACATTGCTAAGAAAAATGGTCCACGATATTTTCTTTATAAGGGTGGTCGTCCGTGACCAGAAACAAGTTGATAACCACTGGTGGAAGGTATGACAGAAACCGTGAATAAACTGATGCAGTGAAGGCAACCAGAACACTTGGAAACATTTGCTAGCTTTATTTGGCTATGTCTTTGCTGTAACAAAAAAGAAATTAAAAGATAAATGATAAACTATGATGTTTTAGTGGATGGGCTGTTTATGAATCATTGTCCTTGCAAACCTTTGTATATTATCTTCAATATTATTGCGTTATATTCCTCGTTTGATACATTTTTGTTACTGTTTTTGCAGTTTTAAAGGAAAAGTTTTTCTTTCACGGATTTTGTATAGAAGTGACTTTCTACGATTTAGGCCCGGAGTTCAAATCCTGCTCAGATTCTTAATAGATTTTTCACCGACACCCGATCTCACTGCTCCTGTGAGGGAAAGATGTGTGGCCCGTGGGAAGGTTGGTGGGGGTGGGACGAGAGGTCATTTATTTAGGGGGGGAGGTAATTTATTTAGGGGTCTCATATGTTTAGTGAGTGCCACTCGTTTTACTCGTTCACCCTAACGCTAAACGTTGGAATTCTTTCCCTACCTCCGGTTTCCCAGGTTCGTCTATTCCTTTCCCAAATCTTTCCATTTACACGCCGACGCTGTTTAAGAGCAAAAGGAGAAACGTTGACCATTAACCTGTAGTTCTTCACTGTGATAATTCAACCACCATCGACTTCCATTTACAAAGTGGATTCCTTCGCTGAGAGGGACGGCAGGATTACAGCTGTTAAAGGATTAATTCCATGATCTGCTCGAGGGTGGAATCCCCGTCTAACAGGATTCCGCTTTTTGACGGCCTAATCGTCCAATAGCCTCTGTAATTAATCTTACTTGATAGAATGAGTCTTTTGTAATATGTGTGTGTTTGTGTGTGTGCGCGTGTGCGTGTGTGTGTGGAAGAAAAGCACTGGACCTATTTTATTATTTCATTTTATTTTTATTATCTATTTTATTAGGAAAGATGGATTCTGGAAGAGTCATTTAGGAAAGTGTGCCACCCTGCTCGGTAAAATATAAGGCAATCTCCCACTCTTTTATTTATTTAGGTAACTTAATGTTTTAAGTATTAGCAAAGTAAAATCTAGCGAAATTCTGTAGTATTTATTTGTTTATACACTTCATGTATTTATTTATTCATTCATTTATTTTTTATATTTTTTATGTATTTATATATTTTATATTTTTTATTTAATTACTAATTTATTTTATATTTATTTTCATGTACAGATTTACTTATGTAATATATTTATTTATTTATTGGTATTTTTGATCGGTTTATTTTTATATATTTATTTATCTATTTATTTATGTATTAGATTAATTATTTCTATTAGTTTTATTTAATCATTCAGGAAATTTAGTGTTTCATTCTTCAAGGTAAAATCCCTATGTTTTTTATGCTGTCAATCCTAGGACGAGGATAGGAGTGGATGTCCAGTATTATTCCCCAGGATTATTACTGTGCGTGTTTTTCTCTTCACGAACGCAATTTAGGATTCATCCTTTTCCCTTCAGACATTGTGAAATGTCTGATGAACAGGGTTACTGAACACACCTCTCTGTTGTTATCTTGAATTTAAACCTAGTAAGTTCCTTGTTGGGCGGGTAGGTTCCGTTCTCAGCTAGCACTCTGCTGGCCGCGAGTTCGAATCTATGACCTACCAATGAAGAATAAGAG
>NC_089752.1:58071674-58089174 GCF_040412425.1 Macrobrachium rosenbergii | reverse complement strand
AAGTTGTGCCACTCTTTCCTTCGTGGTTGTAACTTTGTTCATATAATCATCACGTTTTTAGCTTTTCTTGATTTAAAATCAAACATACAGACTTACACACACATACACACACACACACACACACACACACATATATATATATATATATATATATATATATATATATATATATATATATATATATATATATATATATATGCAAAGTGGACTTCTAAAATAAAAACCCGCCCACGATTCATATTTGAAGCCACTAACATAAATTTTTCTTTCAATTTAATTAGCAGCGTTTTTATGCTTGAAAACAATCGGTGACTGTACTCACAGTTTTCTTATTACTAATTTATTATGGAAGCTTCAGTCCTTAATGTCCATGTGTAATTATTCGAGACTTACGGGATCAAAAATTGTTAATTCGCTTTCAGAAACAACGAAAAAATATATAAATGAAAACTAAGAAATCTTAAAGGGTATAAATAGGTAAATATTTTGTATGAAGATTTTGTTCAGTCACAGAATTAACGAGTATGCTAAGACAGGAACTAATAAATAAGGAAATTATAGACAAATATTAGCACCATCAAACGACTGGGTTTAGGATTCGTTCCCACCGTGATGCTCAATGAATTTCCACTGTTCCACAGTAGCTGGATTCACTTTGAATTCCTGAATCTCGGGATTTATTTTCGTGAGCCATTCAGCTCTCATTAATGTTGATGATGCATTGAAATTCAAAATTGTGGTTTTGATTGTTCTCCTTTTGTTTTGTCTCCTATTAAAACTGTGAAGTATTCTGAAATGAATTCAGACGCGTGGCCGCACTTGAACCAACACACACACACACACACACACTCACGTATATATGTGTGTGTGTATGTATGTATGTATGTATGTATGTAGGTATGTATATATAACGTTCTCATGAAAAGAAGACCACCTGAAAACCATTTATTTTGTAACATGAGTGTATTTTGGAGAGAAGAACATTACAATTTCAGTATTTCAGTATGTCCACACAGGGCCACATGATGTGGCCTGTATTGAAATAATTAGTTACTGCATCCTCAACCTTTTGTAGTATTTTAGAAAAAAAAAACTACAGATTGTTCTCACGTAAAAAAAACACACGCACATAGCTGGAATATCTCCGGGTGAAAGAGGCAAAAATGAATAAAACTGAAAATAATCCTATGTTGTTTAGAATATTGATAGAGATATATTTCCATGCATTTAATTTTTGTGTACTGTTCTTATCTCTGACTTTCATTTTTATCTATATTTTCGGATAACAGTGATGTAACGTGAACTCCTCACTGGACAAGGGTGTAAAAATGAATCGAGTCATTATGCTGATTAAAAAGGCTGCGTCTGTATTAAACAGGTATGGAACAGTTTTCAAGAGACTGCGGGGAGACTTTTCCTGACAAAACGGTGTTGGTTTTAAATACTTTTTTCTTTGTTTCCTTTTATTTTGAAAAGTTGAAATATAATTTCGAAAGTTCCTGTAATGTAGGACGGGTATTTATTCTGTCATACGGAGTGAACTTTTAACAGCTCGTCCATTCTCATTTTGAGTTTTGTAACATTTTGAGGTGGAAAAAATAATGCTTTTAAAATAATGCTTATCTTTCGGGGATAAAACCTAACAGGTTCGTTTACACCGTTGTTTTTTCAGCATTTTTTTTTTCAGCAGCTTTTGGTTGCGGTAATGTTTTTTCAGGTTTTAACTTTTTTTCAAGATTGAAAAAGTATATTCCTTTATGGGTCAATAATCAGTTGTGTCATTATGAGATGATAAGCATGAAATTATTATTATTATTATTATTATTATTATTATTATTATTATTATTATTATTATTATTATTAGTTCTATGAATAAAAGCCGAATAATATTTCAATCGAATCATCCAACCCTTTGAAATTCATGAAAGACTTTCCATCGTTCAGTCTTACTAATACTCTCTCTCTCTCTCTCTCTCTCTCTCTCTCTCTCTCTCTCTCTCTCAAACTTTTCAGGTTGGACATTCTGCGGTATGTTCTTTCATATGTATAAGGGAAATTTTATCACAATAGCCTGTAGGCTTAAAAAAAATTACTTAACGTGATCTGCGTGCTTATGAATATTAATTATAATAATCAAGATAATTATAATTATGATACTAATAATTATAATAATAGTTTGATAGATGGAATGTGATGTATTGAAAACATAACTTTGGTAGAACCTATTTTAAGCTTGTCTAATTCTACATTTCTCTACTGAAAGGGATCTTTTCACTGTAAAAGAAAAACAAATATTTTAACCAACTCAATTGTCGTATAGATTTTCATCTACAAAATTTGGCGTGGCTCCTTCTGAAGGACTTCTGAAAGAAATGCTTAAAATTTTTCGTTGGGGGGGGCAGGGGACAAAGTAACCAAAAAAGTTCCTACCTTTTTCGTCGATTTACAAACGAGTGTGTGTTTGCAGGGACAGGAAATTTGTAGTCGCAGGTGCGATGCCTTAAGGTGAGAGATAGGTATGTGCGTGTGTGTGGGTGGGTGTGAGTTTATATAGATATATGGGCGCACGGGCGTGTGGAGATAAGTAGAGACGTGGTCGACACGCGGGCGGACTCACTGCTGGGTCAGTCTTATGTCCTGCCAGTTTTATACTGGGCGGGATTTCCATGTGTGCGCACCCACTCGGCGCCCGGTTTCCCTCAAGACTTCGCGTCTTTTCGGAATGTTTCGTCAGTGCTGCATCGGTCGAACGGCTACCCCTTGTGAGATCAGATAGAGAAGCTCTCTGTCTGTCTGTCCGTCTGTCTGTCTCTCTTTCTCTCTCATTCTCTTTCTCTCCGTCTCACAACATAATTAAAGACAGACCACCATCCTGAATGGGGAAATATGATTCGATGGATTTGCATTCCATCCTCATTTCTAGGGGGAACTTGTCATTTCCGTCGCGTTTAAGCAAACTGGGAAAACGACTTATTGGTGGTTACATCCGTAATTTCAACTGCGTATACTTTGAAAGTTTACTGATATTTACATATTTGATACAAGTATTGAGTAAAGAGTTATTCGAGGTTCCAGCATCACAATATACGCCCCCGATTCCTTATAGCTTAATCAGCCGAATGTGATTCGTTCGTAGACGATGACGTTTCTCTGGTAGTCCCGCCCCTAATGGTCAATATAAGGTGACGTCATCAATTAGCCCCGCCCCTATGGTCAGAAAATCCTTCTTATGATGAAAACAATATTTCATTCCACCTTTGCTTGTGGATATGCAAATTGCGGCTTCAGAGAGGCTATCAAGGTAGAGATGAGTTTTGCTTACAAGAAAAGAAACTTGGTTTTGTTGTCGTGTGTTTAAATTAAAAGATTTTGGAAGGTATTAATATGAAAACGGGTAACTGATGTTGAATTTAAATGAGATTCTAGGTAATAAACAATGAAATTAAAATAATGAATTTTATAAAACTGCAAACAATTCAGGAGCTGTATTACTACTCAAAAACGGCATTGACGGATCATATCAAGATCTCAAGGATGTTATTGAATTCTTATCACATGTAACCCCATCAGACATTCATGCTAACATGTCCGTGAGTAAAATAAGAACAGGGGAAAGGTATAAAAAAAAAAGGCCAAGAACAAAAAGCGAAAAAACCTGCGAAATATGGCGGATCCATTCCTCCCCTTTCGAACCCTTGCTTTTTTCCCACCACTCAAACGTTTACCACTACATCAGTCCTGAGATCGCCCACGCACTGTAGTGGACGCCTACCCAAACATTTGACCACAGAGAGAGAGAGAGAGAGAGAGAGAGAGAGAGAGAGAGAGAGAGAGAGAGAGAGAGAACGGGCTATACTCATTTCGTTTGTATTTGAAGCGCTTGTGGTATCGCACATTATGCCTGTACATTTGGTGTCTGAGAGAGAGAGAGAGAGAGAGAGAGAGAGAGAGAGAGAGAGAGAGGAGAATGTCTTCCTTCATTATGTTTATACTAGCTAAGCTTTTGTAAAATAATTTTTTAACGACGTCATTCGTTACTTTCAAATCTTTGCCCTTGAAAAGAGAGAGAGAGAGAGAGAGAGAGAGAGAGAGAGAGAGAGAGAGAGAGAGAGAGAGAGAGAGAGAAGAGAGAATCGCCTTTATTTGTTCTGCATTTCACGTGAAGCACTTTCCGACTATTTTAAGGCTCTACCTTTAATTAATGAAATAATTCTAGGAAAGTGCTATATGGCGCGGTAAATAAAAATTAAATTTAAATGATCTGAGAGAAACTTTGGTATTGTTTTGTTGCACTGAATAAAAATAATTTATGTTTTCTAAAGTTTTCCTAAAATTGAGTTTATGGACCGGAACTAAAGAATGAATTGAGTTTTGTTGAGCGAGGTTAAGATTCTATATTCTGTTGTATTTATTTATTCACACCTTTTTTGTTTTCTCTATTTAATAATAATAATAATAATAATAATAATAATAATAATAATATAATAATAATAATAATAATAATAGTGACCGGAGCTAAGGAATTATTTGTGTTAAGCGATGATAAGACTCTGTATTCACTTACATCTATTTCTTTACATCAGTTGTCGTCTCTTTTCAATATAATAATAATAATAATAATAATAATAATAATAATAATAATAATAATAATAATAATAATAATTTGATGAATCCACCTTTTGAGAATTTTATTTCTTTATCAGTTTTTTAAATGCCTTCTGTTAAGAGTTTTCATTCCTTAAGGTTGAAATAATTAACAAACGGAAAAAGACATTTACATGAGTTTTTTTATCGTGAAAAATATTCGAATTTTAATGGACTATATAATTTTCGATGTTTTTGAAATTTCATTGACTAATTTTTTAGGAAGGATCGTTTCTCTGATTAACTTTGTTATTATTATTATTATTATTATTATTATTATTATTATTATTATTATTATTAGCAGCAGCAGCAGCAGCAGTAGTAGTAGTAGTAGTAGTAGTAGTAGTAGTAGTAGTAGTAGTAGTAGTAGTAGTAAAATTAATAGTATTATTATTATTTTCGTTGTTGTTTTTCACACACTGTTATCTCTGTCATTTAGAATTTTTTTTTTTAAATTGCAATTTTATTGATGATCGTACTTTACCTTTAAATAAAAGCCCCCAAAGAAGTCAGCTATTATATGCAATTATTTTACTGAGAATTTTTTAGTAATCATATTGTTATTTCTTCAAGTGAAATTCTCCAAAAATGCCAGCATTTGAGTCCGCATTTGAGGACGAGAAACCTTCCAAAGGAAATCAATTGGGCGACAGCTGACGGACAGCCCAAAGGATTTTAAGTGACTGAAAAGCAACGGGACATTTTAGTTTTGTCTGGAAATTATGTTGAACACTTCTTGCGTTACCTCCATCCATGTAAATAGTATCCAAAGTTAGGTCAATATCTTACTGACGGTATGATTGATTTTTTTTGCATAGTTCAAATTACCTTGCTACTTAACTAGAGGAAATGAGTTTATTTCTGTACGTAGACGTCAAAGTTACTTTGCTACCAAAATAGAAGAATTTATTTTAGATTTTGTATGTAGAGCTCAAGTTACTTTGCAGCTTAACTAGAGGAATTGATTTTAGATTCTGTGAGAAGAGGTCAAAGTTACTTTGCTACTTAAATAGAGGAAACGATTTTAGATTCTGAATGCTGAGGTCAGGTCACTTTGCCACTAAACTAGAGGAAGTTTAGATTTTGTATGCAGAGCTCAAAGTTACTTAACTACTTAACTAATTGAAATGGTTTTAGATTTGTTTGAAGAGGACATGTTACTTTTCTACTAAACCAGAGGAAATGATTTTAGATTTTGTATACAGAGGTCAAGATACTTTGGTACATATTTATGGTAAAGGATTTTATATTTTGTATGCAGAGGTTAAGATACTTTGCAACTTAACTACAGGAAATTATTTTAGATTCTGTATACTGAGGTCAAAGTTACTTTGCTACTTATATAGAGGAAATTATTTTAGATTTTGTATACAGAGATCAAAGTTGCTCTGCTACTTAACTAAAGGAAATTATTTTGTTTGTATGAGGTAAAAGTTACACTGCTACTTGACTAGAGGAAATTATTTTAGATTTTGTATGCAGAAGTCAAGTTAATTTGCTACTTAACTAGGGGAAATTATTTTAGATTTTGTATGCAAGGTCAAAGTTACTTTGCTACTTAACCAAAGGAAATTATTTTAGATTTTCTATACAGAGGTCAAAGTTGCTTTGCTACTTAACTAGAGGAAATTATTTTATATTTTGTATATAGAGGTCAAAGTTACTCTCCTACCTAAGTAGATGAAATTATTTTAGGTTTTGTATTCAGTGGTCAAAGTTACTTTGCTATTTAACTAAAGGAAATTATTTTAGATTCTGTATGCAGAGGTCAAAGTTACTCTGCTACTTAACTAGAGGATATGATTTTAGATTTCGTATGCAGAGGTCAAGTTACTTTGTTACTTAAGTAGAAGAAATTATTTTAGCTTCAGTATGCAGAGCATGAAGGTACTTTGCTACTTAACAAGAGGAATTTATTTCAGATTTTGTATGCTGAGGTCAAAGTTACTTTGTTATGTTACTAGAGGAAATGATTTTAGCTTTTGTTTGAAGAGGTCAAGTTCCTTTGCTACTTAACCTGGAAGAAATTATTTTAGATTCTGTACACAGAGGTCAGAGTTACTTGGCTACTTAACTAGAGGAAAGTAGTGTAGATTCTTTAAGCAGAGACCAAGACACTTTGCTACTTAACTAGTGGAAAAGATTTTAGATTTTGTAGCAGAGGTCAAGTTGCCTTGCTACTTAACTAGAGGAAATGTTTTAAATTCTGTGCGAAGAGGTCAAAGTTACCTTGCTACTTAACCAGAGGAAATGATTTTAGATTCTGTATGCAGAGGTCAACACTACTTTGCTACTTAACCAGAGGAAAGGATTTTAAATTCTGTATGCAGAGGTCAAGATACTTTGCTACTTGACTAGAGGAAAGGATTTTATATTCTGTATGGAGGGTTCAACGTTACTTTGCTACTTAACTAGAAGAAAGGATTTTAGACTCTGTATGCAGAGGTCAAGATACTTTGCTACTTAACTACAGAAAGGGTTTAAGATTTTGCATGCGGAGATCAAGTTACTTTGCTACTTCTAGAGGAAATTATTTTAGATTTTTTTTTTATGAAGAGGTCAAGTTACTTTGTTATGTTACTAGAGGAAATGATTTTAGCTTTTGTTTGAAGAGGTCAAGTTCCTTTGCTACTTAACCTGGAAGAAATTATTTTAGATTCTGTACACAGAGGTCAGAGTTACTTGGCTACTTAACTAGAGGAAAGTAGTGTAGATTCTTTAAGCAGAGACCAAGACAATTTGCTACTTAACTAGTGGAAAAGATTTTAGATTTTGTAGCAGAGGTCAAGTTGCCTTGCTACTTAACTAGAGGAAATGATTTTAAATTCTGTGTGAAGAGGTCAAGTTACTTTGCTACCTAACTAGAGGAAATGATTTTAGATTCTGTATGCAGAGGTCAAAGTTACTTTGCAACTTAACTAAAAGAAATTATTTTAGTTTTTATATGCAGAAGTCAAAGTTACTTTGTAACTTAAATAAAGGAAATTATTTTAGATTTTGTATGCAGAAGTTAAAGTTACACTACTTAACAAGATTCTCTAAGCAGAGGTCAAAATTACTTTGATACTTAACTAGAGGAAATTAATTTAGATTCTGTATGCAGAGGTCAAGTTTCTTTACTACTTAACCAGAGGAAATGGTTTTAAATTTTGCATGCAGAAGTCAATATACTTAGTTACTTAACTAAAGGAAATGATTTTATATTTTTATGCAGAGGTCAAGTTACTAGACAATTTAGGGGCAGGAATAGGAGACTAGCGGCCGTCACGTGTTTACAAACAGCTGCGGCGGCTAGTGATGATCACCACAGATGGTCGCTCAGAGATGATGTTGGACCTTGCAAGAGAGATCCTACTCACAAAATTACCCCGCCAAACAGTCACGGCCATCCCCAATGCATCGACCATGCCCCTTTACGAGTTCCTGAAAATGATTGGTGCTGACCACCTGGCCCACAAGTCGACGGAGCCCACACAACCACCCATAGCAGCAGCCACCCACAGCCACAGCAGCAGGGCAATGCAGAAACAGACAGCGAGACAGAAGGCCCCACCACCACCATACACTGCTTCTGAAGCTTCGGGAGGGAGAACAGACCAAAGTACAAGCACAAAAGAGAAAAACGTCCCAAGGACATATGCTTTTCCCACTGGAGGTTCGAGAGAGAAGCCCAAAAATGCACAAATGACTGCCATATGTCAAAAAACGTAAAAGCAGGCCACAGCAGCGGTCCAACCAACCAACAAAACAATTAACTGTCAGTGCTGGGTGGACAGGTTGCCTCTAAGGAGGTAACAATTTTCCGGATATGGGCAGAGAAGCGCCAAGTGTTTCTTCATCATGGACAAGAGGTCAAACACTGAGTTCCTCATTGACACCGGTGCAGGCAAATCGTTTGTGCCAGCCAACCCCCAGAACTCTCCAGGTGCCCACTGCCAGTTGGATCCCGCTAAAAATATACAGGAAACAGAACATGAATTTGTTGTTTGGCGGAAAGAAGTACAACTGGACGTTCACCACAGCAGACGTAACAAGCGCACTTTTAGGAGCAGACTTCCTAAAAGAACACAGCTTGCTGGTGGACGTAGCAATACAGCAGCTGATATCACGACCTGCCTTCGTAGTCCCATTCACTCTGACTCCAGCACCAGAGATACGTCATCGCCCACAGGAGTTTCTGGAGATATTCAAAGACGACCAGCAGCACGACCTGACCAGACCCGAAAAGCACCATGTCCAGCATCACATAGTCACCGAGGGTTCCCCAGTCCATGCCCTTTTCAGACGTTTGGCACCAGACAAGCTAGCCCATACCCAACAAGCTTCCCAGGACATGGAACGGGCAGGAATATGCCAAAAAGTCTGCAGCCCATGGACTTCTCCTATCCATATGGTACCAAAAGCAGACGGCACATAGCAACCATGTGGTGACTACCGGTGACTCAGCATTAAAGCAGTACCTGACAGGTACCCACTGCCGAGCATCACCTGATGAAGGGACATTTCCAAGTCATGGTCATGAAGGAGGACATAGAAAAGACAGCCATCATCACTCCTTTCGGCATGTACACATTCAACTATAGCTGCTTCTGCCTTCGGAATGCAGGCACGACCTTCGTATGTCTGATGGACAAAATCCTGGGCAACCTACCCTTCTGTATCGCCTATGTTGACGACATTCTGATGTTCAGCCCCAACCTCAAACAACTCATGAGAGAAGTCAGATAGGTTCTGCAAATACTCAAAGGAAATAAAGTCATAGTCCAGGAGGACAAATGCAAATGGGCAAAACCAACAGTAGAATTCCTGTGCCACCAAATAGCTCTGACGGTGTCAAGCCCATCCGGCGAAGGTCCAAGCAATCACTGACTTCCCAAAACCTACAATAATCAAAGCAGTTCAGGAATTCACAGGGATGATCAATTGCTACCACTGGTTCATTCCCAACCTTGCTGAAATAATGAGTCCTATATACGGTTGCTTGAAAGGTAAACCTAAAAATTTATGTTGGTCTGAAAAACAAGATAAAGCTTTCAATTTAGCTGAATAAGCAATCACTTCTGCGGCCACATTAATCTTTCCTTTACCCCATAGATCCCTCACCGTAACAACAGATGCAAATAACACAGTGATGGGTGCGGTACTTGAGCAGGACACAGGCGATGGTCGCCGGCTGCTGGCATTCTTCAGTGAGAAATTATCAACAGCAGAATAGAAATGCTCCACATTCAGCCAAGAGTACACAGTACACAGAGTCATCCACCACTGCTGCCACATGCTAGAAGGACGACAATAAGTGGTGCAGACAGACTACCAACCCTTAGTCCACGCCTTCACCAGGAGCGGAGATGGGTGATCAGTGAGACAGCAGTGGCACCTATCATCGATAGCCAAACACTCCTGCGCCATCAGATACTTGAAGGGATCCTCCAACAGAGTAGCAGACGTCCTCTCCCAAAACTCCATCAGCACTGTCCAGATCAGGATATCATATCCCAAAATAGTATCGGCACAAAAGGATGACATGAACCTGCAGCAACTTTGATGGAAGAACCCCACCCTGATGTGGGGTGACCTAGCCATTGATGGTGGAGAAATGACCATACATCCCATTGGGGTTGAGGAAAACAGCTTCCAAACTCACCCACAACCAATCCCACCCATCAGGCCGATCCACCGCCCGAATCCTGTCGGAGATATATATCTGGTGGGGAATGAAAGCAGACATTAAAAAGTGGGCAAGAGAATGCCTCCCCTGCCAAATGTCAGAAGTAACGAGGCACACAGAAGCGGGAATAAGAGAGTTCCAAACAACACAGCGAAAACTGGCCCACATCCATGTCGACAGTGTAGGCCCCCTACCCCCCTCCGAGGAGTACAGACACCTCTCCATAATAATCGATAGGAATACCAGGTGGTCTGAGGCTACACCTGTCAAGTAGTAGACAGTGGAAAATTGTGCGAGAGCCTTAATAAGCTGGGTTAGCAGATATGGAGTTCCCAAGTACATTACCAGCAATAGAGGAGCAAACTTCACATATACCTTATGGCATGCCCTCGCCGCTAGTCTCGGAACGAAAGTACAGCACACAACAGCATACAACCCAGAAGCATATGGTATGATAAAGCGGTTCCACTGATCTTTGAAAGCAGCACTGACAGCCAAATACCAAAAAGGGAGGTGGAAGAAAGAATTGCCATGGATCTTATTGGGTCTAAGAACCTCCCCACATGCAGCATTCAACGTATCACTGGCAGATGCACTCTACGGACGGTCCTTGGCAATTCCAGCAGATGTTTTTCAAGACCCAACAAACTCAGCCACACCTCCCCCCTCCCCCACGACATCTGTAGAGAATTTACACAAATATTGCCAGTGAAAACAACGCATGACACAGAAAAATATGCATCTCACAAGAACTTGGCAGAGTGACCCACGCATTCATCAGAATGGACGCCCACTGCCCCCACCCCCCGCAGCCACCTGCCTACTCAGGTCCCCACAAAATCTTGCAGCGAAGAGACAAAGCCTACCAAATGTCAGTGGATGGAAGGATGACCCAGGTATCGGTCAACAGACTTTGCCCAGCAGACCTACCAGAAGTTGAGGGTCTCACCTCAGCCTCCTCTTGTTGGGGGGGTTTGGTGGGGGGAGTACTGTAGTCGCACCCGCTGGGGCCCTCTGGGCAGATGCCACCAGAAGCATCAAACCAAGACTGACCGCGAGGCCTGACCTCTGACACGCAGTCGACAGAAACATAGGCCAGGGACAAGCTGTAGAAGCAATGCTTATTATGTATTCTTTGCAGACGCAGTCGCCTGTGCATAAAAACGCAACGATGTGCAAATGTGAAGACACTTCAGCTTTCAAGCCATATGTATCATATTTTCTTCCTTTGTTTACACAAAGAAATAGTTAATCTTTTTCATATATGAGAAAGCACACTTTCTCCCAGTTGTGTGCCCTTCTTGTTCTCAGTTAAGATCTTACTTTTCCGATCGTGGATGCCAATGACATGTCCAGAGTTTTGATTAATAAATTAGTATGTACCAAGTCCAAATATTGGAAATGATTTTAGATTCTGTAAGCTGAGCCTAAAAGTACTTTCCTACTTGATTAGACGAAATTATTTTAGATGCTGTATACAGAAGTCAAATTTACTTTGCTACTTAACTTGAGGAAATGATTTTAGATTCTGTATGCAGAGGTCATAGTTACTTTGCTACTTAAGTAGAGGAAATTGTTTTAGATTCTGTATGCAGAGGTCAAAATTACTTTGTTACTTAACTAGAGAAACTTATTTTGGATATTGTTGCCAAGGTCAAAGTTACTTTCCTACTAAACTAGAGGAAATGATTTTAGATTTTGTATGCACAGGTCAAGTACTTTATTACTTAAGTAGAGGAAATTATCTTAGATTTTATAATCAGAGGTCAAAGTTACGTTGCTACTTAACTAGAGGAAATAATTTTAGATTTTGTATGCAGAGGTCAAAGTTACTAAACAGAGGTCGATGTACTTTGCTACTCAACTAGAGGAAATGATTTTGCATTCTGTATACAGAGATCAGGATACTTTGCTACTTTACTAGAGGAAAAGATATTAGATTCTGTATGCAGAGGTGAAAGTTACTTTGCTACTTAACTAGAGGAAAGCATTTTAGATTCTGTATACAGAGGTCGATGTACTTTGCTACTCAACTAGAGGAAATGATTTTGTATTCTGTATACAGAGATCAAGATACTTTGCTACTTTACTAGTAGAAAAGATATTACATTCTGTATGCAGAGGTGAAAGTTACTTTGCTACTTAACTTAGGAAAGGATTTTAGGAATCTGAACGCAGAGGTCAAACTTACTTTGTTACTTAACTAGTGAAAATTATTTTAGATTTTGTATGCAGAGGTCAAAGTTACTTTGCTACTTAACAAAAAGAAATGATTTTAGATTCTGTATGCAGAGGTGAAAGTTACTTTGCTCCTTAACTAAGAGAAAGGATTTTAGATTCTATATGCAGAGGTCAAAGTTACTTTGCTACTTTACTAGAAGAAATTATTTTAGATTCTGAATGCAGAGGTCAAAGTTGCTTTGCTACTTAATTAGACGAAATAATTTTAGATTCTGTATGCATAGGTCAAATTTACTTTGCTCCTTAACTAGAGGAAATGATTTTAGATTCTATATGCAGAGGTCAAGGTTACTTTGCTACTTAACTAGAAGAAATTATTTTAGATTTTGTATGCAGAGGTCAAAGTTACTTTGCTACGGAACTAGGTTCAATTTTACTTTGTCATATAACTAGAGGAAATTATTTTAGGTTCTGCACGCAGAGGTCAAAGTTACTTTGCTACTTAACTAGAAGAAATGATTTTAGATTCTGTATGCAGAGGTCAAGTTGCTTTTTGCTTAAGTAGAGGAAGTTTTTTGTAGATTCTGTATGAAGAGCCTAAAGGTACTTTGCTACTTAACAAGAGGAAATTATTTCAGATTTTGTATACTGAGGTCAAAGTTACTTTGCTACTTAATTAGAGGAAATTATTTTAAATTCTGTATGCAGAGTTCAAAGTTACTTTGCTACTTAACTAGTGAAAATGATTTTAGATTCTGTATCCTGAGTTCAAAGTTACTTTGCTACTTAACTAGAGGAAATGATTTTAGATTCTCTATGCAGGGGTCAAAGTTACTTTGCTACTTAACTAGAGGTAATGATTTTAGATGTATGCAGAATTCAATTTTACTTTGCTACTTAACCAGAGGAAATTATTTTAGATGTTTGACTCCAGGAACGGAATATTTTGGGGCTCTAAAAACACATCGGTAATAAATAAAAATTGATGTAATTACGAAAATGACGATGAAAATATTAGCTCTAGGTGTTTGTTCAGATTTATTCTTCTTTGTTTTCTTCTCTTGTGTATTATTATTATTATTATTATTATTATTATTATTATTATTATTATTATTATTGGAGACTTCCTTGAAAATAGTAACACTTAATGCTGTTGAGCTTATGTTGCGCCTTCTCAGCTTGGCTTATAAGTTTATTCGATTCATTTATTATTATTATTATTATTATTATTATTATTATTATTATTATTATTATTATTATTATTAACCAGAACACTGCGTTAAAATAAGGCATGAGAATTAAGCTTTGGGTTCGCCTAAACTAAAAGTTTTATTTAATGTAACAAAACTTCCATTCTTCATCCAAACACAAACTGTTTTTAATGTACTGACTAATTTAAAGAGGAATTTTAGATTCGGGGATCCCCCGCTTCACGCCAGGGAGTTAAGCTAGCCTGAAATACAATGACTGCTACAAAAAATAAAAACAAATAAAAAAAGGACGAGCGAATAGATCGCCTGAATCCCTACAGAGGGAACAAAAGAGCAATCAGGTGCGAAGAGAATAATGAAAACCACAGGTTTCCCTTTAAAAAAGTGCGAAAAAAATAGAGAATAGAAATAAAACGGGGTTCAGTGATTTGTCAAAGTAATGAGGCTTAGTTGGGGGCGGTTGGTTCTTTATAGTCATCAGAGAAAAAACAGATTTTGTTGATGATCATTGGAGATTGCATTTAAATGACTGACTTTCTGGGAATAGAGAATTTTAGGGGGTAATCGCCAAGATCTGAAAGTAATAAAGGTGACAGATGACCGCCCGCTGACCTACTTTCGGCATTCAGCTGGACGTTTTTAGGCGTCAAACCTGGTTTAAAAGTTATTCCGGTATTACCTATTTCGTTATATATATATATATATATATATATATATATATATATATATATATATATATATATATATATATATATATATATATATATATATATATATATATATATATATATATATATATATATATGTGTGTGTGTGTGTATAAATATGTATATATTATTATATATATATATATATATATATATATATATATATATATATATATATATATATACTTCAAAAATCACAGAAGATGCACGTGACTTCAGTGTATAAGCCGTCCCACAGGAAAATGACAGGCAGAAGTTCGGTACTAAGCGCTTTCACGTTTATTAACGCATCGTCTGGGCACAAATCCCAGACGATGCGTTAATAAACTTTCTGCCTAATATTTCTTGGCTGGGATACACTACTAATCCATCTGATACTAACCACCACGTACGTAATTCACTGCTTAGGTCAACAGAAGCACAGTGAATTTTTGAGGAAACTGCCCATGGTCGTTAATCTTGCGCTGGATCGATCGTGTTCGAATTCACGTGTGTTTAAATGTTATTTCTGTTATAAAATTGAGCTTAATTAAGCCACATTTAAACTACGTCTCTTTAATTAATAATCTACACGTAATTCCAGTCTGAAAGATAAGTAATAATATAATAATATGCTCTATGTCCCTCCAAAATGAAAGGTAAAAGACCTTCGATTACAAAGTATGTCACGCAGGGACCCTACCTCTATCCCAGCATTTCATATAGAATTACATAAAAAAAAGAATTATTCACGACGTGAGATTTCTGAATAAATTCATAACTAGGAAATATTTATTGCAGAAGTATAATTTGAGATGTTTTTAGAAAAATTTGAAAGCAATTAGTCCTTTGAACATTGTCTGTTGGTGCTAATATCTCGACTGGCTTTAGATATAAAGTCATCAGTGAACACTTACGGGATATACCTTGAAACATAAATTCATATATTACAGTTTATGGTTCAATTATAGAGAATGATAATAATGATGATTAGTGAAAGACTACCCCTTTTCAAAACGTCTACTTATATCCTCCAAATATTCAACAAACATATAATGAAAATAAAAGTAAATGTATCAGGTTAGATAGTCTAACTTTTAGTTCCTCGTTGGACGGGTTGATATAGTTCTCGGCTAGCACTCTGCTGAGCCCGAGTTCGCGTCTCCGGTCGGCCAATGAAGAATTAAAAGAATGTACTTCTGGTGATGGAAATTCATTTCTCGCTATAATGTGGTTCGGATTCCACAATAAGCTGTAGGTCCGTTGCTAGGTAACCAGTTGGTTCTTAGCCACGTAAAGTAAGTCTAATCCTTCGGGCCAGCCCTAGGAGAGCTGTTAATCAGCTCAGTGGTCTGGTTAAACTAAGGTATACTTAACTTTTTTATAGGTTGAATCAGAATAGGCTGAAGCTCTCTTTAGTTGCACGGGGCAAATGGGCTTACCATCAACACCTGTTGCGCTGAAACAGCCATAACAGATCCCGCCTCCCAGGAAAATCAAGCACAATAGTGCACTCAAAACGCATCGTTGAAAATTGCATAGGTGTTCATACGACTTCACATGTCATGGTGAAAAAAGGTTTGCGATGCCTGGGTGGTTTTATAACTTTAAATTTGCTGAATGTGACTTTCTTGGAAGAGAGGCAACCTTTATTTCCTGTTTTTGGCTTTTCTTTATTATCATAGTCACCATCGACATTCTGAGCTTAGTCTATAATGTTTTTTTTTTTAATCTTACTACATTTTATCTAATCTTACTCTAAAGCAATTCACCTTGTATTTTACTTTCATTTTTATCTGTTTATTTATTTATTAATCTCTCCTTAAAGCATTGCCCATTACTTTCTGTTACTTCTTTCGATGAACACCATATTCTTTGGAAGCTGGAATTTCAAGTCAATGGCCCCTGCGGGCTTGTTCCATATGAATGGAGTTCATCATCGGAATAATAATAATAATAATAATAATAATAATAATAATAATAATAATATTTTAGTATGTGTAGAGTTATTATCAAACATTTGCATGGTCGCTTTGTGTATGGTTAGACTAACCAGTAACCAAGACGAGAAGAGATCCCGGAATTAGCGCAGGGTAAATTTGTCCTGTTCAGGGAATATTCATCAGATTTTCATTTCATCAAATGAGAAAAGATTGAATAAACCCTGACGGGTTATTAGAATGACGTTTCGGTGAAACGGATCTCGTTGTGTTCATATTGGTTACCATGCTCCTATTGCCTATTGCGGAGACGAATTGAATATCAGGCTAATACGCAGGTGTTTTTTAGAACTATATGGAAAAAGAATTTATTTTAACAAAGCAACGACCGATGGAATCAAGAAAGCTATCTTTGCAGACGAACACGAATTGCGTGAGATTTGGAAAGCACGTGGAATGTATTAAGCAGACGATGATTTCCCCCGTGCTGTCTGATGTAATAATTACATCGATTGCTGGGAAGTTTTTGTAACATGATATACCAGGATCTTTTTTGTGTCGAGAAAGGAAATGAAGAGGAAATACGGGTTTATTATCTAATAGGGCCTTTCTTTTCTGTATGTATATACATATACATTATTAAGCGACATTTGTAGCTTCATGGTTGTATATAAATCACAGTGTAATAAAAATTTCATGTTTATATATATATATATACATATATATATATATATATATATATATATATATATATATATATATATATATACTATATATATATATATATATATATATAGTATATATACAGTATATGAACATGAAATTTTTTATCACGCCGTGATTTATATACAACCATGAAGATACTAATGTCGCTTAATATCAAATTCACGCTGCCTCGGGAATATCGCCGATGGGGAATTATCACTGAAGGGGAATTTATAAGTGATAAATGGACAGGTACTGCAGAGTCTCGATCCAAAGACACAGATACTTATCCAGCGACTCCAGTCGACGCTCTACCCACTGAGCTAGCAAGAGAGGTAAAAGTTAGTGCCGAGTCTGGTGTACTTTATTTACCCGTCGAGGGCGGGGAAATTGTACTTAGCTTCCAAACGTACCAAAGAACTATCATGGCGGTGGTGGTTTAATGGCCAAGCTAAGTACAATTTC
>NC_089752.1:58026674-58066674 GCF_040412425.1 Macrobrachium rosenbergii | reverse complement strand
CGAGAATGCTTCGGCGCTTACATCGGCATGACCACGATGATATTCTCCGGCCGCATTCAGGAAGGCGCCGTCCAAAATCATGCCAAGAACGACCTTAACAGTAAAATAGCATGGAAGGATATAATTCCTAATATCGGAATTATTGATAAGGCAGCAGACCATCGCAGCCTTCGTCTCCTGGAGGCCCTACAAATCGGAAGGGAAAGGCCTAGCCTCAACACCACGCAGGAGACTTCCCTCCTCCCGACGGTGGCGCGTAGAACACCGCCTACCGGCACTCCTGAGCCGAACGAACGGACCAATCAGGTGATGCCTCCATCTGCTATGAGTGAACTTACGAATAATAATAATAATAATAATAATAATAATAATAATAATAATAATAATAATAAAGTTGCCGTATTCTTTCGATTCTGAATAAAGACAGAAACATTACCTAAGGGAACATTTATCGTACAATTAAAAAAAAAAAAAAAAAAAAAAAACTTGAACGACATAGTAATTTATCACTTCGTGTTTTCGCTAACATTCGAAAGCAAAATACAGCGAGGATCATCAATGGTCTGCTCCATCCCATCCCACATATCCAGAGGCAATGGGAATAAAAGTCCTTTGGTCCATAAAACATTGCGAGAACACAGGAACTCGAAAGAGCCTATAAAAAGGTGTCATTACCCCGTTTAATGGGTATCTGCTTGTTTACCATTGGAGGAGTTGTTTGGAAGCCTTATATGTGTGTGTGTGTGTGTGTGTGTGTGTGTGTATGTGTGTGTGTATGTGTGTGTGTGTGTGTGTGTGGAGAGACTGTAAATAATAAAATTAGCAGATAAATTACCTCAGCTACTGTTTACCCAAGGTTTAAAAGTAACTATCTAAATTTATACTGGGCGATTTGACTCACTGATTAGGCTAAAAATTAGTTTCAAGTTTGTCACGATAGCTCAGAAGTTTATATATTTGTAAAAAAAAAAATGTACGCTGTCACGAGCTTTTGCTTGTATATGTGCATATATACATTTATATAAGGGCACGCCCTTATACTTTTAGATTCCCTGTGATAGGTATAAGGCATCCAGCTGCTTCATAATATACTCTTGAATATTTGTATCACTGGCCCATGAATTTCGGTAAATATCAAGGCAAGCTAAAGAGACATCTTGCAAACACACAATATCTTTACTTATGATAGTAGAACCCAAACCTAACAGACACCTTGGGGGTGTGGCCTTCTGATAAGTAACTCTGTCAAGTAACAAAGACACTATATTATATCCTGCAATTGAATATTTTTTTAGAAATCTTACAGCAATTCCACATAGTTCGTAACCTAAACTAACCTGTACTTAACACTCGACGTTCAATTTAGAAGGTCTGTTTAAAAATGTATTACCTCTAAAATGGTAGCCAAGCAAAAAGTGGCAGGTAAGTATAGAAGTCTGTTAAATTGGGGTCCATTAAGTTGCGGTGTACTTTATTAAGCTTAATAAGCATTACTTCGTCATTTGTTAACAAGCTTTTTGTTACGTGTTATATATGTTTAGCGACTCTGTTACCTGCTACATTGATATGTAACGAAATTCATTAAACCAGCTTTACATCTCTTAATGTGGCCATAGTTTCTTACTCAAAGCCCAATAGAGACACACCAGTCAGATGTTTGTTGATAGCTGTAAGAAGTAAAATAAGGATACATTTTTCATGAACGTCTTCTGGTAAATGATGAAAAATCTGAAACATTATTAGTTTCGGGGATCATGAAGGATAGAACACATCGACATATCTGGTGATGAAAAGGACGAAAAGTCATTAGACTGGTGAAATCTCACTACAGAGCTTGTATGAACATATGGAGTTTTCTGTATAGGTTGTTCCTCATTGGCCGGGTGGGTATCATTCTCAGCTAGCACTCTGCTGGTCCCGCGTTCGATTCTCCGACCGGCCAATGAAGAATTAGAGGAATTTATTTCTGGTGATAGAAATTCATTTCTTGTTATAATGTAGGTCCCGTTGCTAGGTAACCAATTGGTTCTCAGCCACGTAAAATAAAACTAATCCTTCGGGCCAGCCCTAGAAGAGCTGTTAATCAGCTCAGTGGTCTGGTTAAACTAAGGTATACTTAACTTTTCACTATGAGACTATAACAATGGTAGCCAACATCGTTCTACCCAGAAAGTTGAAGCCATCCTGAGCAATGAGGAATCTAGCAGCGTCTTGTTACCTTAAGAGTGGCTGCGACGAGTTTCGAAGCCAAAGTCTAAGTCAGCCCCATACTATCAAAAGGCTTCGGGAACATGTCTCGTAGAGAGACATGGATGCAAAGGCACAAGATTGAGGAGTAGGGTTGTTTTCTCCTGTCCTCTATCTTTGAATATCAGTTAAACATGTGTGGTCAAAAAATTGCATATGACAGCTTGGGGGTCTGCAAGAACTGAGCTTTTCTATAAGGTCAGGAAAATGGCAACCAGTATGGTGCTGTAGGGTCCCACAATGACCTACACAATCTTACCTGGCCGTCCGAACTCCTACCCTACGAGCATCCGCTCCTCACAACAAGCATCTCCTGACATATGTGCCAAGCACATGCATACAAGAAACAGCCGACACCGTACATCCTTTTTATGTATACTGTCGTTCATAATGATGTCACGTCAAATGTATCATTCCTAACAGAGGCAATGCAATGTCAGCTTTCCAGAGATATTCATCAAAACTCTGTTCGCAACTTGTATATAGAATTATGTACTATTCTCCATTCTCAAACAAACACAGTTGACTGCATATTAATCTCTATTTTGTTCGCCTCCTGTCAAGCACTGCATTTCCGCTCGCAAGAGCCCTTGCCCTTTTCTGTTTGTTGTTTTGAATAAATTAGTAAGTTTGTAGACGCTGCCTCTTGCTCACGCCTTCGCTACAGTGCAATCAGGGATGTAGGAGTGGAAAAGTTGGTTTGTGGGCAGAGAAATTGAGAAAGTGACACCCTTGACCTTTTTGACCAGGGAAGTGGAACATATTGGCTAAAAGAGGTGGGAACCAACAACTTGTGGCCAAGGAAGTTGCAGTCTTTACTCTGAAATCAGGGAAATGTGAAACTAATATTATACAGCCAACAATATGGCAGCCAACAGTATGTTACCATGGAAATGGTAGCCATTACAGTTTGCCCATGAGAAAGGATTCTAGTACCGTGCAGTAAACATTACAGCAATAGAAAAGTGGCAACTAGTACTGTAGGCCCCAAAAAATTGACACCATATTATCTCCAACTAGGCAAGTTGTACACAGAATCATGACCTAGAAAATGACAGCTAGTTAAGGAAATTTCACCCTAAGCTAATGTATAGGGAAACTGATAGTCAGCATGATAAAGCAATAAAACTGAATGCCAATAAACTACAGGAAAGTGTTTGTCGTTATGATGCAATCAAGAAAGTTGCAGCTTATGCAGTGGGGTGTTGTCAAGTAGCAGTTAGTACCGCACCACTTTTAAAGAGTTCGTTAACACCATGCATAACACAAGTAATAGTTAGCACTATCCCACTGGAATGTGGCTGTTGATGCCATGCGAAAGGGAAGTACAGTCCGTGGTACCTAACCACGGGTTACATGCCACAGACTTCTAAAATTGGGAAAATTTCAAAATCTCTGCGGGTTTGAGTGAAGAGGAAGGCTTTTCGATCAATTCTCTCAATTAAAATCAATGAAGAAGCGTAATGAGATACGAAGACAATGCCCCATGCTTCATGGCATCAGACGCACTGAGAGCCTGAGGAGCTGTTCATGGAACACATACCTGACAGGTCAAAAGAGATCACCCTGGTTCTTGCTTGTAGACTTGAAAAGACTGTAATATTATCCTTCCATGAATTGCTGTTGTTTATTTCCAAACCTGAAATACTGATGCATGTGTACTGAGTTGGAATGAGAAGGCTACAGGGAACAAAAGAGCTTCGTAGACAATGTAACATTATGGAATTCTTTTAGATTTGAGTCTACAAATGCATCACTTTTGTTCTATAACATAAAGTAACAGTTAAAAACTGAAGTTTTCCAGAGAATAAAAGCAGATAAAGTCATGAAAATATAAGCTTAAAAGGTGTGAGTAAGAAGATTTTTATGGAAGTTTAATATACTTGTATTGATCTGTGTATTTTAGGCTATAAAAATGTACATCTGTCAGTCGAATAATGAGAGGTTATTGAGGTTTGGTCAACTAACTTCCTTTGTATAAGCTAGAGTAGATTTCTTGGGGTAGTGGAAGAAAAGATAATTCAGTTTTCATTTACAGGAAACATTTGAATTTTGCGTGACCCTTTTCTTCATAGTTGCAACAATCTTTCACGTATACTTAGCCTACAGGGTATCAGATGGGCCATTTTATGACAAACATCAAAATTAGTTCTTACACTTAATCTGACATTTTGTTTGTTTTGTGCAAGACGGGAAAACTATGATTTTCACAGTGATCCTATAAATTTAAGGATTTTCTAAGTAAATAAAAACTCATTATCCATGATTAAGATCTCAGATATAAATGTACTTTATAAGTTTTATTAAACGTTCCTTTGGGTAAACAGAAAAATCTCCTTTCAGTGCATTACTACCCTAAAACAATTTTCATAACGTACTTACATTTTTATCTATTTATTTATTAATTTATTTTTTTCTTTTCTAATAACTGATCTCCTCTTCCTGTATTTCCTGTAATCTTCTCCTTTTGTTACTTCTTTCAAATGAACATATTTTTTGGAAGCCTCTGGTCTCGTTCTGTATGAATAGGGTTCATCTACTGAATAATAATAATAATAATAATAATAATAATAATAATAATAATAATAATAATAATAATAATAATAATAATAATTCCAGTAATTTTAAGAGCTAGATAAGTTCAGCACCAGTGTTTATCCGTAATTAACTATTTTTTTAGACTTTCTGAAGAAAGTAAATAATGTGGAAAACTTCATTAATGTAGAATAAATGCACGTGTCTACAGTTTGTAGAGTACATAAGAACTACAGTTGAATTAACCCTCACAGCCTTTCAATAACCGCATCGCAAAAAAAAAAAAAAAGTTTGAACTGGAGTCAAACGCTGAAGAGAATATGTTATAGGAAAGCAAATCCTCTTTATTTCTTTCTGCCGAACAGAAAACCTTCTGCCGCAGATGCTTTTGATGATAAAATACGTTATTATGTGAACTAAATCTCCGCTGGTTTATCTCAGGCTCCATTGTGAACGCCGGACAGGAGAACTTAAGCTGCTTTGCTCAAGGTAGAAAGATCTGCTTTATTTTTGTGAAGATGGTATCTATAAATTTATTACAACAATAACAATGGCAGTGACAATAATGATAATAATAATAAATCGGTAACACTTCATCCTCAAAATTGAGACTGGTTTAAATTTCTGTAGTATGCAAACTTGAAAATCGGTTTAAATATATGAATTTAAAATAAAAGTGAATGAGAGAAGGAATTGTTTCTGTCACTTTTATCATTGTTGCTAGTAGCAGTAGTAGTAGTAGTAGTACTAGTGATACCGTTCTTACTAATGTTGCAAATATCGATGAGAAAAATGATCGGAAAATAATTCCATCAAAGCTTGAGATTTTCCATCACTCGAAACGAATACCTGAAGAACAGACCGTAGTCTCTCTCTCTCTCTCTCTCTCTCTCTCTCTCTCTCTCTCTCTCTCTCTCTCTCTCTCTCTCTCTCTCTCGCTCTCTCTCTCTCTCTCTCTCTCTCCATCTTAGGACTAGGAGCAATAATAGCTCATTGGTGGTCAATGATACGGTCTTCGGTGTCTTTTACATGTCCAATATCCGCAGTCTCAATAGCTTTAGTTTGGGTCGTTGTTTTCGGCGCATACGAATGGCATTTGCCTCGTTCCCAGTTGGATGCCGTTAAGGGAATTTCACAGTGATTTTAAAGTAAGTTTAGGGTAGCAATTTTTACCTCCCTTTTTCATGTTATAGTTAGTTTTATATTGAGTAGACTTGCAAGCTAAATTGTGAATGTTTCCATACATATAACTAATGGCATAAATATACGTAACATTGACTGATGTGAATATAAAATAATTCAGATAAGAGATTTTAAAGTAATTTTCTGACAGCCATTATTAACCCTTTTTTATTTTACGTTTTGCTTATCTTTATATGTAACGAGTAATGTGTAAGCTGAACTGAACGATTCCATACATATTGCTAATGACAAATTTATGCAATATTCACTGACATGAAGATAAAGTAATTCAGATAACACGAGCAAGAGAAGAGTCTAATCTATATGTTTATCTCTCTCTCTCTCTCTCTCTCTCTCTCTCTCTCTCTCTCTCTCTCTCTGGATATGAATAGCTATGTCACTTATTCACGTGTGACTTTTTTATAATCTTGAACACTAAGCGACAAATATCCCCTTAATATCGAATTCACTTTGTATTGGGAATAACTTTCATATGAAAAGAAACATAATCAATTCTACCCCATCCAGGATTCGAGCTTATGTACTTCGGGTTTTAAACAGCACTGACAGGAGTTTATCCACTAAGCTTTCAATCCCCGCTGGGGGTATTGCCGTCAGTGCACCTCACGTGGTTCATTGTAGGCATTACTTAAGGTTCTCTGCAGCGTCACTTCGGCGCCTAGCTGCAGCCCCTTTCATTCACTTTACTGTATCTTCCTTCATATTCTCTTTCTTCATCTTACTTTCCAACCCCCCCCCCCCTTCCTAACAGTTGTTTCACAGTGCAACTGCGAGATTTTCCTCCTGTTACACCTCTGAAGCCTTCCTACTCGTACTTTCCCTTTCAGCGCTGAAAGACCTCGTAGGTCCCAGCGCTTGGCTTTTGGCCTAAATTCTATATTCAGTCGCATTCCACTAAACTTTCAAGGGAGATATAAGTAGATTTCAACTCCTGTCTACTATTTCCATCGCATTCGGTTCTAGTTCTTCGTTGGAGGGGGTGGGTAGAGGCTCTCTCCGCTAACACGCTGTTGGCAGCGTTCATTTCCTACCGGCCAATGAAGAATCAGAGAACTTATTTCTGGTGATGAAATTCATTTCTTGTCATAATATGAATCGGATTCCACAATGGCTGTAGGTCCCGTTGCTAGGTAACCAGTTGGTCCTTAGCCACGTAAAATAAATCTAATCCTTCGGGCCAGCCCTCTCTAGGAGAGCCGTTAATTAGCTCAGTGGTCTGGTTAAACTAAGATATACTTTCTATCAATACTAGAGACGACCGCGCATAGTTACTATACCTGTCGACAGGTGGCGTCCATACATGAGCACTACAGCGGCTAATTTGTTTTTTAAAACAGTTTAGAAAACTGGTGGTGGTTTTTCAATGTGGCGTTTTTGTTAAAAGTGGAGTCTCTTTTGATCCGAACGATTTTAAAGGAGCGATATTTGTAAGTGAGGGCAATTTTACAATATGTTGATTTTAGTAAAATGGGATGCTCATTTACTGTGAGTGATTTTACAATGGGGGTGACTTTTGTCAGTGAAGGAAATTTTTGCAATACAGTAGTTTTGGTAAGAGATTGCTCTTTTTATCTGAGCGAGCGATTCTACATTAGGGCGATATTTATGAGTGAGGGCAATTTTACAATGTGGTATTTTAGTTAAAATGAGATGCGATTTGGTTACGAGCAATTACACAATAGGGTCATTTTTATAAGTGAGGGCGATTTTACAATTCGGTGATTTTGGTAAAACTGGGCGTTTTTGACGCGTGTTAATTTACGATGGAGGCGCTTTTTATAAGTAGGAGCAATTTTACCTTGAGGTGATTTTGTTAAAAGGGGGTATTGTGGACTAGTTCTTCATTGGAGGTGGGTAGAGCTCTCAGCTGTACTTGCAGTTGGCCCACGTTCTACTCTCGACTGGCCAATGAAGAAATTAGAGAATTTATTTCTGGTGATAGAAAATCATTTCTCGTCAAAATGTGGTTCGGATTCCACAATAAGCTGTATGTCCCTTTGCTAGGTAACCAACTGGTTCTTATCCACGTAAAATAAATCTAATCCTTCAAGCTAGCCCTAGGAGAGCTGTTAACCAGCTCAGTGGTCTGGTTAAACTGAGATATACATAACTTATAGTGTGGACTTTTATTTTTTTTTTATATATGGGCCAATTTTAAAGTATGGTGATTTTGGTGAAAGGGGGCGAGTTTTTGACAGGGCGACCATTCCTTGAGGTATTTTGACCCGATTCCGTGTTTTGCTGTGAAGGTTAGTGTCCTAACATTATGTTAAACACTATTCATTTGCCTGATATCTTGAAAACTTATCATAAGCCTTATAAAATTTCTCTTGTCAGTACAATTTCTATATTCAGTTAATCCATGGATTTATGACGCCAGATAATTTCCAATCAATCAGTCATTCAATTGCTAATCTTGTATAGTTTTTTGGTGGCTGCTGATATTTTTAACCTTTAATGCAGTAATGGCATCTGCCTGCCGTTCAAATGAGATATTAAATTTCATTAATAGTTATATATGAATGAATATATGGCATTTAGAGTGACTTTATGTACCCAGATATATGCAGTGACGATTTCATTTTGAGAAAATTTTAATATTTCTTTATTATTTCAATGAAAGCAATCAATAATTATTTGTTTTGTTGCTTTATCTACCAACCCTAACAATAAGATGACATTATTATTATTATTATTATTATTATTATTATTATTATTATTATTATTAAGAAAAGTTCATAAATTAGAGACGCTATTGATTTAGTATAAACAAAAATCATTTGAACATTTGATGTTATTTACTGTGAAAAATCTTCATCCTTGTTCGCTTTGGCTTTCAACGGTAAACATATTAAAAGAAGTCAAACAGAATCCATAATGTTTATTGCGTTTTCTTGTCATGGCTACGTAAGTCGTGTATCACATTTTTCTGAGTCTGTTTTATTAGAATGTAAGCTGTCTTTTGCAAAAAAAAAAGTAATAATAAAAGCTAATGCCGTCAAACTAATATTTTACCAACAGCAAACCACCGAGAATTACGATCTCGCATATATAAATAGCTCATGGAGATAATAATGCGGTTGCAAATTGAAGGTTTAATCTAACGAAGTTTCGCTTCACATTCTTAAAAGAAAATGGTTCTCATGTTATTGAATACAGAAAATGGTTTTCAAGATGCCTCACGCCTAGCATATACTATATAATTCCTTCTTTCAAGAGTTCTAGCAACATTTTATACAGATAGCAGACATTAATCAATATGGTTTGATAACTGTCGTATCAACTCAAATAGAAACCAAACAGTTCAATCCCCATTTAAATTCTAGAGAACGAAATAGCATTCTCTTCGTTTCACCTTTGCAATGTTGTCCCTCATATTTACTGAGGTTTGAGAAACAACAACATTGACCGTAACTGTAAAAATATAATGAGCCTGTGCTGGCCTAAGGTGTGGATTATGTACCTGGTGGGAAGTCGATTGTGGGAGGTTGCATATGGTATGTGGCTACTGCTCATTCCCTGAAAGATTTGATAACAACTGGAAGTTAAACGCTTTCTAGATCCATTTCTTTGAAGAATTGTATATACATATATATATATATATATATATATATATATATATATATATATATATATATATATATAATATTACATATATATGTGTGTGTATGTATGTATGTATATATATATATATTATTTATATATAATATATATATATATATATATATATATATATATATATATATATATATATATGTATATATATACTGTAATATTATTATTGATATTATGCGTACATATGTATGCGTGTATGTTTGAGCCAGGAATTCTACTGGTGTAATTATCGTTTTTTGGGTTAAGTGGACCACCAGAGAAGCCACACTTCTTAAAATCTGTATTTTCTTCTAATTTCTTTTGTAATACATTCCTACGCTGTTATTCATAGTCATAGCAAAACTGCTTTAATGTGACGTTCCACAACCATATTATTTTTATATACACATTTTATTATTATGCATGCAATATATTGGTGCCTGTCAGAGACAACCGGGTTAGGTTTTGTAGGTCAGAAGTTTATACTCAGTGTTTCATTTTCCCTATTGTACATCATCTTGTGTGTGTATATATGCATATATATACATGTATATGTATATATATATATATATATATATATATATATATATATATATATATATATACATGTATAATGTATATATATATATATATATATATATATATATATATATATATATATATATATATATATATATATATATAGTTTTTAATGTGTATGTGATATTAAGTCAGCAAGGTAAATATGCATAAGCTTTGAGTATTAATTTTGGATGTACTGTACTATAAATATTCATTTATAAGTAAAAGAATGAAAGACAATGAGATGTTTCGCATTAGTGAAAGAGTTTAAGCAATCCCCTATGAGGTAGATTGAATTAGTGATAAATTTATTTTTGTTTTTTGCTATTTTCATTCCCCTTTTTCCTCCCAACTCTCTCTCTCTCTCTCTCTCTCTCTCTCTCTCTCTCTCTCTCTCTCTCTCTCTCTCTCTCTCTCTCTCTCTCTCTCTCTCTCGTTCTTTTCAGAGCACCGTATTTTCAGAATTTTGCGGTTCATATCTCTCCCATGGGTTTCTGGGTATAGTGTTTTCACATGCAATATTTTTCCACTTTTTATGTTGTCGTCTGTCTTTCTCTTCTTCCTATTCAGTGAATCCCAAATCCTTTTTGCAATTATGGCGCCTCTCTCTCTCTCTCTCTCTCTCTCTCTCTCTCTCTCTCTCTCTCTCTCTCTCTCTCTCTCACAAATATTTTTCAATTCTCTTTTGATTCCTCGTTTTATTATTGGCTTGTTTCTTATTTTTTATTGATCTTTTTTCACACATTTCCATTAATCCTTCATCTGCATTATATCTTCCATTTTTATCTTATCTCTTATCCTTGACCCTTGGCTTATCTCCTTTTCTTTATCTTTTCCTTTATATCCTATCCTTCACCTTTTTCCTTCCATACTTATCCTTTTTTGCTGTATCTATTCCCATCATTCATCATTACCTTATCTCCTTCTATTCTTAACCTTTACCTTCTCCTCTCCCATCCGTCATGTTTTCGTTGTTCCTTCCTTCCTTCATTTATACCCTACATCTATCTTTTTAAATTTTCCATTCCCATACCTTCTTTCTTGTAATGTTTTATTCATTTCCTTTAGTCGTCCCAGCATTTCCTTCTTCCATGAATTATTCTGAAATGGTCATTTCCTTTTTTCCTTCATTACTCTATGGTTATTGACTATATTTCATTCTGTCGTTATTATTATTTGCAATATCTTATAAAGACAGGAGGGCTCGCCTTTAAAGCTCAAGCGAAGATGCAACGCAGTACTGCCCTAAAACAATTATTCTCCTTCTGTTTTAATAATTTACCAACATTTTAATCTGTTTATTTATTAATATGTTAATTTATTTTTTCCCTTCTGATAACTGGTCTCTTCTCTCTGTGTTTCCCATTGCCTTCTGCTTCTTCTTTCGAATGAACACCATATTCTCTGGAAGCTTGAATTTCAAGTCAGTGGCCTCTTTGGGTTTGTTCCATAATTATGAATTGTCTCCGGCCGGCCAATGAAGAATTAGAGGAATTTATTTCTGGTGATAGAAATTCATTTCTCGGTATAATGTGGTTCGGATTCCACAATAAGCTGTAGGTCCCGTTGCTAGGTAACCAACTGGTTCTTAGCCATGTAAAATAAGTCTAATCCTTCGGGCCAGCCCTAGGAGAGCTGTTAATTAGCTCAGTGGTCTGGTTAAAGTAAGGTATACTTAACTTTTCCTTATGAATAACGTTGATCTTAATAATAATAATAATAATAATAATAATAATAATAATAATAATAATAATAATAATAATAATAATACCTGCAGTTATTTCTTTTAAATGAACACCATATTCTTTGGAAGCTTGCATTTTATGTCAGTGGCCCCTGTGGTCTTGTTCCATATGAGTAGGGTTATGTTCTGAATAATAATAATAATAATAATAATAATAATAATAATAATAATAATAATAATTATAATAATAATAATAATATCAGTGTATCCTAAACGCCCTTTGATGTGCCGAGAAGGATTGACTTGCCCTCGCCCAACGACCTCGTATTTCTGTTTCCTGTCGTCTTGTATATGTCCTCACCTCTCGTGAATGCTATATTGTCCTTCTGTCCTTGTACAGGTGGGAAAAATAACGAGTTTCCTTTCTTTGTGCTCTTCGCTCATTTGTTCCATTGCATATCCTTTTATATTATGGTCTAAAGGAGTTAATTTTCTCTCCTTGCCGATTCCAAGGATTCCTGTTTAATTCCTCTCCCCTCTGGCGTATCCTTGAGTAGGCTCGGAGGATTGCCGTGTTTGTGCAGTGATGAATGCTTTTCTGTCGTACCAGGAACTTATTGAAATGGTGTTGATAGGCTTCATGAATAATAAGCATTGTTTATATAGTAATGATATACCAGGACCTTATTGTTATCATGGTAACGATACTGATAGGTTTCAGAAGTAAAATGTATTATTATCATTGAAATTGTGTTGATAGTTTTAGGAATAATGACCGCTGTTATCATTGAAATGGTGTTGATAGGTTATTAGAATAATGTGTATTATTATCATCATTGCGTTAGTGTTGATAGTCTCATTAATAATGATTATTATCATCATTGTAACGGTGTTGGTGGGTTTCAGGAATATCATCATCATTTATTATCAATAAATGATGATGATGATAGCTTTCTAGACCTCATTCATTATGTTTGTTCTTGAGGTTTTCCAGCTATTCGGCAATTTGTTTTAAACGACTTATTAAATTTTTCAGACCTTTGTTCTTATATTTTTCCCATTTAACTTTGGAATTCTCTCCTGCTTCTGTCCTTGAAGAATATAACTGATCAGCTTTTTATTGGCGGGTCTACCTCTTCTATTAGAGTTGTGGTTATTTTAATTTTTCATTTATCATGCAGTTGTACTCTAAGCATTCTTTGATAGCATGCTGAGTAATTGTATTTTACGATTACCAAATATTGTAATTTAAAAGAATCAAACGTATGAAAATGCATATAAACATCTTTACTGGCAACAGAAGTGAAAAAATGTCTGTGATACTGTTTCTCAAACTGCCGTAAAATATTGGTTTCTGTAGATACACGGAAATATAGAAATCATAAACGGAAGAATTAAATATAATGGTTTTTGTTTTATACGTCGAGAAACTAGGTCAAACGTTCCGTAATGTACAATTCTATTTCCGCCTAAAATAAAGTTGGTAGAAAGAGGTTGCTCGAAGCTTATCAAAGAATCATATATTTTGGTGGCGACGTCATTTTCAGAAGTGCCCTTTACTCTTGCCTATTTTGTGACAGTTCAATTAAATGTTCTTCGTCTCTTTGTCGAAGAATGAAATTTCGAGTCGATTTTTTTTTTTTTTTTTTTGTAAATTTTGGCGACGACATTATTTTCAGACGTGCCCTCATTTCTCTCCTTATTTCATGACAGTTTTCACCATTTTTTATTTATTGGCCTTCTTGTCTTTACCAAACAATGGAATTTCGAATTGCTCTCAAAATTAAGTTGAGAATTAACACTAGTTTTACCACGCGTTCTTGAATCTAATCCGGAGTTTCATTTCAGGCCTGCTCAGTTGTTTTGCCGGCGGTCTGAGTGTTGTTTCACCGGTACATAAGCTAGTACCATTAGCGGTCTGAGTGTTGTTTCACCGCTACATAAGCTAGTACCATTAGCGGTCTGAGTGTTGTTTCACAGCTACATAAGTTAGTACCATTAGCAGTCTGAGTGTTGTTTCACCGCTACATAAGCTAGTACCATTAGCGGTCTGAGTGTTGTTTCACCGCTACATAAGCTAGTACCATTAGCGGTCTGAGTGTTGTTTCACAGCTACATAAGGTAGTACCATTAGCGGTCTGAGTGTTGTTTCACCGCTACATAAGCTAGTACCATTAGCGGTCTGAGTGTTGTCACTTGAACTTGTACCATTTATCGTTGTTTGGTCGGATGAACAAACTTTGGTAATCACAGAAGGAAAGCCGGTAGTTTGGAAGACCTCGCTTAATATACAAAGGCGCCGATTAGCATATAAATTACTGTTCGTCGGGTTGGCAATTCGTCGTATGTAGGTCGCAGTATGTGGAGGCTACTTTATACATATACTCTTAACTATCAGAAATTTATTATATTTAAGGATAAATCATCACATGAAGTGTGCTTGTCATCAAAATCATCATCACTGAATGTTTTGTTATCATGGAGGATAACCAGGTAAACTTTAATGGATCCTATTCACACTAGGATTTTGTGACTGCATTTTCTTAATGACTTTGCTGGCCAAGTTTGACCTTTGAAGGTCAAAGGTAGGGCCCCGATCGGTGTTTGTATCATTTACCTGTTTGTAGCGATACCTTGGCGGTGGCATATACTCTCCAGAGAGTGTTCTCGTTAATAAACGTCATTTTCGACTGTATTTAGAAATTATGATGGCATTTCCCTAATGACTTTGTCACCATGCTTGACCCTTGAAGGCCAAGGGTCGAGGCCTCGATGTATGTTTCGTTTACTTGCTTATAAAGATACCATGTTTTGTTTTCGAAGTTTGACCTTTCAAGGTCAAAGGTCTAGGTTACGATATTAATATCATTTACCTGTTTGCTAAGAGATTCACAGTTTCATGAAAAACGATCTGTGTAATGAAAATCCACAATTATATAGTAAATATATTACTATGTAAAATAAACAAAGACTTTCGAACATTTGATTTTTAACGTTACCACTGATGAGGAACACCTTTCAAGTGTTCGAAAGTCTTTGTTTATCTTACATAGTAATATATTTACTATATAATCGTGGATTTTTATTACACACTTACCTGTTTGTAACGATACCTTGTTAAGTTACCGAAGTTTGACCTTTGAGGGTCAAAGGTCTAGGTCACGATATTCATATCTTTACCTGTTTGTATCGATACCTCGGGGTGACATTTACTATCCAGTGAGTATTCTTGTTCATTGCTGCCACGTTTTAGTGTATTTTTGGGTTTGACCATTATTCCGGGTTTGCCGCATTGCCTAATATTACACACATCCGCAGGGCTGAGTTCCAGCAAACCTTTTTGGGCTTATGGGGCAACGCGCTTTTGTGAGGTCTATATTTCTCTCTCTCACTGCATGTAAAAAGAACAAAAGGGTTTTTTTTAGAAGTTACTCAAGACAGATGGCCTCTCTCTCTCTCTCTCTCTCTCTCTCTCTCTCTCTCTCTCTCTCTCTCTGAAGATTCATAGTTTCAACCAAGGAAAAGTTTTTTTCTTTTTTTTTGTCCTTCTTTATGGTCGGGTTCGAGGTTAAATTCGCCGAACTTTGTCTGATGCATTTTCAGCCATTTTCGCTTGAAAATTACTTGAATGTGATTGATGCCAGATGCCAATCAAAGGTTATGTAATGGAGTGCAGCCTAAAAAGGAAGGTCACAAAAGGTCAACTCTAAAGAGGATAATGGAAATAGTCTGCATGTTTCTCTCTTTTTTTAACTTTTTTTTCAGCATTTTGGTGTCGAAGACCGTGGTCGTTGCGACGCCACATTACGTAATCAACTCAAATTAATTGTTTTTTGTCCTACAATGAAAATAGGATGCTGAAATGTGAATTAAGGAGGCTGGTAAAAGCAAGAAAAACAAAAATAAATCTAGATCAATTAGCGGTTGTGTCAAAACTAGAGAATTACTTTTCAACCTACAGTGAAAATAAGATACTGAAATGTGAATTAAGGTGGCTGTTAAAAGCTAGGGGAAAAAAAGTAAGTCTGGATTAATTAGTAGTTTTGCCATAACTGAAACAGATGCATGTTCTGAAGTAAAATTCTGATACTTTCAGAGTTTTTGCTAATCTACTGAAATAAAAAAAAATGTAGATTTTAAGATATGTTCGGAAGAGACAGCAGGAGCGAATGTCAATATAAATGCCACATTTGTGATAACCAGATCCTCTTGACCCGACATATTTCGAGGTCAATATTAACCTCACAACCCGAATTCAAGTCTGCAAAATGAAAAACAAAAAACCTTCTGCTGTCATGACGCCATGACCTTTGGTCCTAAGTTCATTTCTCACCAGGAAAATGGAAGGCCACAATGAAAATACGAAGAAAATAGTATCGTACTTTATTCTCACAAGTCACAGAAGCATTTGAAGCTGCCTCACATTGTCACCCACAAGTCACAGACATATAACAGCATTTCTTTGCAAAATTTGTACAACAACGCAACCGCCACTGAAGACAGTCAAACCACCAAGCATTTGTATTCAAAAATTTTTCCCTTTTGGTCATAGCAAATATCATTCATGCCAGATGTTTTGGATTTGGCTTACTGAAGCCAACTGATTTTCTGTACTAGAACCGGTCTTTACGGTTAGAATGCATATATATATATATATATATATATATATATATATATATATATATATATATATATATATATATATATATATATATATATATATATATATACAGTATATATAAACACGACATGATATGTAAAGTCTTCGTGGTTAATACAGTCTTAATCACTAATCGCTTGCAGTAGCATGTGCATTTTACTTTTAATCAAGGATTTTGTATTATATTATTTTACATCATATCCATTTATTAATTTAAAATCTGTTTTACTTTATGAAATGTCTAAATATCGCCATAGTTACTTGGCAGAATTCTTAGGTCTTCCTACGTATTTCATCTTTGGTCAAATTTCATTCATATATCCTTTAACTACAAACCATGAACTAATATTTGCTCTGTCAAACAAGGTCGCTACGCCATGAAAATGTATACGTATATCGAAATCGGTTCCTTCTTAGCCCAAAATCCTTTTTTTTATAGAAAATGCCACTATCGGCACATAATAAGTATGAACATCTTTCTATACATGTATCTTGATGACATTTCTTAGCGGTAAGTATGCTTTAAGAAGAGTATCTCATCACAATCTGTACATAAGGTATACCAATCGATGTATTAACCTAAACAAAAATATCCTATATATATATATTTTTATATATATAATGTTTGTAAAGCTTTTTGTATTGTATGTACACAGCACCATATAAGATGACATAAAATCCTGCCATGGAAGCATAATGTAACCAGCAAATAAAGCGCCTATGTTTTGATTAAATATCTAAGCTTAAAAAGGGGTTTCTGTCGTGGAACGCTCGTGTTTAGTCGCGGATTCCGAAGGGGCGGTTCGGCCAACGTCTAGCCCTTACAACTGTCGCAGGAGCACTGAGGAGGATTTCCAAAATGACCTGGAAAACTTTGGGAAATGCATCATAAGGAGAGTACCTTCTGTATCCAGAGGAGAGGAAAATATTTAATTTTGAATTCCTAGTTAAAACTCAGACTAAGAAACCACCTTCTCCAGTGCTCCATAATCATTGTAAGCAGTTTATGATATACGAGAGCTGAATGACATCTTAGGCTTGTACGACAGACATAAGCTTCAAGGCTGGCTTAAGCTTCTTGCCTCTCAAAAGCTTGACAATTGCCATAAGCTATGTGAATTGCCAAAGACGCATGATCATCTTAAGGTTAGGCTAGCTGTCATATTCTCTGTGTGTCATAAACTCGGCGAACTGCTCTGAGCTCTTACGAGTGATAGCTATGAAGAAGATTTGGGAATCTGAGGTACGAAAAACTGAAAATAAATTATGAATCACTTCAGTGACAGACGTGAGTTATTGGTGGAATTATAGCACAAGACATTATGATACATTAAAATCATGTTTTAAGTACATATTGGCTCCTCGCCTTCGAACGTGAAATGACTCAAGTGGGTGAATATGAATCTTATAATTATAGATTGTGGTTATCAGGCACATTGAGATAACGCTTAAACAATGCTAATTTAACTTGAATGTGTAATTGTGTTATGTTTCAAAGGGTTTTGTTATCTTCAGCTGCGGCAAAACACAATGATAACCTAAGTCTATCTTACTGCGTGGCCGAGTCAACCCTTTTTTCTTCTTGATGATTTAAATGAAAGATAGGGTTGAAGTGTGATCAAAAGTCTTAGAGGAATATTTAAAGACAAACGGCACTCCGTAGGCAACTATTTTAAGTATGAAAGAAAAAAAATGGCACTCGGAAGAAAAGACGAAACAACCTACAGTAATCAATAACCGCGATTGTAGTGCTGGGAATGTTGTGCTCCAGTGTATGATGAGTCATTGCAATAACAAAATAACAATCACCACTACAACAAACGTCTTCTAAACCCTATGATGATAATACTTTCGAGAGTTATTTTGTTTCCTCTCGAAGATAAAAACCTTAGCTAGCACTAAATCTAAGTAATCGTAAGCGTTATTTTTTTTTTATATATGTACGTATTCCGTAATGACGATAATGATGTAAGCCTTAACCCATTCTGTCCTTCCAATTTTGTGGGTCTTACGAAAGGCTGTTGGTGATGTTTTAAGCCTTCCAGGATTGACGTGATATGGAATTCAATTACTATGTTATTCGTGCTAGCGAGCAGCATCTATTTTCTCAATTTTTATTTGTTCTCTATTTATTTCGTGAATGAAGATTAATATAATACTTCATTCTAGTCACTGGAATGTCCAGTTATAAAATATTAGTATAGCTTTTTAGTCACATCGTTTCATTAATTTAACGTTTTAACGTGGTGATTAAAATGAAGTTTTTTTTTTTTTTTTAGAAGAACAATCAAACCTGAGTGATGTTTGAGAAAACATTCCACCTTTTAAGACGAATATTTCCAAGAATTAACGACGTTTTATGTCAAATTTCCCACCTAGCTCCGAGGACACGATTTTTCCAGGACTTACGTATAAGGCTTACATACTTTTCAGGCTTACGTTCGTTTCAGGCTTACATTCCGCGGCTCACCTGCTGTGTAGTGAAGTATAATGTTTATTTACAAAATGCACTGACTGTCTAAATGTAACTCTCAAGAGCGCGATGTTCATGACGTCATATGAAATATGAAAGGGCGTCGGAAAAGGCGGAGGTCATTCTGGTGACATTTGAAAATTCAACAAATGGTTATTCTTAAGTTCTACAAATTGATCGTTCAGTATTAAAATTGATTACGTATCCATTAAGTTTACCACAAAAACTTCAGCCTTTGAGATTTCATCTCAATAACACAAAAACTGCGACGCAGCCAAAAAGTGCTTCGAAAACGCTTCCAACGATCCTAAGGACGCGTACAGACGATCTAGCGCCGTTCGTGGAGCGTCCGTAACGTCCGTGACGATCACGGTCGGTCATAGCTGCGTCTCGAGGTCATAGTGGCATGAATGCCTCGGGAGTGCCAGGCGAGGCGTTGAGGGAATGTCCCTCTCCGTATGAGATCGGCGAAGTGGGGAGGGGGACATGGACCCCAGGAGGGGAGCGGAGACCCTCAGTGCGTCGTCATAGTTCGGTGGGGCTTCTGTGGGCGTTGTGCAGCCGCGCCCTTGGAAGGGATCTATCGGTGTGTAGGGTACGAGAGGAGAAGGGTGGTATAACAAGTAACCATTGTGCAGGGAAGTTCGCGATGCAGCGGCGCCGACGGGAGAGCCTGGAGTGAGCTCTGAGCCGACGCTGCATGAAGAAGCCTCCGCTGGGAGGTTGGCACCGCCGTTCTGGATGTTGCCGTTGGCGTCGACGGAGGGCGTCACTATTGCCGGTGGGGTTGAGCCGGCATCCATGAGAAGGGCCTCGCTGTAGGATGGCACAAGCGTGCAGTTGTTGGCAATCGTCAACTCGAGGTCGTGGCTGTCGGTGGCTGCTGAGCCTCTAGACGCACGTCCTCCGCTCACAGGAGTCGTGTAGTTGACGCCAAACAGTTTCGTCACCTGTTGGGAAATGGAGGTCAACTGTAACAATGTCTGTGGGCCTGTGTGTTTAACGTTTCGCGATGTAAACATGATAAGAGAAACTCTACAACTACATCTCTTTTAGAAGTAAACAGTACACACCCATTAGGAAGTGGAGATCAATTGTAACACACTCCATTTAGGCCTATGTGTTTCGCGTTTTGCGATGTAAACTTGAAAAGGCAAAGTTTGCAATTATATTTCTTTTAGAATCAAACATTACACACCCAAAACAATATTAGATATACCTGATAGTGTATGTAAGCAGTGTTGTACTCTATTACGAGCCGGAGAGGCCACGAAAGCAGGAGTAGAGAGGCCACCCAGAAAACGAAATGTCGAGTATACCAAGGAAGCTTCTTCGTGTCTCTTCTTGCAATGACAAACTCTTTGAAACTGACGTTGGTCAAATCGAGACCCTCCCTCATCTCCATGTAGTCATTTCTCCTTTCGTTTTCCTTAAGGGGAAGTAAATTTGGATTAATATTTACTCATAAGTAAAGGATAGTTGACCTCAGGATAACCTAAGGCACTTAAATGACATGAAATTGAAGACAAGAATTAAAATGTGAGAGCAAATGAATATATATATATTCATCTATATTATTTTTCCCCAAACGTTGTTAAGCTTAAAAGGCACAAAATTATATGCATATATATATATATATATATAATAACTTAACTTATATATATATATATATATATATATATATATATATAATCTCAGGACAGGGTGACAAGGAGATAGTCGGTCATCTGTAGATGGTATTTATTTGCCGACGCGTTCGTAACACTTTGTTACATCATCAAGAGCTAAAACAGAAAATTTACAAATTAAAATACATGGAGATAAACTAACGACTTCAAGAGAGTCTCAGCATGCTATATAAATAAATATAAAACAAGACAGTTCATAAAAGCACCTGCTAGACACAAAAGGTTGACGACTGAATGATTAAAAGGGAAAAGGGAAAGCAGCAAAGAAAAACTGGCTCCAACCAGATACAACTGAACAGAGGTGGTGTGAGTTCAACTTAGGAACTGGCTGTTTTATGAATAGATTCAAAATTAACAGTTCGTGGATGACTTGTTTGGCCCAAAACAGAGAGTCAGAATAATCAATAACTTGTATTTACATATTTTGAATGATTTCTGATATTAGAAAATTCTGGATTGGACAATCTGCAGCAGTACGGTGACTAACACCTTTATGTGAATCTGCTCTGACCTCAACCCAATCGTTTAGTCGATCCCCACGTAAGTCCCCAAATTACATCTGGGGCAAGTATATTTATATACGACTGACGATTGCATTATTGGGCAGATTCTATCATTAAATTTAAAGGGACCCTATTGTAAGTGGATTTTTGGTATTAAAATGACTTGCAACATGTTAAAAATGTTTTTCTATTGCAGACTTCAGATTACTTCTAAATTTATCATCTAGGACGTATGGGATAACTGCATAGAGTTTCTTCCGTGGTTACTGTACTTATAACAGCCGAGTGAGATAGTTTCTTATTTAGAAATTCTTGCAGTGTTTGAAGAAAACATGAGATGGAAACCAATTATCAGTAAAATATTTGTACAAGAAAATTATTTCTTTATGATAAGAGTCCCAAGAAGAGGATCGACTAAACGATTGCTGAGGGTCAGAGCAGATTCACATAAAGGTGTTAGTCACCGTACTGGTTGCAGATTGTCCAATCCAGAATTTTCTAATATCAGAAATCATTCAAATATATGTAATACAAGTATTGATTATTCTGACTTCTCTGTTTTGGGCCAAACAAGTCATCCACACGAACTGTTAATTTTGGAATCGTTATTCATAAAACAGCTAGTTCCTAAGTTGAACTCACACACCACCTCTGTTCAGTTGTATCTGGCTTGAGCCAGTTTTCTTTGCTGCTATCCTTTTCCCTATTAATCATTCAGTCTTCAACCTTTTAGTCTAGCAGGTGCTTTTTATGAACTGTCTTGTTTTAATGTATATTTATATAGCATGTTGAGACTCTCTTGAAGTCGTTAGTTTTATTCCATGTATTTTAATTTGTAAATTTTCTTTTTTAGCCTTGATGATGTAACAAAGTGTTACGAAACGCGTCGGCAAATAAATACCACCTACATCATAACTAGTCATATATAAATCAGTCACCTTGGCATAAAATATGCTTTGTGACACTCCTCGGAGTTTTTAAATAATGTGCTGGTTATATCAATTGTTTCTAATGATGAGTATAAATATTTGGCTAATTTATATTAGGAGCGTGGATTGATGACAATATTGGTCCATAAAGCACTTTTTAAACGTTAGGCAGACCATATAAAATTCCAAACGACGTACTGAAGCAATTTGTTCACTCTTCATAAAATGGTTTATTGATGATATTTTTATTAAGTTCTATAAGAAACAATTTATCATATAAATATGTTTGCATTAGGAGTTCCGATGGTATGAAACTTGACCATTTCACTAAGAAAGGAGGAGAATAAATAATTCCCTAGTGGATAACAATGGCCTCCCTTAACTCCCGTTTGGCTACGATTCATCGTTTTCGTGTTTCCTGGGACACCTTCTTCAAGTCCGTTCTTTCAGGGGAAAAAGGTGTCAACTGGTAGTCAGTTTCTAAAAGTCCCTGTTGACAAGTTCCGATAATTGTTGGTTTGATTGATGATATCAATATTGAAAGCATCTTTTCTTTTGTATGGAATAGCTACTTTTAAGCACCTCCGCCCCCTAGTTTAACAAGGCATGCAGAAGTATCTCTGATATGTAGGAAAAATCCCGTTTTGACAATACATAAGAGGACATCTTACCGACCTTTTGTGCTCTATTATTCTTTGCGAAGGATCTACCTGTCTTTGCAACGTAATACTATGACAGTTGTTGAATGGTAGTGATTGTAAATGTTTTTGTTAAAAGAATTTGTTAAATAATAAAATCGATAAAGGGTGCTGCCGATGGATTTGATATAAATTTTGACGATTGACAAATGTTTGTTAGACCTGAGTTTTTGTATTAATTCTGTTTTCGCCAACCTAGAAGCTTTTTTTGTTGTTAAAATCACTATTTGTCTGTTAAAAAGAATGGACCTTTGTAGTATATTTTATTCGGCAAATTACAAGCGCAATTCTCGATAATGTGGGTTGGGTAAGAAGCTTTTGCTACCAGTTGCGGATCGTGTTGAATTATTCTGAAGAGGTACCCATTTGAACAATTACTAAGCCCCTGAGGAATAAGTTGCACGCCATATCTATGGAACATCGTGGTATTAGTAAAAATGAATAATTCTAGTGAAACTGAGACTCAAATTGGGTTTTTCTTATATGCTGTTGAAGATAAAATGTTCTGTTTTAAAATGATCCAGTACACATCAAAAAACGGCAATTTTCCTTCCTTTCCCATTCCATTTTTGAATTTTATGGTGCTGCTAAAAATACGCAGAATTTAGTCTATTAAAAATTCATTAAGTCTCCCCGCTATTGTCCCAGAAAGTAAAAATATCATTGACTTCAACTACGAAATCATTATGCGGGGTTTGATTTAAATGACTGAAGTTCTGTTTCGAAATATTCCAAATGTCCCAGTTTGCTAAAAGGGGTGATGAGGACTTCCCATGCTACAACCAAATTTTTACTTGAAAAATTATGATAGAAAACACATTGTTAGTTGCACTGGACACTGATAAGTTTTAAAGTTTTATCTATGCCAAGAGGAAAATGGTCTTCATATGGTTGTACAGTAACTTCCCCTCTAAGAAAGACAACACGTATGCGATCGGGACTTTAGTAAATAATGACTCGACGTTAAGGCTGAGCAACGTGATGTTGTTTGAGGGGATGTTTAAACTATTAAATTTTTGTATAAAATCCTCTGCATATTTGAAGTGGGAAGATGCGAAGGTTCCTAGAAAGGGTGATAACAGGTCTGCATTATTTTGATAATTTGCGCATGAAAAGAGCTGCTGATAGTATGGGAAGCGTGAGGAATGCCATCTTTTATGTGTTTCACTTGAGGCCGTAAAAATAGGGAGAGAAGGGTTGATTACCTTTTGAATGTCTCTGTAGTTCTGTGTCCTTCTTGTGCCCCTATGGTTCCGCAGCTGATTTATTTAATTGAGCAACAATATTTGTTGTGGGATACTTCGTTAATTTGTCACAGGTCTCCGCATCGTTTAGAAGTTCTTGAACTTTATTGATGCATGTCTCGTTTAAACAACTATTTTCCCAGGGATTTTGTGATGATGATATCCCCCTTTTACTAAACTAACTAACGCATTTTGAATCTTTTCGGGAAAGCGAATTTTTGTTGTTATTTTTGCTCCAAGACATTTAGCAAAATGCCTTTGGGTTTATGCCTCACTTTTGTCATAATTGTTTTTGCAAAATGTTTGTATCAAAAGTAACTAGAAATTGAGATTACTCTCTGGACCTGGTTTAGAGCGAATGAAACCCAAGATTTAAAACGGTCTGTGCTTCTGCAGTGAGGGGATGGTTAGAGAGATTTAGCACATTATTGGGTAGGCCAACCCAATAATGTGCTGAATCTCCCGAAAAGATTCCAAAATGCGTTAGTTAGTTTAGAAAAAGGTGGGATATCATCATCACAAAATCTGACAAAGACGGGAAAATAGTTCTCTTAGACAAGGAGACATACATCAATAAAGTTCAAGAACTTCTAAACGATGCGGAGACCTATGACAAATTAACGAAGTATCCCACAACAAATATTGCTGCTCAATTTAACAAATCAGTCAGAACCATAGGGGGCAATGAGAAGGACATAGAACTACTAGAGACATTCAAGGTAATCGACCCTTCTCTCCCCTATTTTGACCCTCATGAAAACATAAGATGGCATTCCTTTACGCCCCATAATATCTAGCAGGCTCATGCAAATTATCAAAATGGCTCGCAGACCTGTTATCACCCTTTTCTAGGAACCTTCTCATCCTCCCACGTCAAATATGCAGAGGATTTTATACAAAAATTTAATAGTTTAAACATCCCTCAAACAACATTAATTGCTCAGCCCAGACGTCGAGTCATTATTACTAAAGTCCCGGGATCACATTACGTGTTGTCTTTCTTAGAGGGGAAGTTACTGTACAACCATATGAAGACCATTTTCCCTTGGCATAGATAAAACTTCAAAACTTATCAACCTCTGTGTAACTAATGTGTTTCATTCAATGGTAATTTTACAAACAAAAATTTGGCTGTAGCATGGAAGTCCCCTATCACCCTCTTTAGCAACTTGTACATGGAATATTTCGAAACAGAATCCTTTGTCGTCTATCAAACCCCGCAATATGATCTGGCTTAGATACGTAGATGATATTTTTACTTTCAGGACAATAGATTGGGAGACTTTAATAATTTTTAATAGACTAAATTCATGTTCAAACCATAAAATTCAAACGGAATGGGAAAAGGAAGGAAAACTGCCATTCTAGATGTACTGATCATAAGAGAACAGAACAGATATGCCTTCACAATATATAAGAAACCCACTGCTGTTTCCTATATTCATTTCTTAAGCTACCACGATGTCTCCGTAAAGATCATGGTAGGGTGCAACTTATTCTCAGGGCTTAGAATGTGTTCAAATGAATACCTAGACAAAGAATTCAACACGATCCGGGCCATAACACCTAACGCAACTGCTCTACCCAACCCATTATCGAGAAGGCTATCAACAAAGCGAATAAAATATACTACAAAGGTCCCACTCACAACAGACAAATAGATTTTAACAACAAAATAAAGCTTCCGTACGACGAAAATATCCAAAAAGCCACAGAACAACTCAGGTCTAACAATAACTTTCATCTTCCATTATCCCAAATCCTTCGGGAGCTCGCTCATTAACGTATACCAAATAACAAAGGGAAGAAGCCGAGTTTACAAGATACCGTGCAGCAACTGTAGTGAGATTTACGTAGGGGAGACAGGTAGATCGCTCGCAAAGAATAATAGAGCACAAAAGGTCGGTAAGATATGCTTTGAGAGTTCGGGGATTTTTCCGCATATCAGAGATACCGGCCATTCCATAAACTGGAGGGGCGGAACTTGGTTTTCCAAAAGTAGCTGTCCGTACAAAAGAAAAAGATGCTGGAATCTGCCCATATCAACAATATGAACTTGTCAGGAGGACATTGGAAATCGGACGACATCGACGTAATCCTCAGACCGCTCCTGAAGAAGGTGTCCCAGGAAACACGACCTCCAGAATCGTCGCCAAACGGGGGGTTAATGAGGCCAAAACCACTAGGAATTGGTTACTGCCTCCTTCTTGAAACGGTCACCTGCATACCATCGGAGACTTAATGCCACACCTATATATGCTTTGTATATATACCCTTGTAACATTTCATCTGTCCATATTCTACCAGTGAACAGGGGCACAGAAGCAAGTGCCCGAAATATATGGTTGCAACGTTTAAATAGTGTTTTATGGGCCTTCTTATATTCATATTACACTGTGGTATTACAGGAAAAGACATTCATATATATATATATATATATATATATATATATATATATATATATATATATATATATATATATATATATATATATATATACACACATATACATATGCATATACAGTATATACTGTACATATGGGTATAATACTGGTAATATCCGTACACACTAAGATATATCATTCAGTTGTTCCACAGAGGGAAATGAAAAACCTATATGATTTAAAAGTGCCCAATAGTTTCGTCAGCCTGTGAACCTCTTCTTAGAACGTTTATTAAGGAAAGAAAAAAGAAAAAAATTGACAATGTTTGTCCCCAAGAAAGGCCTAAAATCTGAAAACATGTGGAACAAATTTACCAAAAACGCAGGACAGTAGCAAAGTACAATAAGCTCAACTGAAAACGTAGGACAGTAGCAAAGTACAATAAGCTCAAAACAGTAGTTAAGTAATTGCAAGTTACCAAAATGCCAAAGAAGGTAATATGTTCACTTGAAAAGCAGCATAACACGCCCCTGTTTTCACGGACTGACGCATTCCATTTTTTTAAAGATTTTGCGAGCTCCAAGCAGAGTGTCTCAGTTTTGATACTCTTTTTACATATCAAATTTTAGATGTCTGCGTTGTCACATTTTCCAAAGAAATGTCTTCAAAAGATGAACTACTTATAAAACTCTGAATCATGCGTCGGAATCTTTGGAAGCCTATTTTCTCAGAATGGGGAAAAATGGCGTTCGCTGTTCGTCAACTAGGGACGAGACAGGTAAGCATAAATCAACAAACGTACATATAATAGTTTAATGGATTACGATAACCAATTTGCACTGACGTCTCATAAGATGTAAAATCTTACCTGGAAGAACCCTAGCTCTCTGTTCCTCAAATTCGTTAGCTGTTTCGAGATTATTAGAAACAAATCCTTTGGAGAACCTGCGGACAAATTAGACAAATTGTTTTTGACAATTTGCTTTGGTTTCGACCCACAGGTAATTTGAGGATGGGAATGAAAATGAATGCAAGTGACTGAGTTTTTACCTACAGAATATATTAAATTTAAGAGTGTTCATTTACGAAATATCTGTATATACATACGTATATGTATACGAACAATTTATACATATATATATATATATATATATATATATATATATATATATATATATATATATATATATATATATATATACTGGATATATATGTATATATATATATATCCACATGAGATTTATTTGATACTGTACCTTATCTTAGTATATAATATTTTGAAGGTCTGCAATCTTTTGGAAATGTCTTTGACGCCACAGTTATAGAAAGTAAAACATGTCCCGGCTGCGTATGTATTCACACGTTCATAAAACACCTGTTGAAGAGAAATTGTGAAATTATATATTTATCATTTTCGAAGAATAAATGATACTTGTAAATTTAATATATTATTAGAATCTATATGATATGATATCCTGTATATTCATGGGTATAGATGGAGTAATGTTTCCAGTCTTAAAGCAACAATTATAAGGATTTGTATAAAGCGTATTTTTAATATTTATTAAGAAAATTAAGGTTTAATTGAATTTCTTAACAAATATACAGATTAAACACAAAATTTTTACGCAAGAAATGTTAGACATGTCTGGATAGACTCTCTTAGGAAAATTTTATTTAAAATAATCTGTTTTCTGAAGCTGAAGGAATTCTATTGATTTCAGTCGAATATTTCCTCCGTAGAGCCAATTTACCGTAGTGGTAACTTCAAATTTTAATTGTAAAAAATATATGTTGTTGTAATTATTTCTAACGATTCGTGGAACTTCACAGAATCAGAATCAGCTAAACCTCATAAAAAAGTGTTTGATAAGGAAAAAAACATTTTCGCTGGGTGTAGTATTTTTCCCCGGGAGAAAAACATCTCGTAATAATCTTTATCTTATAAAATATAAACACTTGTATTTGGGGTAAATATGAAAGGTGTTAATCGGAAGAGGAGTTACAATTACATCTAATAATTCTAAATCCTAAAATGGCCTAGCTAACAAGAGTGACTCAGAGAAATAATAAAACATAAAAACTTTTTCTTTTAAAGGGGAAAAAATATTATAACGGTCCTTACGTCGTTTTTCAAGGACAAAAAAATTATGAGTAATTTCAAACGACCATGGTTCTTAAAGAAGAAAAAAAATTAAGACTTTTAAAAATTTGATATATACAATTTACTTCAGACGTTTTTAAAATTCGTCAACGGAACTGAAACCAAGGACGTATTCTCTTTAGGAAGAATTTTTTTTTTTGACATAAACTATGTTTTGCAAATAGCCTTCATAATGGACAAAAATGCTTTACAAGCATTTGTGACTAGACGTGTACGACAGATCATGAGATATTTCGTATAATTCCAGTTGTAAAGTTTGCATGTAATGGGGATATATATATTCTTATACACAGTTTGTATATATATATATATATATATATATATATATATATATATATATATATATGTATATATATATATATATATATATATATATATATATATATATATATATATATATATATATATATATATATATGTGTGTGTGTGTGTGTGTGTGTGTGTGTGTTTGTGTGTGTATATATATATATTTATATTTACATGTGTGTATATATGTATATATATACATATATATATATATATAAATATGCGTGTGTGTGTATGTAGGCTATACGTATGTATACATAAATGTATATATGTATATATGAATAAAAATTATCCACTTTCCATCATGAATCGATAAAAAAAAATGAAGTATACATACAAGTCAACGCCCATCCCTGAAATTCATGAGTAAGTCTTAATAGGAATTCTGATAATTGCTCACTCACAGGCGACTGATGGAGTGGTATGACTAATAAAAGTTTAGAATGGCATGATGCCATTATTGACTATTTTAGGAAATTGTTGAGGAATATTAAGCTTTCTTACACGCATGTCAGTGGCTGAGTTTATTATAACTCAATTTATTGTCTGAGATTCCTAAAAGTAATAGATCTGTCTTCAATTTATTTTCTGAGATTCCTAAAAATAATAGATTTGTCTTCAATTTATTGTCTGAGATTCCTAAAAGTAATAGATTTGTCTTCAATTTATTTTCTGGGATTCCTAAAAGTAATAGATTTTTCTTCAATTTATTTTCTGAAATTCCTGAAAGTAATAGATTTGTCTTCAATTTATTTTCTGAAATTCCTAAAAGTAATAGATTTGTCTGCAATTTATTTTCTGAGATTTATAAAAGTAATAGATTTGTCTTCAATTTATTTTCTGAGATTCCTAAAAGTAATAGATTTGTCTTCAATTTATTTTCTGAAATTCCTAAAAGTAATAGATTTGTCTGTAATTTATTTTCTGAGATCCCTAAAAGTAATAAATTTGTCTTCAATTTATTTCCTGAGATTCCTACAAGTAATAGATCTGTCTTCAATTTATTTTCTGAGATTCCTAAAAGTAATAGATTTGTCTTCAATTTATTGTCTGAGATTCCTAAAAGTAATAGATTTGTCTTCAATTTATTTTCTGAGATTCCTAAAAGTAATAGATTTGTCTTCAATTTATTTTCTGAGATTCCTAAAATTAACAGATTTGTCTTTAATTTATTGTCTGAGATTCCTAAAATTAATAGATTTGTCTTCAATTTATTTTCTGAGATTCCTAAAAGTAATAGATTTGTCTTCAATTTATTTTCTGAGATTCCTAAAAGTAATAGATTTGTCTTCAATTTATTTTTTGAGATTCCTAAAGGTAATGGATTTGTCTGTAATTTATTTTCTGAGATTCCTAAAAGTAATAGATTTGTCTTCAATTTATTGCCTGAGATTCTGAAAAGTAATACATTTGTCTTCAGTTCATTTTCTGAGATTACTAAAAGTAATAGATTTGTCTTCAATTCATTTTCTGAGATTCCTAAAAGTAATAGATTTGCCTTTAGATTCAGCGTCTTTAAGACAGAGTGGTTCGTGGTAGTAGGTTTTGATAGTTAACATTAGCAGTTATGACTTGGACCATCTTGTTTGTCAGTGTTTCATAATTTGTATTTTAAGACATTTCAGTTTCACAATTGATCGCTGATCCCCTTTTCCTGCCGAGAGCAACGAGATTTGCTGAACAGTAGTACCAATATGCAGTAAATGTGCCTCGCTGTCGAACTTCTCAGTTAAGAGGTCCTTTATTCCTCACGCCGTTGGACTATGGAACACTCTCCCTGAGGATGTCTTGCAAATGGAACCTCAAAAGTTCGAGCGAAGATGTACAGTAATACGTTACTGCCCTAAACCAATTCTCCTTGTTTTTGGTAATTTACTTACATTTTTATCTATTTATTTATTTATTATATTGTTCATTTATTTTTTCTCTTCTAAAAAATGATCTCTTCTTTTTGTATTTCCCTCCTAACTTCTGATACTTCTTTCAAATGAACACCATATTCTTTGGAAGCTTGGATTTCAAATAAATGGGGACTGTGAACTTGTTTCTTATGAACAGGGTTCATTTTATAGATAATAATAATAATAATAATAATAATAATAATAATAATAATAATAATAATAATAATAATAATAATAATAATAATAATAATAACCTTCTTTGCCTTGAAAATTGTCCAAGTTTTTTTTCTTTTTTTTTGGCAGGACAACGTTCCCAAACTTGTTTAGGAGTTTTTCTTTACTGGTGTGGGTTGTATTTTTCTGTCTAGAAGAAAGTTACACAGTACTTTTCTCTGTAGCACTGCTAAAACAACTTAAGAAGTAAAACCATTCATTTCACTAAAAATTAACAGAGAGAGAGAGAGAGAGAGAAGCGGTTAATTTCCAGTGGCTCGAATAGTTTTATATAAGTTGTTTTACTAATGCTGCAGAGAAAAATACTGTATAACTTTCCTTTGGACAGAAAAATACAACCCACACCAATAAAGAAAAACTCCTAAACTAAATAAATTGAAGACAAATCTATTACTTTTAGGAATTTCAGAAAATAAATTGAAGACAAATCTATTACTTTTAGGAATCTCAGAAAATAAATTGAAGAGAAATCTATTACTTTTAGGAATCTCGAAAAATAAATTGAAGAGAAATCTATTACTTTTAGAAATCTCAGACAATAAATTGAAGACAAATCCATTACTTTTAGGAATCTCAGAAAAATATATATATATGTATATTATATATTATATATATACAGGATGTATATATATAAACATATATTGTACACATATATATATATATATATATATATATATATATATATATATATATATATATATATATATATATATATATATATATATATATATATATATATATATATATATATATATATATATATATAGGTCTGTGTATGTATGCGTTTGGTATCTGTATATGTGCGCGTGTATACTTGTTGTATCTTTACAAGCATGTATTTACAACATTGTCCTTAACATGCAAGGAAATGACGGTTTTAAGTCTTTCCCTTATCTGGACACAGACGGCGTTGTATTGTACCGCTGGCTAATTAGATAAGCCCATTGTACCATATACGCTTCCTGCAGACCATTGTAAACCTTGTTTGGTTCGGGAGGTTCTTTAGATCTGCGAAGTGTTTGTTCGCGTTTGTTTTCGTCCCCACTTTGTCATAGATTATTCCATAGGAGAGCAGTTGTGTTTCTTTTCGCTCTGTAAGAATTAGATATGTTTGTGTCGACGTGAGATGAAAGCGAGCGCTTTGAAACAAGAGGATATCATGTTGTATGTTACAGTTCTTTGTGCAATCGATTGCCGTCGTGAGTTTAGTTTTCACAAAATATATGAAATATACCGACTTGTTTTATTATAGACATTTGACAAAACTACGTTCCAATGTTTTCTGCCTTTTATTATCAGAAAAATATTCCTTTTTCTATAAAAGTATTCTTTATAAACTTGCGGAGTTTTGTTATAGACATTTAACAAAGCTAAGTTCCAGTGTTTTCTGTTTTTTATTATTAGACAAATATTCAGTTTTCTACAAAAATACTCTATATAAACATGCGGAGTTGTTTTGTTATAGATATTTAACAAAACTGTTCCAATGTTTTTTGTGTTTCATTATCAGACAACTATTCAGTGTTCTGAAAGGATACTTTAAGCCAATGCGTTACTTTAACCGTCTAATTCCGAGGCAGAATGAGGAAGTGTAAAGACAACAGAATCGAGAGGAAGCTTAAAGAAAAGATGTAAAGCTGCGTAAACGGACCAATAATACAAATAAAAAAAGATAAGAGAAACGTCGAACTGAGTTTTTATTTTCTTTGCAGTAGCAGCAAACCTGCTTTCGATCTTGATACATGAAAGACTTTGTTTTAATTTAATTTTCCTGTATATTTTGTGCCTCATTATATTTTCTTGCTACGCGTCTTCGTTAATTTTTTGTTAAATCGTCGTAGCCAACCTGTTAACGGGAATTTGAAAATAAAGATTTAAGAAATTCCTCCTCTAGTATTTCACCAGTTTGCATGTACATAATATCAGCTGACTAATTTTTTTCATTTGTAGGCTTTCATCCACGAAACATAAAGAGATGTGGTGCCGTTAATTGTCATGAAATCTTTAAGCAAAGAGCACAACAATGTAGAGTGGTTTACTGAATCATTAACAGGGAAAATGGAAGAGGAAAAGATCGTTGGGGTAATTCTGTGAGAAAAGGATTTAGGAGATTTTGAAAAGATAGGGCTTTAGTACACAGATTAAGAGAAACTTGGGTATGGCGAAGTTGAATTATTTTAGATGTTATCAGTGATTTTTTTCTACCTGTGTGTGTTTGTGTGCGAGTGTGTATAAAGCAGCTTGGAGTTTTTTAGTACTGAAATGAAGAATTCTTTAAAAAATTTTTTCGGTAAAAAAACCATCATAGGGGTATTTTTATTTAATAACGTTATGAATATTGATACTTAAAACGTTTTCAGATGGTTCGTAACGCTTTCACCTGAATCACTTGATGATATCGGCGTGATATAAGCCCTACAGATTTAGGATAAAACTTTAGTAACAAAAAATATCAAATTACATCGAGTATTAACTTCAATCATGTCGAATCGACAGGATTAGACGCTCCAGTGAATAGCGAGTCACAAGCGTAGCGTGGTACTTTAAGAAAAATATCTTAATTTTGGAAAAAAAAATTATGAGAAAAATTGTTGGTATAAATCAAATTCATGTAAAAAATTCCAAAATTGCAAAAAGATATTAGTCTTTGAACCAAACATCCTTGATATAGGAAAACAAAATGGTAAAATGAAAAACCTCCATACTGAGAAGATTTTTCCTGTAAACATACCAAATTATATCAAGAATTCCAATTTTGGATTGGCTAAAAAAAATATTAAGCTTTAAAAAAGTCTACAGGGAAAAAATCACGGGAAATGATAGATTTTATAAAATGTTTTTCGAATGGAATAAAATCACAGGAAAAAATTGTTGAACTATCCAAGAAATAATATGGTAAGGTAAAGGAAAAATAGTATAAGAACCCATCAAATAAAACAATATAGAAAATTATTAAATGTAATAAAATCTTTCATCAAATGAGGAAAAGCCAGAGGGGGGAAAAAGGCAAACAACCCCCCTAAAAAATAAGTGATGGGTAAAGGTAATGCAAAAAAAAATATACGAATCCATTAAAGAAAAAAAAAAATAATATTAATTTTGACAAAATCCTTTCTCATATGGGAAAAAACGTCAAAAATGTCAAGCAATCCAAAAAATAGGAAAAAGAAAGGTAAAGGTAAAGAAAGGTGAAAATATACGAATCCATCTAAGGAAAAAATATAGGGAATTATTAATTTTGATAAAATCCTTTATTAAATGAGTGAAAACCAACAGGAAAAAATGTCAAACTATGAAAAAGGGGGAAAATGATTAGAAATGAGAAAATCCTTTATCAAGGGTGAAAAACCCGTAGGGTAAAAAAGGGCCAGATCATAAAAATTGAGGTAAGGGAAAGTAAAGGTAAGGAAAGGTGAAAAATATCCTCGTACCTGAGTGCTTGTATACGCGTCCCCATTGCGATAGCGCGTGATATGGCGAGACCTCCTTGCGTAATGGTAACAAACTGCCTTCCACCAAATGACGGGCAGAGCAGATTTCATGGACTCGATCATGGCCAAGACCTGCGTTGCCGGGGTCGTGTGGGTCAGCTGGTCAGTACGGCAAAGGTTACAGGTCACCATTAGTAGTAGTATTAGTAGTAGTAGTAGTAGTAGTAGTAGGGAAAGGCGCGGCAATTATCGCAAATTTAATGTTGGAGCTTGCTTGGTAGATAACCGGGGTGGGGAGGGGGATAATTGGTGGTGGGGTGGGAGGGCGGTGGCGGGAGTTGCATTGAGATGTTTGGATTTTTATGCAATGACCAGATTTATGTACTGTTGTGTTATTTTTCTTGTTTTTACTCTTTTTTTTAAGACTATAATTTGTTAGTACTCAAATTATATCTCTATAAGGGGATGGGGCAAGAAAGTGCCATCACTACGGTTAGTGGTGAAATTATGTTTTAAATATTCAAAAATAATCTTTTAAATATTTAAACCTTTTCCAGGACTATAATAATAACATTGATTGCTTTACTCGTATGTTAAGATAAACATCTTTTACCCCAAAAAAATCACGATGTATATTTTTTGCTAACAATGAATATTTGACAATAAAAAAACCACTTTAACCCCGCCATTCGTAATTTCCATAAACAAATTATATGAATGCCAGTAATGAGAGCTGCAAGTAATCCTTCCATTGTTCACTAAAATTACATGAACAAGTAATTGCACAAATGAACCCCACTAATTGGCGTTGGCATTGAATGATTTTGGATCAAACGAATTTTGCACTGACTGATCAACTAGTCTTCATAACGCGTCAAGAGAATCAAATTACGAAATCGCAAAATTGCGTTCCTCTTACTTGCGCCCTGGTAGGACAGTGGAAGCACTCGACCAGGTACACCAGGTAGAGCATAGCTAAGAAGGCTATGGGTATGTACAGGTAACCCTCTTCACATGGACTCAGGTGTCTCGTCTTCGTGATGGGAAAGTTGTCGAAATTGACGATGATTTTCGTCACCTGTGGAGAAAAGAATGTGTTTTCCTTATCTCTGAGGAAGAAGTGTCTTTTCCCGGTATCTGTAAAGAAAATTTGTCTTCAATTTTTTTCTTCTTCTTGCATGGATGTCTTTCATTTTCTTGAACTTTGAGGGAAATTCTCTAATTTTCCACTATTCTAAAGATGAATAACTTTCATGTCGTTACCTTAGAGGGAAAATGTTTTCAAGTTTACCCCGCTATAAAAATTAATATCTCTACTTTTCGTTGCCACTGAAGAAAATGTCTTTACTTTCGTATCCTGTTGACGTGAGTGTCTTTCCTTTTTAGTTATCTTTAGAGAAAAATCTTTGATCTTCGTCCATCGTAAAGGTGTATTACTTTAATTTGCCTTGTCTCTTAAGGAAAATATCCTTTAATTTCGTTCCCTATAAAAATTTCATCTGTAGAAGAATGTCTTTAGTTCTCGTCACTTACAAGAAAAAAATGTTTTTCGTTTGCTTTAGAATTGAGACAATATATTCAATGTACCTCCTATAAAAGAGGGAAATATCTTTAAAGGTAAAGGAGCACATCTTTTAACACTGTAATTTGAATTAGATTATCATATTAAATAACAGTGTTTCGCTTTCTACGTGAAATGACGACAGTATCACACAGAGATAATTATGAAATATTAATACCCTCTGAAGAACATTAGATTATTCAGACCCAAAAGCAAACGAAATATTACAGAAAATGACGTTGGGTCATCCCATGTTTTCCGAAATTGTCATTTTGAAAATCTCAAGTACAAACATTTTAAGCATTGAATAAACTGGAAATTCAGATGCCTGTAACGAATTGGTCAAGGAAATTAAGGAATATTTTCTGCACGTATGAAGATAAAGAATTTATTCACTGCAGTAGTGAGGAACGAAAATACTTACTCCCAGTTTAATCCTAATATAACACGAGACAGGTACAAGTAGCTTACCTGCGTAAACCTGCACCAGGTGATAGCCGCCAAGCAGGCTATGATAAGAAGGGTGAGGATAAAGCACTTCCAGTTGGCTCCGTGGCGTAGCGTTTCACACACAGTTTGTCGTTCTGGCCGTTGCTAGAAGAAGTGATAATAATAATAATAATAATAATAATAATAATAATAATAATAATACCCGTAAGAGGGTAGTGCCATCAGTGCATCTAATACGATGCTCTGTAGGCTAAAAACAAAGTTCAGTATACCTTAGTTTAACCAGACCACTGAGCTGATTAACAGCTCTCCTAGAGAGGGCTGGCCCGAAGGATTAGACTTATTTTACGTGGCTAAGAACCAGTTGGTTACCTAGCAACGGGACCTACAGCTTATTGTGGAATCCGAACCACATTATACCGAGAAATGAATTTCTATCACCAGAAATAAATTCCTCTAATTCTTCATTAGCCGGCCGGAGACTCGAACTCGGGCCTAGCAGAGTGCTAGCCGAGAACTCTACCGGCTCGTCCAACGAGGAACTAGGCATTACTTAATGTTCTTTGCGGCGTCCCTTCGGCCCCTAACTGCAATCCCTTTTCATTTCTTTTGCTCTACCTCCATTCATATTCTTTCTTCCATCCTATCCTCTCCTAACAATTTTTTCGTAGTGCAACTGTGAGGTTTTCCTCCTGTTACGCCTCTAAAAACCTCTTTACTCTCAGCTTCCCTTTCAGCGCTGAATGACTTCCTAAGTCCCAGTGGTTGGCCTTTGGCATAAATCTTTATATGATAATAATAATAATAATAATAATAATAATAATAATAATAATAATAATAATAATAATAATAATAATTTCAGCTCGCCTTTACTGCAAAAGCTTTGAAATTAAAATTCGATTCCCTAATAATTTCATCATCAGGGTCTATCAAAAATTTATGGAGAGCTTGTTCAGTTCTCTTTATCAGTCGCTAATAGTTATTTTCGGTTCTTTAGAGTTTTCATAATGTAAGTGAGATAAAAGCAGCCTTTCGGAAGCTCTCCGTATAAACTGAAAAAATTTGAACAACAAAATCATTACAAAATACTCATAGTAGCTTCTTCTTCTTCGTTTTAACTTGCTTTTTTCCCATTTTTATATGGGGTAAGCACGATGCCTTCTTTGAAGGACTTTTGATTTGGCAGTGGGGCAGGCCGTAGCCTCGATGGGCTGCCCTGCCTGACATCGCTTTGACCCCTAACAATGTGTACATGTATTGTACGAAATCCCAGCTCCCTTTCTCCCAGCAGCGAGGAGAACTGGGCGGTTAGGTCGATAGTTCGAGACGTGTGAGGTGTCTGTTATGTTTTTAGAAGATGTCGGAGGGGCTTTGTTTATGTGTGTATTAGTCTGTAACACCCATTTGCTATCAGCAAACCTATCCGTTGATTACCTACGTAATCCCGGGGTGTCTTATACGGATAGCAAAGTGTCCGCCTTCTCTGACCGGTCGGCTGCGGGGATTGAACCCTCGCCACAGACCTCTATGAAGTCTGAGGTTGTTGCTCTACCGACCGAGCCATCGAGGCTCCAAAATACTCATAGTAGCATGAGTCATAAATTTGGAAACAAATCCACAGTTATGTAACTGCTCAAATATATATAAATACAAAGCCCTCCATAGAGCTTTATTTTTAACTGTATTTGTACAGTGACATCAATGTGGATTTTTCTCCAGCGAAATCATTGTGCGTTGTGATCTTCAACGAAAACAAGTATGGTAAAAGGTATAATTATTTTCCATTGCTATTATTAACACTGTTTTTGCCCTTCCATCCAACAAACATTAACCTTCTCTCACAGCCCTTCCCCCACCCCGGGCCCTCCCAACCATTCCTATCAAACTGTTTATCAAAAATATGAGATTGAGAATTTTAACATCTAATTAAAATATCGTCATCTGAGGACTCAGATGTCCAGTTTCACGGTTCATTTAATTTCGAGAGTCTGGCGAAAAAATACCGCTGATTTTAAGGCAACCTTTGGTCTGTGCATTTATAATTAGAAGTTGTTTTCAAATCATATTAACATAGAATCCACTTATCTTCATGTTATTATTATTATTTTTATTATTATTATTATTATTATTATTATTATTATTATTATTATTATTATTATTATTATTATTATTATTATTATTATTTTAATACTACAGTAGGTTACTGAAACCTGGGTTGTAAATCCGTAGATTTCCCTGGTGGTATTTCTTTGTGGTATTTCATTTTTCTTCTTTTGGACGTCTACCTGGTATTTCTGGTACTCTTTCCGTCGACATGTTTCGACGAGCTCGATGGTCATCTTCTGGAAGATGACCATCGAGGTGGTCGAAACATGTCGAAGGAAATATTATTATTATTATTATTATTATTATTATTATTATTATTATTATTATTATTATTATTATTATTATTATTATTATTATTATTATCAAAGAAAACACTAACACGTAAAAATGAAGTATCCCTCAAGTGAACGCGGTTGAAAGACTGAAAATAGAAACATACGATGATATGCAGAAAAGGTTCCGCAGTAATATTAAAAAGAATCAGTTCCAAAATATTTACATATATGTCAGGTTTCACAAAAGACTTTCCAGAGCTTTTATTGTAAAAGTCCACCAACGTTGGACGAAAGCTCCTTAAAGTAATTGTGTAACTAGACAAATTACGCACATTTTTTGGCATTTTCTCTTTTAATATTGAAATGAACCCTCTATATTTAGAAAGTATGACATCATTTACTTGCATCAGATACGACGTTGTGTTCAGTTATTTATTCACACACATGAAAAGACGGACCTGAGTTTTCAGAGGTGGTCTGATCTTGTATAGAGAATGGGGGAAGAAAGACGTTTTAGAATGAAGAGGTTGAAGTGACTGCTGAATTATTTTTCTATACGTTTGCAATCTTTCAGAGAAATCTGCTTTTGAAAAAATACAGAATAAAGTGATATTTGGATGTATGTGCGTGTATGTGCTTACCATTTCCCGTATATAAAACTGGGAGAACGAAAGAAGATTAAAACATTGCTTTTTCCGAGGGATTGAAATATTGTTCTGGAAACTGAAATAGAGCGTTTGAATATTTTGCAGTTTATTTCATTCCTCTTTTTGTGAATAGACCGAAGTATTTGTTAACTGTATTTTTCAATTTCGTAATATTTTTCCCATATATAGATGGCAGTCCTTGAATAAAGTTTGCCAAAAATGTTGTATTCGAAATATGCTTTGTTCTTCATCAAAATGGTTTTTAAGATGCTTTTGCTATAGTAATAGTTATTCTATGACCATCATGTGTGAGGTGATGCAATGATCTTGTTGGCTGAATTTCCATATGATCACAGGTATTCGAATACGTGTAAAGTGTAACGGATGGACGGAAATAGATTGTTTGTTATATACTCATTTTTTAGGGAGTGGGGGCTGTAAAATGAAGAATTTATTGTCATCATAGTTTTGAGTTTGTATTTTAATAATTTACTAATATTTTATCTATTTATTTATTAATGT
>NC_089752.1:58014174-58021674 GCF_040412425.1 Macrobrachium rosenbergii | reverse complement strand
ATATATATATATATATATATATATATATATATAATATACATATTTATGTATATGATACTGTATACCTAGTATTTATTACAAGTACCATGACGTGGCAAAGAAATATAAAGCCTTCAAAGAAATAAAAAATAAAAATTGCTACACTCCCTTCTTCGTTCTCCCGAGTGTGAAAGAGGAAAACACCGCGGAAGACACGTACGTGGAGAGAGGAACGTGTTAATTCTTTCAAATTCTTAACACTGTGTTTTCTTGAGACTTTGGTCTTGAGAGAGAGAGAGAGAGAGAGAGAGAGAGAGAGAGAGAGAGAGAGAGAGAGAGAGAGAGAGAGAGAGAGAAAGGTTTAAAAATACGAGTATCTTTCTCTGTTATTTACAACACAACGGAAACTACATCCTGAAGGAGTATAACTATAAATATCTTAGCCGAGAGAGAGAGAGAGAGAGAGAGAGAGAGAGAGAGAGAGAGAGAGTTGTGTTTCTCTATTAGTTATAACACAAAGGAAACTTCATACTGAAAGGAGTTTAACTATATATATCTTAGCCGAGAAGGAAGGAGAGAGAGTGAGAGAGAGAGAAGGAGGTTTAAAATTATCTTTCTCTTTTATTTAAATTTCAAGGGAAATTTCATGCTGAAGGAGTATAATTATAAATATCTTAGCCAGGCAAGAAGACTTGAGAGAGAGAGAGAGAGAGAGAGAGAGAGAGAGAGAGAGAGAGAGAGAGATAAAATTATTTTCTCTTGTATTTACATCTCAAGGGAAATTTCATGCTGATGGAGTATAACTATAAATATCTTAGCCAAGGAAAAGGAACTTGGAGAGAGAGAGAGAGAGAGAGAGAGAGAGAGAGGGGGATAAAATTATCTTTCTCTTTTATTTACATCTCAAGGGAAATTTCATGCTGATGGAGTATAACTATAAATATCTTAGCCAAGGAAAAGGAACTTGGAGAGAGAGAGAGAGAGAGAGAGAGAGAGAGAGAGAGAGAGAGAGAGAGAGAGAGAGAGAGAGAAATCTTACCTCCTCGCTCGCGTCATCATCTACTGGAGTAGGACTCATTCTGTGACTTGGTCATCGAAATCCCAGCATTTAACTGATCCAACGGCAAAATAATTCCCGTATCCTTTCTTCACTCCTTTTCTTCTTGTTTCTTTGGTTCAGTTTTCTTCTTTTTTCTCTTCTTCCTTCGGCCCTGGGCGTCGTCTTGGTCTACTGTCCAATCTCTCTCGAAGTGCCTAATCACCTTAACAACACGTAGACGCCATCAGTGTCTCAATAAAATTGAAGTATTGTTTCTCTTCTAATCAGATATAGAGCTTCCCGACAACCTGCTTTGCATAATGTAAATCACACTATAGTCTTTCAAGGTCTGGTCTTTTCATTAGGAAATGTACTCGTTATCACTCTTTCTCTCTTTTCTTATTTATTTCCTTCCTCTTTATCACAGCTCACCGGTTATTTTTTTCTTTTATTTCTTACATTTTTCCTTCCCATTATTCTCACAGCGGCGTCTTTCCATCTTACTCTATTTGCTCGTATTTTTCCAAAGCTTCAACAAAATAGACTGGGAAGAAAATAATTCCCTTTTTCTTCCTTTCCTAATTATCCACTTCGGTGTCCCGGAGAATCTGTGCTCAGTCTTCTCCCGCAACTCCTGAAATATCCTTCAAGTCCTTCTTTAATCCTTCTGCCGAGCCCATTACTGTGCGTGTGCAACTTTAAAGTTCGCTTTCAGGTTCCGCCTAGGGTATCTGAAAAGAATATGAAGAAGAAGAATGTTGTGTCGTCTCCCTAGGGCGATTTTATCGGTCCAGAATTTGAGCACTGGCCCTTCTGGGAGTGTTGTAAAGGGATGAGGAGGACTGGTGTGGATGTCGGGACTGTACAACCAACAGAGACGTGAGAACGTCGTACCTCACCTACTTTGACCTGTTTTTGTGTCGGCGCTAACTTCGGGGAGAAACGACCGTGTTTTCCCAGTGAATTCCTTCTGTAGAGGAAGTCTTGAAAACAGTGCCCTAAAGGAGTAAAAGTAATGTCAATGTGATTCCATATAGTCAGATAATTTTTATCGTTCTTTGCAACATATTGTATTAATAATCAACAATAAATTGTTCAGATAAACTCTTTTCCATACGGAGTCACTAATTACCTCAAAACTTGAACGAAGGCCACAAAATACTGATTTGTTTTATTACAAAGAGAAGGTGGGCAAGGAACACTTCTTTTGTTTAAACGGATTCCGTCTGTACCCACACCGTAATTAGGTCGAAATTATCTTCTCAAGCCTATTATTTTCCTGGAACCGTTCGTTCTGATCCGATTAGTTTTCATCCACAATAAGAGTCTTTTCGTTCACCCGTTTACTGCCTCGCTGTCTCATAGAACGAGCCTTCAATAAAAGGGCGACCGACGGAGTTTGGTCCAGTCGATTAGAATCTTACTAAGGGCGGGTTGTTCTTTACAGACAGAGGTTCTGTATGGAATTCTCTCTACCTGTATATCCCGCTTCACTGGCTGCAGCCATTATCTCTCCCTTCATTTTCACCTGAAAAGAAATAAAAGACTAATGAATAGTAAAGCTAGAGAGGTGGAAATCGTACAGTGCTAGTGGGTGTGTTATCACTGAAAAGATATTATATAAAGGTCTTTTGCGGACTGTATGTATATATGTATATATGTATATATATGTTCGTATTATATATGTTTATATATGTATATATATAATATATATATGTTCGTATTTTATATATAAACTTATATATATATGTATATGTAAATTTATGTAAATATAGATATATGTGTATGTATGTATGTATAGACTCGTATATTGATATATATACTCATATTTACATGTATATTCATATATATACTTATGTATATATATAAAATATATATACATATATATACATACACACACACATAATATATATATATATATATATATATATATATATATATATATATATATATATATATATATATATATATATATATATATATATATATATATATATATACATACACACACATAAACGTCTTAAAAATTGGCAGCATTCTTAAACAGTAATACTGTAATTCAGCTTTTTCCTTCTAAAACTAGCTTAACTGCTCGAAACCTTAAGACCGTACTGACAGTTCTTCTATATTTCGCTTTAATTTAGCGTTGGATGACACAAACTTCCAGATTCTGACTAAATAATAAGTGTAATAAGGAGCAGAATGTCGTTTTTTGTTCTAGATATTCATTAAGAATAGTGAAATGGATTCACTGTTGGCCGCTGGGCTCTTTTACCCTTTATGGAGCAGTTCCACCACAAAGGATTCATTACCTTATGCTCATTCTCTACTAAATTCTTTACTGAGAACCAGTATATTACAGTCACGACCAGTTGACCTTCCTATGACTATGATTCTCAGGTTTATAATATACTACGATTGTAGCAGTTGATTTTAATGGAACAACTAAAGATACAGAGAGAGAGAGAGAGAGAGAGAGAGAGAGAGAGAGAGAGAGAGAGAGAGAGAGAGAGAGAGAGAGATTTTCTTCTCTGCTCCAGTGTTCTGGTAATTGATGAAAAATATCTTTTAGGCTGCTTACTTCGAGAGGAAGAAAAATATGCCTAACAGGGCAAGGGCTAACGAAAAACTAAGGAATGAGGAGAGGCCAGAGGAATTGTAAAACACAAAGAGAAAAAGGGAAGAAATTTAAGTGTCAGTGGAGTGGCAGACATTAGGTTGTAATGATTTGTGTGTCTGTCAACAGCACAGGAGAATCACTGAAAAAAAGTTGTTATTCTAAAAACTTATTTCGGGAACAAGACTCCCACTACAACTATCTTGATGTCAAAACTATTTATGTGTGGTTTAGAGAACTGTTATCAAAGCGGAGACAACATTGCCATAAAATACAGATAATATGCCCCTCTCTGTATTGCACAAAGACAAACCCCAGGTACTTGTCCCCACATCATTAAGGAGAGGTTCGTACAGAGTTAGCAGTTATGCCATCTCATTAAACTCTCTCTCTCTCTCTCTCTCTCTCTCTCTCTCTCTCTCTCTCTCTCTCTCTCTCTGACCATTTGTAATATTTCACAGCAGCTGTGCAGTGTCAGATAAGCTACGCGATAAGCTACACCGGGTATTAGGGAGCTTATGGAATATAGAATCATTGTGATGGCGGCTAAAGGTTCTGTTTAAATAGCAAATGCTGAATTAACTATCTGCATTAATTTGCTATGAATGATTGTGGTCACCCTACTCTGCGTGAGCACTGAATACATTGTAAAGGTACGTGGATAAATACACAAACACAAATATATACGCAGAGATGTATGTAGCATATCTAGTTTGTTATGAATGTCGATTATAAATCTAATAATATCATTGAATTTAAAGAACCAGGTTTCTGGAAGGTTTCTTAACTGAGGTAAAAGAAAAAGACTGAAATAGCATTATAGTCTTATGCGAAATTCTGTTTATTGTATTTTTTCATTAAATGAAATACAGTTTCTCGACTTGAGTGGTTAATTGTTTATTAGAATTGGTGATTTTTTATATATATAAAAGAAACTGATGGTTTGTTGTATATACAAGCAATTGATGGTTTATTTTATACAGAAGAAACTGACGGTTTATTGTATATAAAAAACTGATGGTTTATTGTACATAAAAGAAACTGATGTTTTATTTTACGTATAAAAGAAACTGATGGTTTACTGTACATGAAAGAAACTGGTGGTTTTTTGTACATGAATGAAATTGATGGTTTATTGTATATAGAAAAAAACTGACCCTTTATTTATATGAAAGAACTGATGGTTTATTGTATATAAAAGAAACTGACGGCGTATTATATATAAAAGAAACTGTTTTATTGTATAAAAAAGAAATTGATGGTTTAGTGTATATAAAAGAAACTGATGGTTTATTGTACACGAAGGAAATTGATGGTTTATTGCATATAGAAAAAACTGACCCTTTATTTATATAAAAGAACTGATGGTTTATTGTATATAAAAGAAACTGACGGCGTATTATATATAAAAGAAACTGTTTTATTGTATAAAAAAGAAATTGATGGTTTAGTGTATATAAAAGAAACTAATGATTTATTGTACATAAGATAAACTGATGGTTTTATGTATATAAAAGAAACTGATGGTTTATTGTACTTAAAATAAACTGACGGTTTACTGTATATAAAAGAAACCGATGGTTTATTGTACATGAAAGAAACTGACGGTTTACTGTGTATAAAAGAAACTGACTGGAAAATTTATATGAGCAGAGTAGCCATATATTTGTCACTATGACAGTGTGATTTATGGGGGTCTCTCTTAGTAATTAAGTTTTAAAAGTTTTCAAACAATCTCTAAAATGACTCATTAATGTGACTTTTTCTTTTATTTTAGTCAGTCACCGTCGTGGGTCACCCTGGGAGCCCGAATCTCTGCAGTAAGGTATAAAGTTCTCAGTAAATATTCCGTTTTCATAATTGTATTGCAGTTTTGTTTGTACTTTATAGATTCTCATGGCATTTGGTAAAGAACATTTTTCTATTTTCTTCATTCTTCTCTTCGTTCATTTTATAATTTTAATTTAAAATTTTTCTTTTTTAAATGTCCTTGAATTTTCACTGGTGTAACAATATCTTAAGATCACGGGCTTCACACATCCCTTACTGATTGATAGATGTGTTTCACCGTGCGATGAGAGCCGTTACTTGTAAAGTATAGGAAATTTTTGGAAAGACGATTGTAGGAAAAACTTCTATGTCCTATGGGAGTCTCATTCTAAAATGAATTAGTGAAAGAACAAGTTATATATATATATATATATATATATATATATATATATATATATATATATATATATATATATCTTTATATACATATATATGTATTAATATATATATATATATATATATATATATATATATATATATATGTATATATATATATATATATATATATATATATATATATATATATATATATATATATATATATATATAAGTGCAGTTTGTATGTTTGTCCTCTTTAGAAATCCGAACTGTTTGACAGCAGACAAAATTTGTCACACGGCCCCAATGTGACCCCAGGAAGGTTTATACCTCAAAATCAAATCCCTACCCCTGTGACAAAACAATCACAGCCAAAACAAATGAAATTTTCGTTTTTACTGGCTCAGTCACCTTTTCCTTCTGTGCTTTATGGGTTAATTCTCACTTTTCACCTGACGCTCCACCTTTTCTTCCAGGCGCTGTCAGGCGCATGATTTTCCTACAACAATAAATCCAGATCCCCTGTAACATAAATCTTTTATGATAGTTTATGTGAATTTTTATCATAATTTATGTTAATTAGTAATCTAATTGTTTTTTATCTCGATAAAATCAACATTGAAAACTATAGGGCATAAAACTAGAGGAACCCGACGAAGTTCCAGCTTCCCTCCCACCGCTATACTGAAAGGAGCTGTTGCCATAATCACTACCAGTGTAAACCTAACCGTTATTATTTTTAAATATATATAAATCGTCTCATTTTATAAGTGTATTGTTACAAAGTCTTAAATTTAATGTACAATATTTTATAATAGATTTGGCATAACAAAATGCTTTAAAAGGGTAAAATATTCGCGATTTTTCTTGATAAAAATGTTGCCAGGTTGAGTGGGCAACGAAAAAACACAGCAAAATATCAATAAAACATTATTTAACTTTCAGAAACCATTTAATTTACGTGAATTTTGATCATACTTTATGATACTATTGCACGTTCGTTTTCTGGAAGAGTTACAAGAAAGACAAAACATAAGAAACACACTTGGTAGGGTCATATTTGTTCAAAATCAATAAAGTTGGAAATTACGATAAACAGAATTGGAATTCCTCCCCTACAAATTCCAACAAGTTTCTAAACTTCTCCTGGCCCAACGCGACGTGCAAGGTGTACGGTGATGCTTTTTTTTATACGTTCAAGTGCGAATTTCCTCATTAATTCGTTCGTTACCTCATCGTTTTCACTATCGGAATTTGTTATAGCGACTGCTTCGTGACGTTACGATGGCGTATTTAATTATAAAGTCGGTCGTTTTGCCAATTAAAACCAGGTGGAAGAGGTCGACTAGGTGCATCGTCAGCAACGAGTCTCTCTCTCTCTCTCTCTCTCTCTCTCTCTCTCTCTTAATCCACCCTCCTTCTGCAGACCCTATTTATATTTAATACTTAACAAGATTTAAGAGCAAACACCGACTAAAGGCTTATGTCTAAATTTAAATATGTCACTTACACATCGTGACACCTGGAAACCACAACAACCCAAGAACATCTAGTCTAGGCTACCGTTCATTTCGAACCTATACAGGAAGGAAAAGTATTACCGTCATTTAGGAAAATAAAATGATTGTTTATGGTTATATATTAGTATGATATATTTTCATTTCTATCTTTTATGAACGTGTGTTTATTCAAAATAATAAACAACCGTTTCCCTTAC
>NC_089752.1:57964174-58001674 GCF_040412425.1 Macrobrachium rosenbergii | reverse complement strand
TTACGAGGACAATAGCCACGATTATTATCTCTCTCTCTCTCTCTCTCTCTCTCTCTCTCTCTCTCGGAGACAGGCTAGATACCATGTTAGTATTTTTGCAAGAGCTTGGTGACGGTCTATTCATGGCTGTTTATTTCACTGTTTTATCAAAGCTCTGTTCATTCGTCTTTTTGAAATATTGTTTTCTGAAGTTGTAATTATTTTTTTTGTTCTTGAAGAAATAAAAATGTTTCAAGAAAATGTTCCGTATAGATTATGGAAATGTGGTCTAGACGAGGAAATGTTTTGATTAAAATGTAAGCAAAGAAATGTTGAAAATCCCTTTTAATCATATTAATCTGCAGATGCATATTTTGAGATGTATATTCCTGATATGCAGCTCTAATTTTGGTTATTTAATTATATATTGTTCAGCTTCTGTAGAATGGACGATACACATTCTCTTTCATATCTCTTTTTTAATATCCATGAGCTATTTTTTTAAAATATTGCTTCGTTTCAAGTAGCTGTTCGTATTTGTATCTTTGGATTAAAAGAATCTTCTCAAATCATCACATAATATATCCACATTTTATTGGGAAATCCCCCCTCTAGAAGACAATATGTCGCCATCGAAACCATCTCGCCGATAATAATAATTAGCGATGTATCCAATAATTAAATATAATGCTTTGCTTCGGGTAGCTAATAATATTTGCATCCCTGGTTTAAAACAATCTCCTCATAATAAAAGAAATTATGTTTCCACATTTAATCAGGTTATCCCCTTTACATAACGATATGTTGACATCGAAACCATCTCGCCTATAACGATTGTTAGCAATTAATCCAATCATTAAGTATAAAACGTGGCGATATTGCACCATTTAATTAGTAGTAATAATTGTAATATTGATAAAGCACCATGTTTTATTCACAAAGTCATATGAGTTGATGTAATTACTGTTGAGTTGCCTCAGTAAGAGTTATGTTCTCTATTGTGTGATAAAATATCTTTAATCATATTTCTATGGAGTTACATCGTATATTCTCTACTGACTGCTATAATCTCTATAATATATTTTTATAGAGTTAAATCTCTTCGAGTTTTGAGTTCACTGAATGTCAGTTTTAGAAGAAATGCGATTTCTTTGTTGTGACACGTTCGGTTTTCACTATTCTTGGGTGTTTTCATATATTTGCATTGTATCTCATTTGTTTCTACTAAAAAATAAAAGGCTCAAATATATGTCTAGAAGATTGCCATCATATAATGATGACTTTCTGTAGTTCTTTACGCAAGTACAGAGTTGAAATTTGAGTAGAATTTGAATATCATTTACCGTTCTCTGTGAAAAACGATATTTTTTGGTGAAACTAACCAGCCTGATTTACCCTGGCCTTTGAATGTTTTTTCTGATAGACAAAGTCAGCATCTTTCTCATAAAATCTATCTATTTTTATCTGGGAGTCAGTTACCTTTGCTCACTAACTTATTCCTCTCAATTTTTATGTTTTTTAGAATCTCTAATCCTTGTTCCCTCGCGTGAAGGATATTCCCTTGCACCGTACCCAGGGTATCCTGAAAGAGAAATAAAATAGAAAAGAAAGTTGAAAGAGTTCCAGTCATCATCTCGCTTCCATTCCGAGCCTCGTTTTTACTTCTGCTTCGACGATAATTGAGAGAGAGAGAGAGAGAGAGAGAGAGAGAGAGAGAGAGAGAAGAGAAGAAAAATCGTCAAACACTTTGTTCAAAGTTAGGACGTATGAGTGTCTCTTAAAAGAATTGAAATTCTCTCTCTCTCTCTCTCTCTCTCTCTCTCTCTCTCTCTCTGTGTGTGTGTGTGTGTGTGTGTGAAAAGAACGATTTAATGTCTGAGCGAATTCATTTCTGCCTCGGGGAAGGTAGGCATCAGATGATCAGAGCAGACATATCTGCGTTTTAATTTAGCATTTTGGAGAAACTCGCAGACATAATTGTGAAATGTGAACGATATTGATGGTAATATTATCATTGTATTAATTATATTAACGGTGGTGATGAGTATGGAAGTTTAGATAAGAGCTTAGAACACAGGTGTTGAAGTTTGGTGACGAGCTAACATTTTTTTTTTTTTGCTGGAGAACAAACAAACAAGCAGATTCGGTTAATTTTTATATATTTAATTTCCTATATTTACAACATTAACTGTGATTCCCGTTACTTGAAAAAGCGATAAATGAAGAGAAGATTGTTTCAGATAGAAAAGTTTTTTGTACTAGCCACAGTCTCTCAGTTTCTCATTGTCCTCACAATTTATATGGCTCTTACGAGATCCTCCTCAACTCTAATAATAATAATAATAATAATAATAATAATAATAATAATAGCAAAACAGTGGTTGCTTTTACTTTAATAATACATACATATATATATATACATATATATATACAGTATATATATATATATATGTGTGTGTATATATAAATATACTGTATATATATATATATATATATATATATATATATATATATATATATATATATATATATATATATATATATATATATATATATATATTATATATGTGTGAGTGTGTATGTGCCTAGGAACACACATTCCTCCTTATGTATGTCCACCATTTTTACTCTCTGCGCGCTGTCTCGTCTCTTGCAGTAAAGATGTATATCGAAGCTGCTCACAGACGTAAATGACCAGAGCCCAGCATCCTGCGAAGCGTGAAAGTTTTATTTATGAGACGAAGAACAATTAGCGAATCCCTTCGGGAAACTCATTCAATTTGTGGAGACTGACAGCGGGAACTAGCAACTAAATGAACTTTATTTTTTCAAAGAAATTTAGGCACTGGCGGATAACGTGGGTTTTCTAGTTCTGTGAACGTTCGCGAGTATATTTCGCTCCTTTTTTTTTGACTCCGTAGGGGATAGTGCGCCCTTTGCAACGTCCTTTCGCCCCCTAGCTGCAACCCGTTTCATTCCTTGTACTATACCTCCATTCACATTCTCTTTCCTCCACCTTACTCTCCACCCTCTACTAACAATTTTTTCATAGTGCAACTGGGAGGGCTCTTCTCCTGTTACACCTTTAATAAAACCTTTTAACTCCCAATTTCCCTTTAAACGCTGAGTGACCTCATTGGTCCCAGCGCTTGGCCTTTGACATAAATTTTATATTCCATTCCATCCCATTCCGTCCATTTTTTTGGCAAAGTGTGGAATAAGAGTTTTTTCTATTTTTTGAGTTATCTGCATCGACGGTGACTTTATCATCGACTTCCTGTTTCAGCAAGTCACAAGTGTGTCTCTCTCACCATACATCCTGGATGGTGAGAGAGACACACTTGATACTTTGCAGAAACAATAAATCAATGATAAAATCACCGTCGATGCAGATAACTCAAAAAATTGAAAACAATGCATGTTCGACACATTGACCAAGCATTTCGGTTCTTGCACATTTCCGAAAAAGAAGGCAACCTCGTGGAGTTCTCAGATAATTTTACATTGTGAATCTGGCTTAATTTTATTTATCTATTTATTTATTTTATGCTACCTAATTGAAGTAAACTACAACACATTGCAATATCGTATTTAAATCCAGGACAAGTATCCTAAAATGCTTCATTTTACCAAGGCCGAAGACAAACAGAATTTTTTTTTTTTTTTTTTTTTAGCCAAAACCCGTTGCAATTCACTTTGATGCTCGCAGTCTATACAGTCTGCTCTCAGCGGTATCTGAGCAAAAACTGAGGCTGTGCCAGCATCACAGCAAAGCCCAGTTTTCCACTCCAGGAGAGTTCTTGGTGGATGGTTTTAGCGAAGGAAGGAGCTAAATTGCTTGCTGTGGTGGCGAGGAGGCTGACAAATATTTTTTGCACGGGAAACGATTCCCATTTTATTTCTTACATTTTTCTTCCATTTCTTTCATGGGCAGAAGTCAGTTGTGTTACATGAATTTCTGTTTTCATCGCGTTATGTTTTTGTTTTAATTTTTTTATTCACTTTCAGCTTTCTTGCACGTTAATGTATGTGATAATATATCAACATGAGTTAATATATATATATATATATATATATATATATATATATATATATATATATATATATATATATATATATATATACAGTATATATATATATATATAAAATATCAAAGATATGATTTTAATAAATCGTGCATTATTAACATCGCATGTACATACATACTCACATACATTCATAAAGACATACCATACCCAAACGGGTAAAGAACTGGAAAAGAGAATAGAACAGCATAAAAAATGTGTGAGATATGCACGGGGGAACAGTGGTATTTTTGTACATGTTAGTGAGAACAATCATGCTATCAACTGGGAAGGGGCAAAAAGGAATGTATATTCTAATAACGCACTGGAAAGGAATATTATTGAATCTAGCTTTTAAAAGAAAGTTACAGCCATAATATGAATACCAGTCAAGGGATATATAAACTTGATCCTTTAATATCAAAGAAATTTGTAAATTGTTTAAATTTTAAGGTAGGCAGTAGAAATGTATGGAAATAAGATTATCATATTTATAAACACAGTACGGGGGCAGCAGTGCTAATGAGTTTTCCAAACCCTGCCTCCCCGACACCTGTCAGGTGTGGATCTGATGTCGCCTATGGTCGGTACGTTTATCAGTATTGTCCCCTGAGAGTATATTGTGATTTTTAGCCAAATGAGTTTTGAAGGCCACAGGCGGATATGTAGTCTCTAAAGGTTGTGTATGTTTGTCAGTACTGTTCCTGATTATGTTTGTGACTTCTAATACTTAGTATCAGTCCTTCGTCAGTGGCTTGGAAATAAAGTCGAGACCGGTCAGGATCTACAGCCCGTCTCTTATTTTCACCTGTGGTAATGTCTGATAAACGAATCACGTAAAAAAAGTGACTATAATCATATATATACATATGTGTGTATGATTATTATAGGTATGTATCTATGTATATATACACATATGTGTATGTATATATATATATATATATATATATATATATATATATATATATATATATATATATATATATATATATACATAGATGTGCATTTTATATATACATATATACAAACACACACACACATATATATGTATATATATATATATATATATATATATATATATATATATATATATATATATATATATATATATATGTAATGCTCATCTTGAATTATCACCTTTTGAGGAATATCGAGGTTCGTGATATACATTTCCCCCTTTCGAAACTGTTATTAATATTCCGTTATGTATTCTGTTCACGGAGAGTTTAGAGTTAGCGTGAAAATATTTAATCAAATTCTGCCCTCACAAAAATAAGATCGTTAGGGGATGCGGGCCTTTACGCTAGATCTGATTAGCCCTTAGGACCTAGTCTAATATCAATAGTATGAAAATCATTTTAAAGTGAATTTCCAGCAGTCGGCTTTCGTAGGAAGAAGTGAAAAAAGTCAAAACCTCATTTTGATTATCTATTATTTATCGCGATTCCTTTAACTGAGATGTATATTTTTCACGGTGCTGTAGTCGAAGTATGTAAGTGAATAAATTTATTTAACTTTCAAGTATCTGAACAGTAATTTCCTTAAGGAAAAGCAATAAAATACTGTTTTGTCTTACATTTCAAACATTTTTCTTTAAATGTAGGACAAAAGGGGTCCTCCAGAATGGCCACGCACATCAAAGCCGTTCCCCCTCCCCTACTCTCCCCTTCCGGAAATAGTATGACAATGCATCCTAGGTTAGGTTAGGTCAGGATTCCTGGCTACTAATGGGTGTCGGGAGGGGTGGGAGCCAGGGGGAGACCCCAGTCAGGTATGTTGCAGAGCCCTAGATCAGGCTAGTTTAAGTAAAAAGGTTTTTCCCAGAATTGCTGTTATCACATTTTTTTTTTTTTTTTTTTTTTTTTAGGGAGTCGGGGTGTTTAAAATTAGGGGAAATACTCGGGTTTGTACGTAGCCGGTTTGAGAATCGACCAGGCTAAAATTTACAAGGCTTCCCTCAGATCGTTCCCGAGCATCGGAAATGGCTTTTCGATAATCGTCCAAAATTCTTATCAGGATGGAAAAGTAATGCATTGAGGCTTCTGCCAAATTGACCCTGGGCATCAGATATCACTCTTCGGTAATCAGTCTACGTGGCCGAAATTTGTCCAGGGTATAAAACCCGTGTTTCGAAGCTGCGTCTAAACCTTGAAGATTTGCCCCGGTTTTTCCTTATGATTTATTTATTTATCTATTTATTTATTTATGTGCTTGTTTCTTTGTGTATCTATTCATTTATTCATTGAAAGTCGTTGAAGTGCTGAGTCTGTCTAAAGCATCATATGACATTTTGTCTTAGCTTGAGTTGTAGGCTAATAATAATAATAATAATAATAATAATAATAATAATAATAATAGCATGGTCACCATGGCAGAGTGGTTTAGCTCGTTGATGGACTGGTTAAGTAACACTCGGGCTGGTCAGTCATTGGATGGGTGACTGCTCTCCCCGGCGTTGATTCCTTGGGAAAGAATCTTTACTACAATTTCCTCAGTCTACTCAGCTGTAAATGAGTACCTACTCCTGATGGGGTAGGGTCCAGCTATGGGTTGAATAGCAAAACTCAGCAATGATGGAAAGAAATGAAAGATTAAACGGTAACAACGTAAATGGAACCTCTGGCAACAGAGGAGCTTCGTCTGGCAGCCAGGTATGCAGACCAATCAACGGGGAGGACGGTCAGGTACTGACCACCACAACGACAGTAACCAGCAACCAGAGCCTGGAGCTACAGAGGTAAACCAGAAGAAGAAATGGACAAGAGAAGAAAATAAGGAAATATGGAGATGCTACATCAGAAGCAAACCGACAGAAAGAGGATACAGAAGAAGATTGGTCAGCATCTGGAATGAGAGAAATAACACCCCTTCAATCAGAACAGAGGCTGTCAGACCAAGGAATGAGCATAAAGCAAAAGAACTGGCTTTCCTCAACAGAAAGAGAGGAACTGGAAAGAGAAATAACACCCAGCAACGAAGGAAAAGAAGACGAACTAAGAGACGATGCCACAAAAGATGACAGGAATGATGAGCTACCAAACAACGGCACACGAGGAAACACTGAAGATGTAGGAGATAGGTTGGAATGGGTGGAAAAGATCAGACAGTGGATGAAGCCAGACACAGAAAGAACAAAGATCCCCTCCATGAAAGCCAGAGAAAACAAGTGAAATTGTGAGAGAGGTGTGAATTAATGAGCAGGGAGACAAGTACTGCTGATTTATTGATAAAAACTAGCTGCTTATAAAGCGGGATGCGGACGTCTGTGTAGTGTGCAGAGACTGCTGGTACAAAGATTTACAGGTGACCTGAGGTCAAACTAGTTTCTTAAAAAACAGGACAGGTTCATACAGAGAACATAGTGATAAACAATGTCTGACATATGAAATAAATAACTTGTTACTTGTACATAATACATGATTGGTTGGAATGACAACATATACATAGTTTATAATTGTGATGATAAATATATATTCCGCTTGACCTTAGGTCGCGGAAGGGCACCGCAGAAAACGGGATGTTCTCCACAGAGAATGTGTTGAGTAGGGACTTTACAATACTACCCTCCCCAAGACAGAGGTAACGTCTGTTTAAACCAGGTATCTCCTGGGGTGACGGTGGGTCTTCTTTCTGATGTCAACTGGAGGGTGGGTCCATTCCCGATGTCCCTCTGCAGTGGTTTGTTGTGGTGCATTTCCATCAGGTTTTCCGGGACGCCTCGCCTTTCCTGAGACCGGGGTTGTTTGAGGGGCTGCCGTATCCTGCAGGAGAACTTGGGGTCCGCCTCCGTTGCCCCCCTCCAGGAATGTGGGTTTGAGACGATCTATTGACACCCAGTCTTCCCACCCATGGGTGGAAATTCGGAATGCCTTCTTGTTCCTTTCCAGGACAAGGAAAGGTTCTCTGTAGGGCCTAGTCAAGGGTGGGCGTACGGCGTCGTCCCTGACGAAGACGTGGCTGGAGGAGGACATCCTGGGGTGCATGAAGGGGAACGTCCTGTCGGTGAATGTCTCTTGGCAGGGGGCGAACTTTCCAATTCTGTCTTGGAGCCTCTGTATTCCTATGTCATCCCTGTTCTCTGCGACGAGTTCCCTTGGGACTACCAGAGTCTCCCCGTAGAGTTTTTCTGTTGAGGAGGGGTCGCTGTTGGCTCTGGGCGCGGTCCTCAACCTGAGGAGGATCCAGGGTAGCTGGTACTTCCAGTTTTCAGAAGAGCAATGAGCCATGAGGGATGCCTTCAGAGACCTGTGGAACCTTTCCACCATTCCGTTGGCTGCAGGGTTGTAGGTGGTGGTGCTGTGGTGAGTGGTCCCCATTAGACATGCCAGGGCAGTCCACAGCTTGGACAGGAAAGTGGGTCCCCTGTCTGTCGTTATGTCATCCAGGACACTGAACCGGCTGATCCAGCTGGAGAGGAGGGCTTCCACTCATGCACTGGAGGTGGCTTCTTCCATGGGCGTAGCTTCAGGTCACCTGGTGGAGCGGTCAACGACTGTCGGTAGGCATCTGGCTCCTCCTGATGGGGGAAGAGGTCCTACTACGTCGACGTGGATGTGCCCAAAATGTCTCTCTGGGTGGGGGAATTCGCCCACCACCGATTCGGTGTGCCGCCCCACTTTACTTGTCTGACACTGCATACATTGTCTTGCCCAGGCTGTTGTGTCTTTCTGTATGCCATGCCAGATGAACTCCTCCATCAGCAGTCTGGCTGTTGTCCTTCCAGAGGGGTGGGATAGGCCGTGGATGATGAAAACCAACCGACGTCTGGAAGCGGGTACCAGGGGGCGGGGCGGAGCATCCGGTACTGATATCGCTCAGTAATGTTGATCCTTCTGAGCCGAATGGCACGTCCTTCCACTTTGGCGACGTGACAGCTGTACGGTAGGCTGGGGTCTCAGGGTCAGCAGCTTGTTCCCCTTTTGAGGTCCTCGTAATCGATCCCGAGCTGTATGGAATCGATCTCGATCCTTGACAGGGTGTCAGCTACCGGGTTCTTCCTTCCAGGGAGGTACCTGATGGTGCAGATGAACTCCACAATGGCTGAGAGGTGCCGCTGCTGCCTAGAGGACCATTTGTCGCCCAGCTTCGTGAAGGCATGGACCAGCGACTGGTGGTCGGTCCATATTGTGAAGGGCATCCCCTCCAGGAGGTACTTGAAGTGCCGTATGCTGCGAGGAGTTCTCTGTCGAAGGTGCTGTAGCAGGACTTGGCGGGGTTTAGCCTCCTACTGAAGAAGGCAATGGACTGAGGGGTCCCTCAGATGATCTGTTACAGAACTGCCCCGCAGGCGACATTGCTGGCGTCCCTCATCAGCTGGAGGGGAGCGCTGGGATCCCGGTGGCCAAAGATATTGCTTGGCGAGGAGGCCTTCACAGAGGAAAGCCTCTCTGCTGGTCAGGTCCCCACACTAAGGTCTTGACGTCCCTTCAGACCTCCGTCAGGGGGGCCATGGTGAGCGATCCTCGGATGAATCTTTTGTAGTAGTTGACCATCCTAAGGAATTCTTGTACGGCCCTGATGGAGGTAGGGGGTGGGGAACTTCTCGGCGGCTTGACCTTGACCTACATTGGGCAGACGCTCCGGGATATCCGTGGCCCAGGAACTCCACCTCTCGACGCTGAAGGTGCATTTGTCAAACCTGACGACGAAGCCATTCTCCTGTAGGCGCTTGCAGGACCTTCCGGTGTGTCGCAGGTGTTCCTCCCGGGATCTAGAAAAGATTAGGATGCTGTCCATCAACCTCTGGAAGGTCGTGCCTGCATTCCTCAGGCCGAAGGTGGAGAAGGCGAAGATGTAGGACCTGAAGGGCGTGATGATGGCAGTCTTGGGGATGTCCTCCGGAGCTACTGGGACCTGAAAATAAGATTTTAGTAGGTTCATTTTGGAGAATATCCTGGCCCCATGGAAAGAGGCCGTCAGGTCCTGCATGTTCGGCAGGGGTTAGTGGTCCAGCTCTGTTGCCAGGTTCAGCCACCTGTAGTCACTGCAGGGCCTCCAGGTGCCATCTGCTTTCTGCACCATGTAAAGAGGGGAAGCCCACAGACTGGGGGGCCTTTTTGCGTATGCCCATCCTTTCCATCTCTGTGAAGGCCTTTTTGGCCTCCTGAAGGTGCTGCGGGGGAAGCCAGAACTCGCTCAGCATCAGGCCCCCTTCGTCTTAATATGGTGGTATATCCCGTGTTTGGCAGGAGTCCTGCATCTGGCAGAGCCTGGCTTGAACACTGGGAACTCTTGGAGGAACCATACTGGTGGGGTGCGGGGATGGAACAGATGGCAGGCTCCCTGGGGCCTGGGCGACAAGGCAGGACTGGCAGGACTGGATGTCTAGCAGGTGCTTGCAGCCGACGCCAACTGCCAGACTGAAGTGGGCGAAGTCTGCTCAGGAGTGGGGAGAGAACCTGGCGTCCGCAATGATGGACTCCTCGCTGTACCGCCAAGGATGGAGATCGACAGGAGCTTAGTGCCGTAGAGAGGATGGGGGACCCATCAGGCCGCCAGGCAGGTAGTCGGGTCCGGCGGACGTCTGAGGTCCTCTCCTGAAGGTGGAAACACTGAACGCATGGCTCCAGTGTCAACCAACATCATCCTGCTGGAGATCGCGTCGCGGACGTAGAACCCTACTGGTAAGGGGGCCCTGGGTATTTTTGTTGTTGCTGCCACGGCTGCCTTTGGGGTTGGCTGCCGCCTCCTCTGTTTTTTTGAAGGGAAGAAAGGGCAGGGGGCTTCGCACTTCCGGGTGGCTCTCCCGAACCTCCAGTGGAAGTAGCATAGCCCAGGCACTTCCCTCTTCTGCTGGTGGGACGACCTTTTCTGCTCAATGGAGTTGACAGGCTCCGTGGTGGGGTCCTCCGGCAGGAGGCAGTTGGCTGAGTGTGCGGGCATGGTCGCCCTCTTGGCCGCCTTCATGGAGTCCTTCAGATGCTGCGCCAACCTGATTAGGTCCTCAACTGGCAGGGTGTATGCATCTGTGATCTGCCCATGGACCTCCGGCAGCAGCTGCCGCAGGAAGATCTCCCTTGACAGACTGATTTCCTTGCGTCTGCCACTGCTGTCAGTCTCAGGGAGGAGGAGGAGGTCCTGGAGAGTGTACCACACTTCTGAGAGGTTTCCCTCCTGCCGGGGATTGAGGGCAAGGTCGAGGGCGTGGGCAGCTCTCTCAGAGACCGGCAGGGAGCAGGTCTCGACAAGAGTGGATTTCAGTTCTTGGAAGGTGGCAGGGACCGACGTCGTCATCAACCATGGGGTGATCTTCTTATAAATCTCCTCCGGGAGGGCATTAATGGCAATGTCCGCCTTCAGCACCTTGTCAGTCAGGCCTGCTATTCTGAATTGCCCCTCGACCCTGCAGAACCAAGATGCTGTGTTCTCCCTGGTGAATGGCGGCAACTTCAAGTTAAGGGGCGGCAGTACTGGTGTGGAGGTGCGTGCAGGAGGGGGTTGCGAGAGGGAGGTGTCTGCCCCCTAGAGGTTCGCGGTAATTTGTATATGGTTGGGAATGTCTCCGTCCATGCTCTCTTCGCACTCTCACTTCGAGTGTGTGGGAACACTCACGCCAATACACGCTGGGGGAGCGTGCCGTGTGGGTCCGCTAATGACGCTGGCGACCTGCCAACGAGGGTCGGTTAACACCCAAACACTTTGTTAGAGCGCCGTAGTTATTCCATGAGGGGCGTGGATTGGGTTCATTGGGCCAAGACTTAGTCACCGTTTGGGTCCATTAATGGCTTCCGGAAACCACTCAGGGGTCACCACTGTGAGAGAGGTGCGAAATAATGAGCAGGGAGACAAGTACTGCTGATTTATTGATAAAACTAGCTGCTTATAAAGCGGGATGCGGACATCTGCATAGTGCGCAGAGACCACTAATACAAAGATTTACAGGTAACCTGAGGTCAAACTAGTTCCTTAAAAAACAGGACAGGTTCATACAGAGAACATGGTGATAAACAATGTCTGACATATGAAATAAATAGCTTGTTACTTGTACATAATACATGATTGGTTGGAAAGCCAACCAATACATAGTTTATAATTGTGATGATAAATATATATTCTGCTCGACCTTAGATCGCGGAAAGGCACAGCAGAAAACGGGATGTTCTCCACAGAGAACACGTTGAGCAGGGACTTTACAGCGTTATTGAAATTATGAGACTAATACACACCACCAGCATCACAGAAACCAATAACCTGGCATATGCAGGGTACAAACACCAACACTACCATCACAACCAACCCAACAGAAACCAAAACAGCAACTGCCTTGGAAAAGGCTCATGGAAAAACAAATCATGGTGATGAGATCTGACTTGAGTAAACTGAAAGAGATGGCAGAAAAGAGGCTAAGAAGTAAGAAAACAAGAGAGGAACTGAATGAGAAATACGAAGTACAGGAGAAGGGACTAACCAGCACAATAGAAGATATAAAACAGAGGCTTAAAGCTAAAGTTCATAAGACCCAATGGTACATGAACAGGAATAAAGGACACCAACAGAACAAACTCTCTGGAAGGCAACCACCAGGAAATTCCTGAAGCCGAACCAAGTAAGAGACTGGAAAAACATATGGAGCAATCCGGTATCACACAACAAACATGCAACATGGCTCCAGGAAGTCAAGGCAGAAGAAATGGGGAGAATAAAACAAAGATTCACCAACACAGTCAGACACCAATTAAAGAAAATGCCCAACAAGAAAGCCCCAGGTCACGATGAAGTCCATGGATACTGGCTCAAAAACTTCAAGGCCCTATACCCACGAATAGCAGAACAACTCCAGCATTGTATCACAAACCACCGTGCGCCCAAATGGATGACCACAGGGAGAATATCCTTAGTACAGAAAGAAAAGAACAAGGGAAATATAGCAAGTGTCTAGTGAAAGTTACTAACAGGTATCATCAGTGAAAGGCTATACAAAAGAAAGGCTACAGAAGGAAGTGTAGGGGCGCAAAAGACCAGCTCCTGATAGACAAAATGGTAATGACGAATAGTAAGAGGAGAGCCAACCTAAGCATGGCACGGATTGACTACAAGAAAGCCTTCGACATGATACTGCATACGTGGCTAATAGAATGCCTGAAAATATAAGGGGGCAGAGGAAAACACCATCAGCTTCCTAAACAAATACAATGCACAACTGGAATACAGTACTTACAAGCTCCAGGATAAGCCTGGCAGAGGTTAACATCAGGAGAGGGATTAACTCAAGAAAGGATTAACCATATGATGTTCATGGATGACATCAAGGAAATAGATACCCTAATCCACACTATAAGGATTGTATCTGGGGGCATCAGGATGGAGTTTGGAATAGAAAAACACACCTCAGTCAATATACAAAAAGGCAAAGTGACAAGGACTGAAGGGATAAAGCTACCGGACGGGTATAGCATCAAACACATAGATGAGACAGGATATAAATACCTGGGGATAATAGAGAGAGAGGATATACAACACCAAGAGATGAAGGACACGATCAGGAAAGAACATGCAGAGACTTAGGGTGATACTCATGTCAAAACTCAATGCCGGAAACATGACGAAAGCCATAACAAACACATGGGCAGTGCCAGCAGTCAGATACAGCGCAATAGTAGTGGAGTGGACGAAGGTTAAACTCCGCAGCACCGCAGCATAGAGCAAATACAGACAGACTGTACATAACGCAAAGGAAGGAGGGAGAGAGCTACTAAGCAGAGCAGAGCACTGGCGGCACTCGTATCCAGAAATCATACGATGGCATTGTATGCGACCGTCATGGTCCTGTCGTATCCAGAAACCACACGAACATACGCAGGCATTCACATTTAACAATGTAATTTTGGTACTATAGTGAAAGAGGCGTCGCATGGGTACCCCCTTGCGAAGGCAGAATAGAATTGAAAGAATATAAATTTCAACTCTGCATTAAAATACATTTGGAAAAGTGACTTATCTACAATGTCTATCAAAAATATGAAACAATTTGTGGTAAAAAGACCTGAATAACAGCATAACAAAGGTCTTGAAAAGAATACTTTTAAGAAGTCTTTGTCTGCCGACGACGGATGAATTCGAGCTCATCGTAACAAAAAGAACCAGTCAGGCACCTGTGTTGAAATTCTTTTTCTTCAAACTAAGCTTCGTTGACGTGTTTAGAGTTTCCTTTCCAATACAGAATTACGTTTTTAATTAGTATACATCTAGAAATCTTAATGTGTTAGTGTTATATTGCCCAAGAAAGTTGAAATCAGTACAGCCACTGAAGCTCACAGGTAGGCTACAAGGTGATACAAGCGTGAAATTCTTCGTAGGCTGTCTATCGGTCGGTGATCACATTCTCATGCTCTTTTATTAAATTAGGACGCATTAAACTCTGAGAATAGGCTATTGGGGGTGCACGCTCTATATTCCTGTTAAGTTGCTTGCGTATTTCCTAACTGTTTGTTTACATTTTCATGAGATATCAGGACAGCAAATATCAAGTATACAAAATATACTACAGATATGCAGTATCCTTTTCTAATAAATAGTAAAGCATAAAGACATTTTAATTCAATATCACTGTAATAAAAGAAATTGTCTATGATACTGACACAGCCTTTAGTCAAGTCAAAATAGGATTTGACCCCCAAAAAATTGCTAGAAAACATTTTTTGGTTATTTTTGGTTTGTATGGGGCTACTTTAGTACATCCCAAAAGTCTACCAAATTTGGTCAACCGGAAAGTGGTAAAATTACATAATATCCAAGATGGCTGCCGATGAACAATTAATGTACAGCAAACTTCTAAATGGCTGGTTTTAGACCCCATAAATGTATTACAAAAACACATATAAATATGATAGCTAAGATTCAAATGAGATAATGATTACATCATTAGGACAAGCCTGTGACGTAATATTACGTCATAATGACGTAAAATGTTGATTTGTAGTTCGGGACAGTAAAAATTGCAGTAAACCCAAATATTGACCCCCTCATAATTAATCTGAATGAAAAAATACCATGGGTACCAGAAATTTGAAAGGCCTCACCCTCACCTCTCATGATCATACGTCACAGTTATAAGCCATGCAATATACACTACTTGTCATACATGGTGTCAAACCTTGTAACATTTGGTTAATATTGACTTGATGAACTAAAATATGACATCCCATAGACTCTGATAAGTTATGGATTATGATTTCCATGTGACACAAAAAAAGATAAAACACATGACGTTAGGGACCATCTCAAAATCAGCTGATGCCACACAAAACTTAACTTGGTTAGTCTCTCCATTAACCCCCTCCCCTCCTCAAGAGACTAAAACGCCAAGGTAAATTGGCATAATGACCTCTGAAAGAATACATGAGTGATGCCAACAGCCTGAACAATCCTCAACCTCCTCACCCTTAGACTAACTGAGTTTAGTCTTCTGCTTCATCAGTTAATTTATGAGATGGTCCGGTATTATGACATAATTGCATAGCGGAAACACAACTTAAACAGAAAGTTAATACTAACATCAACCAATTTTAAATGCCTTTATGCCAGTGTTCTGCTCACAACATTGTGGTTTAAAATACAGCACTGTCTGCACGGTTGTCATCAGCATCTGCGTCAGGGTCCCCTGTACATTCATTATTTGGGTTGAAACAAGATTCGGCTTGGCAAGGTCCACATGCGGATGTACATGGAAGACCGTATTTCCTGCAACTACAACGTGTATTACAACAGCCAGATGTACAGTTACAATGAATCACTTAAGTAGCCTTTCAGGAGCTGGCTTCTGGTCTGTCATAACTGGCAACAAAAGCTATCTTCCTGTTTCCAACCCCAGTTCTTTGGGTCCATCATTCCGTCTTTTCCCATCCACACAATGATCTGATAAAATGTGCGTAGTGAGTGGTACTTGGCAGCAGATACTGTTGGCGGCAGCTTCTCGGGTTTTACAAATGACTTTGCAGATGATACTTTTTTTTTCGCAAGCAAGGTGTTTCGTAGGTTTGCCAGGTGTCCTAACTTTTCTCCATACAAAGAAACAAAAGTTTTGCATCCAGAATCAACAATCGTGGACAATTCCTGATCTGCTGTGGTGAAGACTGCCGCACATGACTTAATGACAGAGTCACGTTTGATCAATTTTTGAAAATAGAGCCTTCTTTACCAATACCAAAATTTTGATGTGCTGTCACAACCTGTAAACGCATGTACAAAAAGCAACTGCCTGGAAACTTCACATCCTAGGAGTTCTTTCAGAGAACAGATATCGTAAACATACTTAGATTTCAGTTTGTCCGATCGAAAATAGAGCTTTTTGCTTTCCCCTTTCTGTATAGTATAAAAAGTAGAATTAGAAGGTCCGTGTCTTCTCCAACTAAAGTTGTGTCTCTGTGTTTTGCAGATGCCACTGCAGCTTTGACAATGTCAACATCTGCATCTCCATGTGCATGGATAACTTCACATCCCTGTCTTTCAGTTTGTCGCAGATCAGGTTGATCATCTGTTGTTTATTGCAACCATTAGACAAAAAGTCCTCCATTCTCCCTGAAAAACAGTGTTGAGTCAAACGCACCACTTGGTGTGATTTACGTTGTCGCCTCTGGTGTTCATTGTCCTTGATACTGGGCTCACCACTGTATCCATCAAAAACTACGGTAGCCATTCCATACCTGGAAAAAGTGAAATTGACATATTCTTCAGCAATTTTGCCGTAGCTGATCCCACTTTTCCATGATAAGCGATGCAGGAGAGATCCTCCATCAAGAACAAAATGTTCAGATTCAGGTATCGATTCTGTAATCACAGCATTACTAGAGGATTGACTCACAAAATCACGTAGCTAAGTATACAAAAATTTTAAGGTTATATATTACCTGAGTGAGTTCCTTCTCCTTCCCTTAACAGTGAATATGGTAAGAATATGAAACTGAGAATAACAGTCAAATGTAGACTAGGGATGCGATTCCTGTACTGAAAATGGGGTGTTTGAGTCGGGGGCTGGGCTTAGGGCACGGAGGGGCTGTGTACAGTGGTACAGGAACAGGGACAGGAATAAGACATGGGCAAAACTATATGTCTAAGTGAATCTGAGTTAAGATAAATGAATACTTAAAAAAACAGGCATGTTTTGTGCAAGTCAAGGAATGAAAACTAAGTCCGAGGGTCATTTCAAACACAGCTGCCATCTTGGAATAGGCTCAATTTTGCCCGCTTTCAAGCCCTCCAATTTTGGTAAACTTTTGATGTATAGTTGTAGAGACACAGAGGAACAAAACAAATGAAAAGGCATTGTTTTGCCAGTTTGGACTAGATTTGAGGACAAATACTTCCCTATGAAACCGACAAAATTCCATTTTGGTAGGTAGGGTACCCCAATGCACCCCCACGGCATGACCACACCCAAATAAAACCAATTCCAATTGAAAGAACAAACTCAAAACATAGGAAAACATTCTACTTTATTTGTTTTGGGTGAAAATGACCGAGTTATCGACAAGGAAACATATTCAATGAATTTTTCAAATTTTGGCGCCCATCTTTGAACTGACCTAATTTTACCCACTTTCCGGTAGTCCAATCTTGGTAGACTTTTTGTATGTTAATCTACAGATATCAGGAAAACCAAAAACAAGCAAAAACAATTTCTAGCAATTTGTTGGGGGTTGACCCCCTTTTTTTCATATTTTGACCGCCTATGTTTAATCAGTGAGGCAATGCGATGGGAGTTGGGGGATTTTGGGGGTGTCGTACGATTTTTGGATACCACGACAATCCTTTGTTTGGGACCATACAACCGTGATCGCCTTTGTATTGACAAATGCGATTGTATGATTTCAGGACATGGCCCTGGGGCAATATCTGAAAACCAGTGAAGACGAGTGGCTACAGAGTTCATGGGAAGAAGGACTGATAAAAGTAGACGAAGACCCAGAAATATACAGAGACAGGAGAATGAAAAATAGAACAGAGGAATGGCACAACAAACCAATGCACGGACAGTACATAAGACAGACTAAAGAACTGGCCAGCAATGAAACATAGCTACAGAGTGGAGAACACTAGGTACGATCCCAAGGCCCCTGAAAAGGAATCTGGAAAAACTGGATGCCAAAGTAGCTCCAGGACTCATGCAGAAGAGTGTGCTACTAGGAACAGCGCACATAGTGAGAAAAGTGATGGACTCCTAAGGAGGCAGGATGCAACCCGGAACCCCACACTATAAAAACCACCCAGTGGAATAGGATGACTGTGATAGACCAAAAAAAATAAATAACTAATAAATAATAATAATAATAATAATAATAATAATAATAATAATAATACTAATATTATTATTATTATTATTATTATTATTATTATTATTATTATTATTATTATTATTAAATAGTTTCTTTTACCCTTGTTATCGTCCGTCTCTTTCCTTTGATTATTGATAATTAAGAAAAAGAAAACTTTAAAAATAAAAAAAAATAAAAGCGGTAAAAAGATATATGAAAATTCTTCGTTCACGAAGTCCTGGGAGAAATCTGGCCTTGTTTTTCGTGTTCCTTCGTGGCGAACATATTTTCGAAAATAGTTAGGCGGTGTCTTTGTTACAACAAGATTTCGAAGGAAAATTAAAAAAGTCTCAGAATATGAATCAAATTCGATTTTCACTGTATTCTTTTGTACATTTCTCTCTCTCTCTCTCTCTCTCTCTCTCTCTCTCTCTCTCTCTCTCTCTCTCACACACACGAGCTTTAGATTCATGTTAATCAGAAGTATATCGGCCCTTTTTGCCTCGAAAAAACAAACAATAAACATAGGTGCGTCTGACTAAGAGTGATTTTAGATCTCTCTCTGTAGATAATTAACGTTATTGCGCAGTATGACACTGAATTTTAAGGGAGACTGTAAAAAGAAAGTCAGTATTTTTTCAAATTAATTTCGGCGCTCAAGAAAGATAATTTTCTCTGCATGCAAGTAAAAGTGGTTACAAGTTTCTGTTGCAGGTACCCCTGTCGGGTATTGTTAATGCGCAACGATAACTGTGAAGAATTATGAAACTCAAGAGAAAAGTAACCTAGTATAATCAACGTCTTTTCTCAAAAGTTAAGTCGCCCAACGAAAGCCCGTTTTTGAATAACGTAATTCATTAAATCCTTTGGTGTATCAGAGCTGGTGATGTGGGATGCGTCTCTGTTGTCTATAGCAGCTATCCGGGATATGAGGGAATGTCTTCAGCAGAGACATTACGACGTCGGGACGTCATAGCGGGAACAAGACACACTATCATTTATCCCCTTTCATCAACTTCATTCTTTTATTTGAGAAGATAATCATGCCATCAGATTATTCATAAAAAAAAGTTCAGCGAAAGTCCGAACAACATCATTAACTGATATCACAGGAAACAATATTACCTAATTTTGTTCATCAATAAGACTTACCACGAAGGATTTTGAATCATCAACATGGGGTCTTAGCATTTGCCCCGCGTGTGTCATGCGTAGACTCAGCTTACTGTAGTCCTGACTGAAGAGGCCATTAGCGTAGACGCGGAGGAAATCGGGATTGTGGCCTTCCAAGGGTTTCCGTTCGAGGTTGTGTCACTTGAGGGCGCATGCATGGACGTCCTAAGGTCCTCGTTCGGTTTAAAAAATGTTGCAGAGATTTGCTGATGGAGACATGTTACTCGATAACGGTTCTGGAATATGTTAATGTCTTCGAGAAGTTGCCTGTTAGGCCATCTCAGCCGATTCAGAAGAAAATTATTTTAGTTTTTTTTTTTCAAGAGTGTTTATTCTTCTCTAAACTATGAAGTTGGTCCCACTGAAAACTGCGTTGTTGATAGACCGATTTATTTAAATTCACCTTTATATTTTCATTCGTAATAATATAATTTCTTGTCTAATTAAAACTTAAAGTGAAGTGACAGAAAGAATTTGCTTCAGAACTCTCAGTAAGTGTAAGAAAACGCCTTTACCACAAGATGCATAGGGTCGGAACGCTTTAGGTCCCTATTCTAAGTTAATTGGTAGCAAGTGTTCGAGTTTTAAAATAGAGCTATTGTGTGTCTATTCCTGCAGTTGAAAAAGACTAGAAAAATAATGACATAAACAGTTTCAGACACTGGGAAATAAGTGGAGAAGATGGGGACATTTGAAATCTCTCCTCGTTAAAGTGGATATTGTAATTATTCTACCTTTTATAGAACGTGATGGTTTTCTAGCTCTCCTGATCTAATTGGACTGTAACACGTGGCTTCGATGCCCATGAAATCCCAAAACTCAAGTCATACATTTTAAAAAAAGCTTTTACGCGACTGGACATATATTTGTGCAGTGATCATGCGGAAATGAAAACCGACCTTACTCGATTTACTTGCCTTGTCCCGGGAGTGGCTGTCAAGGAGTCGGTTCACTAAAATCTGGATCTCCTGAGTTATCCTTATACGGCTACGAATGACTTCCGGATCCGGTTGTATCATCGACGTCAGTACCTGAAAAAAAGAGAATATTGATCATTACCGAAGATAAAAAAAAACATAAAACTTCAAAGGACATTCTTAACTCCAAAGCTTTTTGTGGGACATTCCTAACGCAAAAGATTTTTGTAGGGCTGTTAACTCCAAAGCTTTTTGTAGAACATTGTTAGCTCCAAACTTTTTTGTAGGACATAGTAAACACACACAAGTATTTGGGGATAGAATCCGGAGTTTTTCTGAATAGCCAATTTGGCGAGTAAATGAACGTCTTTCATAGAATACGTACTGTATTCTATGAAAAGTGACTATTTCATTCGGAAAGTGACTTTCATTCACGAGATATTTGAGTATGAACAAACGTCATTCAGGTGCGTATTCAGGTAATGCTAAATTGATACGAGTAATTTCATCCCTGGAGAAATTACATTTGTAGGATGAAGTAGACGGTTATTAGGATGTAAAATAATAAAATACTTAAGGTTTTCTTTCAGCAAGCCTGGTATTCTAAATCTTCCGTTTTACTTTGCTAACTAATTGTAATAATTTCCTTTAATGGGAAGGACCGACAATGAATAATGTTATAATTAAATGATATACTCCTTAATAGCAATTTAACATTATTTAGTTGCTATAGCAGAAGCAACAAAGAAGTCTGAGCTGTGGGTACTTCACTCACAGTAAGAAAATAGTATTTTTATCATTTGTTGCGTTTATTCTTTCCGTCACTTTTCGTTGTCGCTCCTGTATTGCTAGAAGTAATAATAATAATAATAATAATAATAATAATAATAATAATAATAATAATAATAATAATAGTAGTAGTAGTAGTAGTATTAGTAGTAGTAGTTCAATGATTAATTGTTATCAAAGTTAACACTGATATTTTCAATAGGCTCCTTCAAAACAGCAGGACGTTTGAAAAATACACAAATAAATTCAGTCGTTTAATAACTCGCCCTCACTACAAAGAGAGTAGCGTGTTTTTTTTTCTTTTTTTTTAACTTACACAGAGTCGACTTTGCGCTCTGCCATTCAAAGGCTATTGTTCCCAGCTGATGAATGATTTACGAAGGTCAAGTTCAAGGCAGCTTTTGTAATGTTAAATATAGCCTTTGGGATTAGTGGTACGGTGTCCTTTGCTTGTGCGGTTATTTTCGATAGGGCGGTTTCCACCTTCCTTTAGGGCATTCCCTTTCATTTCCTCTCGTTTCTTATTAGGTAATCCCTTTTATTCCTTACTTACTCTTCGGGCCTGGGATGGAAAAGAGTATTAAGTCGCTCGTTCCACTGGTTTTTTCACTTTAATGAAGATTCAGTAATATACAATTTCCCAGAACAGACTAAACCCAAAAAAATAAAGAAAAAATATCATTGCGTTTTGAAGCCTTTTCATTTCATTGAGATAAAAATATCCGAGGAAATAGAATTTCTTTGATTAAAGGGTAAAGATGTTAAGCCCTCTGTTTTCGGGTAACAATGTTTGGAGCTAGTTGAGATGTTTACAACGAAAAGAGTAATTGGTATCTTTTGATAAAATCCTCCTCCCCCCTCTCTCTCTCTCTCTCTCTCTCTCTCTTTACAGCTCAAGAATTGATGCTGGGGTTTATGATATAATAATACTTCTACCTAAAGAGAAAAAACATATTTTTGCCAATAAATCGTTTTGAATACCAGTGGTTTGTCATGGTGGTGAGGCTACAATTTTAGGTATTAACATTATTATTATCCCAGTTTCTATCAGAATATTATTATTATTATCAAAGTTTCTGTCAGAGCATCATTAATATTATCTAAGTTTCTATCAGGATATCATTATTATTATACAAGTTTCTATCAGGATATCATTATTATAATCCTAGTTGCTATCAGGATATCATTATTATTATCCAAGTTTCTGTCAGGATGTTATTATTATCCCGTTATTATTATCAAAGTTTCTATCAGGACATCATTAATATCATCCAAGTTTCTATCAGGATATCGTTATTATTATACAAGTTTCTATCAGGATATTATTATTATTATTATTATCCAAGTTTCTATCAGGACATCATTATTATTATCCAAGTTTCTATCAGATTATTATTATTATCCAAGTATCCATCAGGATATCATAATTATTATCCAAGTTTCTATCAGGATATTATTATTATTATCCAAGTTTCTATCAGGATATCGTTATCATTATCCAAGTTTCTGTCAGGATATCATTATTATTATCCAAGTTTCTATCAGGATATCATTATCCAAGTTTCTATCAGGATATCATTATCATTATCCAAGTTTCTATCAGGATATCATTGTCATTATCCAAGTTTCTACCAGGATATCATTATCATTATCCAAGTTTCTATCAGGATATCATTATCATTATCCAAGTTTCTATCAGGATATCATTATCATTATCCAAGTTTTTATCAGGATATCATTATTATTATCCAAGTTTCTATCAGGATATCATTATCATTATCCAAGTTTCTATCAGGATATTATTATAATGATCAAAGTTTCTATCAGGATATCAATATTATACAATTTTCTAACTGGATATCATTATCACTATCTAAGTTTCTATCAGGATATCATTATTATAATTCTAGTTACTATCAGGATATCATTATCCAAGTTTCTATCAGGATACTATTATTATTATCATCCAGGTTTTTATCAGGATATTATTATTATTATCATCCAAGTTTCTATCAGGATATCATTATTATTATCCAAGTTTCTATCAGGATATCATTATCAATATCCAAGTTTCTCTCAAGATATCATTATTATAATTCTAGTTTCTATCAGGATGTCATTATTATTATTATCCAAGTTTCTATTAGGATTTTCTTATTATTATCCAAGTTTCTATCAGGATAACATTATTATTATCAAAGTTTCTATCAGGACATCATTTAATATCATCCAAGTTTCTATCAGGATAGCATTATTATTATACAAGTTTCTATCAGGATATTATTACTATTATTATCCAAGTTTCTATCAGGACATCATTATTATTATCCAAGTTTCTATCAGAATATTATTATTATCCAAGTTTCCATCTGGATATCATAATTATTATCCAAGTTTCTATCAGAATATTATTATTATCCAAGTTTCTATTAGGATTTTATTATTATTATCCAAGTTTCTATCAGGATATCATTATTATTATCAAAGTTTCAGTCAGGATATCATTATTATTATTATGGGAGTTTCTATCAGGGCACCATTATTATTATCATGGTTTCTATGAGGTCACTATTATTATCATCAAAGTCTCTATCGGGACAACATTAATATTATCATAGTCTCTATCAGGATACCATTATTATTATTATAATCTCTATCAGGACACAATTATTATTATTATTATCATAATCTCTATGAGGACACCATTATTATTATCGATATCTCTATCAGAACACTATCAGTATTATCCAGGTCTCTATCAGGACACTATAGATTATTATCATGGTCTCCATTAGCACAATATTATTATTATTATCCAAATCTCCATCAGGACACTATCAGTAATATCCAAGTCTCTGCCATGATACCATTATCATTATCATAGTCTGTATCAGGACAACATTATTATTATCCAAGTCTCTACCAGAACACCATTATTATTGTCCAAATCTCTATCAGGACACCATTATTATTGCCCTAATCTCTATCAGGACACCATTATTATTATCGTAATCTATATCAGGACACCATTATCATTATCTTAATCTCTATCAGGACACTATTATCATTATTGTAATCTCTATCAGGACACCATTGTCATTATCGTAATCTCTGTCAGGACACCATTATCATTATCCTAATCTCTGTCAGGACACCATTATCATTATCGTAATCTCTATCAGGACACCATTATCATTATCGTAATCTCTATCAGGACACCATTATCATTATCCTAATCTCTATCAAGACACCATTATCATTATCCTAATCTTTATCGGGACACCATTATTATTATCGTAATCTCTATCAGGACACCTTTATCATTATCCTAATCTCTATCAGAACACCACTATTATTATCGTAATGTCTATCAGACCACCATTATTAATATAGTAATCTCTATCAGGACACCATTATTAATACAGTAATCTCTATCAGGACACAATTATTATTATCGTAATCTATATTAGGACATCATTATCATTATCTTAGTCTCTATCAGGACACTATTATCATTATCGTAATCTCTATCAGGACACCATTATTATTATCGTAATCTCTATCAGGACACCATTATCATCATCGTAATCTCTATCAGGACACCATTATCATTATCCTAATCTCTATCAGAGCACCATTATTATTATCGTAATGTCTATCAGGACACCATTATTATTATAGTAATCTCTATCAGGACACCATTGTCATTATCCTAATCTCTAACAGGACACCATTATCATTATCCTAATCTCTATCAGGACACCATTATTATTGACCAAATCTCTATCAGGACACCATTATTATTATCGTAATCTCTATTAGGACACCATTATTATTATCGTAATCTCTATCAGGACACCATTATTATTATAATCTCTGTCAGGACACCGTTATTATTATTGTAATGTCTATCAGGACACCATTATTATTATCGTAATCTCTATCAGGCCACCATTATTATTATCGTAATCTCTATCAGGACACCATTATCATTATCGTAATCTCTATCAGGACACCATTATCATTATCCTAATCTCTATCAGAGCGCCATTATTATTATCGTAATGTCTATCAGGACACCATTATTATTATAGTAATCTCTATTAGGACACCATTATCATTATCCTAATCTCTATCAGGACATCATTATCATTATCCTAATCTCTATCAGAGCACCATTATTATTATCGTAATGTCTATCAGGACACCATTATTATTATAATAATCTCTATTAGGACACCATTATCATTATCCTAATCTCTATCAGGACACCATTATCATTATCCTCATCTCTATCAGGACGCCATTATCATTATCCTAATCTCTATCAGGACACCATTATTATTGTCCAAATCTCTATCAGAACACCATTATTATTATCGTAATCTCTATCAGGACACCATTATTATTATTATCGTAATCTCTATCAGAACACCATTATTATTATCATAATCTCTGTCAGGACACCGTTATTATTATTGTAATGTCTATCAGGACACCATATCATTATCCTAATCTCTATGAGAACACCGTTATTATTATCGTAATCTCTGTCAGGACACCATTATTATTATCGTAATCTCTATCAGGACACCGTTATTATTATCATAATCTCTATCAGGACACCATTATTATCATCGTAATCTCTTTCAGGACACCATTATTATTATCATAATCTCTATCAGGACACCATCATTATAATCCTAATCTCTATCAGGACACCATTATTATAATCATAATCTCTCTGAGGACACCATTATTATAATCCTAATCTCTATCAGGACACCATTATTATAATCCTAATCTCTCTCAGGACACCGTTATTGTTATCATAGGTAATATCAGGACACTTCAGTATTCTCTTCTCTTTACTCCGGACCTTTTATTTATAAAACTTGATTTGCTTTGTTTGTTTATATCAAACGGGAATGAAATCATTTTAGATTCTCTCTTCAAATATGGAGTTGTGACGAGTGCATGTTAAGTAAATATATTATGTTGTAACAATTTACAGAGATATATTTTCCTTTATTTATTTGGCCTTTAATGTTGAGATAGTCGACGGAGGAGGACAGAAGAGTAATACGGGACCTAGACTTATATACGAGTATATGAGCTTTTAAGGGTTGAAAATAATGTGTGTTGTTATTACAGTGCTCTCTCTCTCTCTCTCTCTCTCTCTCTCTCTCTCTCTCTCTCTCTCTCTCTCTCTCTCTCTCTCTCTCTCTCAGCTATATTAATTTTAAAATCAGGATGAAACTATCATAATGACTACGAGGTTATGTTGAGTGTTTTATGCATGTGTGTCAGTATATGTACTATACACACACACACACACACACACATATATATATATATATATATATATATATATATATATATATATATATATAGTATATATATATATGTATATGTATAATACGTGTGTGTGTGTGTGTTCGTGCGGGCGTGTGTGTATGTATGTATGTTCATTTCAGTTCCGTATCTCACAACAACAAAAACAACAGTCTTGAATACAAAAAAAATTAAATGAACAATAGTAAAGTGTCAGTATTATGAAGTCTCACAAACCAGTCACACTGTTACAAGAATAATACAAGAGCATATAAGTTGAACGTAAAAAAAACTGTAATAAGTGTATCAGTGATAAAAAGAACAAGCAAGGGGATTAAAATTAAGAAAAAATAAAGCTTAAAACATAAAAAAAAATAAAAAAAAAAATTGGGAAACGAATTCGAGCCAGCGAGAGATCTCGAATGCCGTAGACGCCAGAGACGCCAAAAGACGTCAATTTCCAGATCTCTAACGAGCGTTTTTTTTTTTGTGTGTGTGGCGGAATTACACAGAGCTGCGGGTTTCAAAGATCTCATTTGTCAATCGAGATTTAAGGCGGATCAGACAGGGGGAAGCGAGCATCAAATATGGAGCCTAGAGGAGCGCCCAAGGGAAAAAGGGGGGGAAATGGAGGAGGGGAGAGGTGTGAAGGAAATAAGGACAGCCTCGGTTGCACGGGAGGGAGCAGGAAAGGAGAGGAAATTAGTGGTAAATGGTTGATAGATAGATAGATAGATAGATTAGAATTAAGGGAAGGAAATATCGTAAAATCTTGCCTTAAAACTGAAGGTGTGAGATAGAGACGAAGATAAGGTTGAAGGTGAAATCAAGAAATATGTGAATAAAAAGCAATAATAATTAGAATATTGTAATAGACAGATGAAATGTCTACTGGCAAAGAAAAATAAGATGAATTATATGAAAAGAAGGAAACAAGAGATAACTTTAGAAAGACGAAGGTCTTTGTTGTCATAAATGAAAGGTGGTGGTGGTAACTGAAGAAAGAAAAGAGTGAAATGAAAAACCAGAAAAACAGAAAAGAGAAAACAGATGAAAACTGGATAAATATGAAAGTGCTGAAAAGTACCAGTTACATGAAAAGAAAAATGGTAGAAAGTAAAAACGACTTTGATGAAAATAAAAAATTAAAGGAAAATGGGAAAGTTACTGAAAAATGGAGCAGAAAGAAGCGAAACGTAAATAAACGATAGTAAACAACAACTAGGGTTAAACACTGGTAAACAAGCAAGACAGAAAAAGAAGGTATATAAATAAATATGGGTGATGAAAAGCATTATGCCAATAAGACAAATTGATAGGGTCGAAGTAACATTCATAAATGGTATAAGACAATGTTGCATTAACAGTGAAAATGTTCAACTTTACATAAAACAAAATAACACGCGAAATTAATGCAAACCACAATGGCACTATTGCTAAGAATTCAGATGCACTATTGCTATGAATTCACAAGCACTATTGCTAGGATTCACAAGGACTATGGCTAGGAATTCACAAGCACTGTTGCCTGGAATGTTCACGCACTATTGCTAGGAATTCTCAACCATTATTACTAGGGATTCTCATGCCCTATTGCTAGGAATTCACAATAACTATCGCTAGAAATTCAAAAGCACTATTGCTTGGAACGCTCAAGCACTATTGCTATGGATTCTCAAGCACTATTGCTTGGAATTCACAAGAACTATTGCTAGTAATTCACAAGCAATATTGCTTGGAATTCTCAAGTACTATTGCTAGGGATTCGCAAGCACTATTTCTACACTATTGCTAGGAATTCACAAGCTCTATTGCTAGGAACTCACTAGCATTATTGTTAGGAATTCACAAGAATTATTGCTAAGGATTCACAAGAACTATTGCTAGGAATCCGCAAGAACTATTGCTTGGAATTCACAAGCGCTATTGCTTGGAATGCTCAAGCACTGTTGCGATGGATTCACAAGCATTATTGCTAGGAATTCTCAATCACTATCTCTAGGAATTCACAAGAACTATTGATAGGAATTCACAAGCACTATTCTTTCGGAGTGCTCAAGCGCTAGTGCTGGGATTCACAAGCACTATTGCTAGGAATTCACAAGCATTATTGCTTGGAATTCTCAAGGACTATTGTTAAGGATTCACAAGCACCATTGCTTGGAATTCACAAGCACCATTGCTAGAAATTCACAGGCACTATTGCTTGGAATTCACAAGCATTATTGCTTGGAATTCACAAGTACTATTGTAAGGAATTCACAAGGACTTGGGTAAGAATGCACAAGCACTGTTGCTAGGGATTCACAAGCACTATTGCTAGGAATTCACAAGCATTATTGCTTGGAATTCTCAAGGACTATTGCTAATGATTCACAAGCACCATTGCTTGGAATTCACAAGCACTATTGCTAGGAATTCTCAAGCACTATTGTTAGGAATTCACAAGGACTTGGGTAGGAATGCACAAGCACTGTTGCTAGGAATTCACATGCACTATTGCCAGGAATTCACAAAAACTATTGCTAGGAATTCTCAAGCACCGTTGCTTGGAATTACCAAGCACTGTTGCTACGAATTCACAAGCACTATTGCTATGAATTCACAAGTACTTTTCCTAGGAATTTACAAGCACTATTAATAGGAATTCACAAACAGTATTGCTAGGAATCTGCAGGCACTATTGCTAAAAATTCACAAGCACTCTTGTTTGGAATTCACAAGCACTATTGCTATGAATGACAAGTACTATTGTTAGGAATTTAAAAGTGCTATTGCTAGGAATCCACAAATACTATTGTTAGGTATTCACAAGCTTTTAATGTTAGGAATTCACAAACGCTATTGCTAGTAATTCACAGGCAATCTTGTGAATCTTGCAAATTCCTAACAATAGTATTTTTGAATTCCTTGCAATACCCCTTGTGAATTCTTAACAATAGTAGGAATTCACAAATACTATTACTAGGAATTTGCAAGAACTATTCCTAGGAATACACAAGCACTATTGTTAGATTCGGAAACACTGTTGCTAGGAATTCACATTCAGTCTTGCGAATCTTGCAAATTCCTAGCAGTAGTATTTGTGAATTCCCCGCAATAGCGCTTGTGAATTCTTAGCAAGTAGGAATTCACAAACACTATTGCTTGGAATCCACAAATTCTATCGGTAGGAGTTCGCAAGAACTGTTGCTAGGAATTCACAAGCAATGTTGCTAGGAATTCGCAAGAACTGTTGCTAGGAATTGACAAGCAATGTTGCTAGGAATTCACAAGCACTATTGCTCGGAATTCACCAGCACTATTGCTATGAATTCACAAGCAATATTGTTAGGAATTCACAGGCAATTGGGCTAGGAATTCACAAGCACCATTACTTGGAATTCACAAACGCTCTAGCTAGGAATTCATAAGCACTATTGCTAGGAATTCACATGCACTATTGTTATGAGCTCACAAGCACTATTGCTAGGAATTCCCAAGCGCTGTTGCTTGGAATTAAAAAATTCTATTGCTTGGAATTAGCAAAAACTGGTACTAGGAATTCACAAGCACTATTGTTAGGAATTCACAAACTCTGTTACTTGGAATTCACAAGCACTATTGCTAGGAATTCACAAGCACTATGGCTATGAATTCACAAGGACTATTGCTAAGAATTCAGAAGCACTATTGCGAGGGATTCGCAATGAATTTCTCATGATATTGTAATGACGATGTAATTGGGTGGGGAGCATTTAACTTTAAACGGATATTGCTTTTGGTAATTAGTGTCAACGGTAATTTGGGTATTATTTAGACAGAATATAGTTGAACTAGAAGGATTAAATATTATTTCTGTTATATAGCTGTCGAATGATCAACAAACATACCTTTGTTGAATTAACTAAATAACATAAATAACTGATTTCTTTATGGGCTTCTGATCTACGAAGACGGTGTATTAAAAAACAAACAGTAGAAATATATGGAATGTAATATATTTTCCTTTATTGCTATGTGGTTTCCGTGGTCTAATCACTTCATATCAACTATGTGGAGTAAATGAGTTATTAATGGGATAATATTCACAAGAATTTCATGTGGTTCTTGGTGTATAATGTCTAACCCCATAAAGAAAATACTAACATAAAATATTTTATGATGATGTGTGTGGGTGTAATCAACTTGAGAACTTTTTTATTATTTATTGTTTCATGAAATTTATTTGTCTTTGCTTAATTTTGTAAATTAGTTTAGTTACTTAATGAAACTCGATTTTTCAAATATTTTCAATAGGTTCTCATTCCTTTATTTGGTTATCATTCTGTTCTATTTTCAACAAATCCTTTTCGTTCTTATGCCATGCCTTTTATATCTACTGTCTGCTTATGTTTTTTTTTTTTACCTAAATACAAAATTTGCGTTCAGACTTATTGCGCCCACACTTTCACACACATATATACATACATGCATACATACATACACACATGCATTCATATATATATATACTGTATATATATATATATATATATATATATATATATATATATATATATATATGTGTGTGTGTGTGTGTGTGTGTGTGTGTGTGTGTGTGAGTGTGTGCGCTTTTGTATATGTGTGTGCTTATGTGTATATATTAGCTGCATTGCGTAGAAACTTCACTAGTTAACCCCTATAAAGGAAAACAGGTGCCAATCATACATTTTGTATCGATTTTCTTTATCATGACTATTTCGTGAATAGAATTAGTTGTATTTTAATAGTATTTTTAGTGTTTATCTATATTAATCAGCGAAATAATCCGCATAGTTTAGATCATGAAAATCATACGTCACACGTTTTGAAATTAAATCGACAGATTTCAAATGAACACATCTTATCCGCATTCAAAACCATACACTCAGCCTAGCGAAGTGATCAAGTACTATGGTAAAAGAAACAGTCTAATAAACATTTCCCCTAATAAACTAAATGGAAGGTTTCTTTTCACTCCAAAAATATCCATGACAGTTTGTCCCCTGAACCCTTATGAAAATAAAGAAAATAAAGGTACTTTCACAAGAATATAAAGTACATAATGATTCCAACATCAGTCGTTGCAAGAGAGAGAGAGAGAGAGAGAGAGAGAGAGAGTGAGAGAGAATAAAAATAAAGGTACTTTCACGAAAATACACAGTGCATGGTAATTCCTATATCAACCGTTGCGTGTGTGTGTGTGTGTGTGTGTGTGAGAGAGAGAGAGAGAGAGAGAGAGAGAGAGAGAGAGAGAGAGAGAGAGAGAGAATAAAAATGAAAGTACTTTCACAAGAGTATAAAGTGCATGATGATTCGTACATTAATCGTTGTGAGAGACAGAGAGAGAGGGAGAGAGAAGAGAGAGTGCACGATCCCCTTAATGAAAATTCGTGCCACGCAGAACAAACAGTCGCCCCTCATGACCACTTAAACGGCGTGAAAACGCCAGGAAATGGCGCTGTCGAAGATAACAAGAGATATCCGAAATAGGGAATTAAGAACCCTCCGTGCCTTTGGGAAGGAGCCCTCCGTGCCCCTGCGTGAACGGGGGTCATTAAGGTCGTCGGGGAGGTTACGCAAGACCGCTACAGAGAACATTCTGTAGCGGAACAACGTCAGAATCGCGAAGGATCACGAAGGGGACGTAAACAAAGGTTAATGACATATGAGGAGGCACTTGGGCGCCCTCAGCCAGCTACGGAAATGACCCGAAGAAGAAAGAACCTTCGCCTGAAGGCCCTGTGTGGAGGGTGCTTGGACCTAACATACAGTGTGATGAAGGGCTTTTGAAGGCTCGGCTAAGGGCGCTTCAAGGGGCAGAACATGAATGGCGATGGTCTGGTGATTGAAAGGCTGTAGGGTTTGGGGGAGGTGAGCAAGGTAAGAAGTGGGGGCGGGGAGCAAGGTAAGACGAATCTCTGGGAAAGGTAAGAGATGAGAGAAAGAAGAAGCAAAAAAGACTGCGACGGGAAGAGGGAAAGAACGAAATGAAAATACTTTTTTTAAATCTTTTTTTTTTTATTCTCAAACCAAACGATAAAGAAGAAAAATGGCCGAGAACTTCTTAAGAATCACTTTTGCTGATAAAGGCGCTTTACGAGCAGCCAGAGAATTCCCCGGGGACATTTTTATTCCGTGTTGCAGATGAGAGAGGGACTTTTTTTTTAATCCTGCTGAATAAGAGACGTTAATAAGACGCGTTCTATTCTGCCATCTCCCAGAAACATACATTACAACAGTATCAGAGATTTCATCCTTTTATAACCCTCGCTGGTGGGAGGAAATATAGGCCATTTATGCATTTGGCTCTCTCTCTCTCTCTCTCTCTCTCTCTCTCTCTCTCTCTCTCTCTCCTTGCATAATACAGATATGAAGTCTGCATCTGTGTAATAATTTCCCTTTAATAATAGCCCGCTGATGCTTTTCCCAAGAATAGCCCCAAGGTCCTACTGCTCATATTTTAAGCCTTGTGTGATGGAGGTTAGAATTACGCCTTCATAATGCCGTATGATCAGCAGTAATTTGACAGTAATTTACAGGGGATATATATTCACCTTTATTGGGGTTACATTTGCTTTTTTTCAGCTAATTCATTGGGATGGGTGTATAAACATTGAAATTTTATAATAGTTATTATCGTTCTAAACTCGGATCTATTTTACTGGAAATAATACTTTCCTTTCTCTATTTCATTCACTTATCATTTTGAACTTTATTTGTTTTGCAAACACATCATAGATAGATAGATAGACAGATAGATAGGTATGTATGATAACATAAATGCAAACATGCTTCTTAAGCAACCACAGTCTACCCAATAACAGTGATACTTAACCCGTATATGGATACACTTTGGTACTAGAAGATTGTAATATAAAATCCCTGCTGTATCTGGAAAAATTAAAAATAAAAATAGCCATTGCTAGTGTACCCTTAAGTGAGGGAATGACCAAGTTTCAGTATAACGAAGGGAGACTTTAGGCTTCACAAAACAAGGTAAAAAAGAATAAAATATTTTTTGTGTGGAGAGAGAGAGAGAGAGAGAGAGAGAGAGAGAGAGAGAGACCAAAAATAATAGAGTGATCCTACTTTCCACACCATACGAGTGAGAAGGAAGCCAGCACCGTACACATATCAAGTGGATTGGAAGCGCTGATCAATATGTTCTGCCGAGCAGTTCGCTTTGGTGTACGCTGGTGAATGAATCAATTGCCTAGTCACTGACTGTAAAAGAACATGCAGCCTTGCTTGCTCATTTACGCGGAATGGTGCTCTCTCTCTCTCTCTCTCTCTCTCTCTCTCTCTCTCTCTCTCTCTCAAGTTTTCTTTAACGTGGCTACTTTTCTCACATTTTTTCTGTAACCGGAATAGATGGCTAGGTAAGCTCGTGAATTCTGTTCAGTGGACAAAATGGCGCTTTCAGAAGCTCTGCAGTTTTGATATTTTTCGTTTAAGTTCAGTGATATGGATTGACATCAGTTATTATTATTATTATTATTATTATTATTATTATTATTATTATTTAAGAACATTTGATCCCCGAGGGGCTAGTATCTCCCCGAGGGGCTAGTATCAAACACGGGGAATCAGTGATTCATCTACACTGTTTCGCAGTGTTTAGTACTAGCCCCTCAGGGATCAAATGTGTTTCGCCGTGTTTAGTGCTAGTCCCTCGGGGATCATATGTGTTTCACCGTGTTTAGTACTGGTCCCTTGGGGATCATATATGTTTTGCAGTGTTTAGTAGTAGTCCCTCGGGATCATATGTGTTTTGCCGTGTTTAGTACTAGCCCTTCGGGGATCAAATGCGTTTCGCCTACTAGCCCCTCGGGGATCAAATATCCCCAAGTGCATTTGATCCCAGAGGGGTTAGTACTAAACACGGCGAAACACATTTGATCCCCAAGGGGCTAGTAAAAAACACGGCGAAATCGTGTAGATGAATCACTGTTTCGCCATGTTTAGTACTATCCCCTCGGGGATCAAATGCCCCTAAGTGAATTGGTGATTTCACAATTCCATGAAAATTTCAGGGATCTCATGAAATCCCTGGTTTCACAGTGTTACTGTAACATATGTATGTATCTATAAATATGTGATTATATATATATATATATATATATATATATATATATATATATATATATATATATATATATATATATATATATATATATATATATGTGTGTGTGTGTGTGTGTGTGTGTGTTTGTTTGTTTGTTGACAATCTCTCATTCATAAACGCTCAAACTTTCATTTTGACATTCGACTTTAGGCAGAGCTTTTGAGCCTAATAACACACACCGTTTTCTGGGGGACCAATCCCGGATTCCTGGCACTGACACAATTGGGATGCGAGGATTAGCCAACCAGGCATCAATTAGCCTAAGCTGACTCGGTTGTCGATGTTACTGCGTCTTTCCTCGGGTGCAATTGACTGTTGTTGACTATACATCAACTTGGTTGTTCTTTTGGAGAGGGTCTTATTTTCTCTGTCGATGCTGCGAGAAATGAGATTCTGTTAGGGATATTTTATTTTATCATCATCATCATTATTATTATTATTATTATTATTATTATTATTATTATTATTATTATTATGCGACGATGGATGACCAAATATTTTACGCGAAATGGGCTCTCTCTCTCTTTCTCTCTCAAAAGCTCCGAAGAGGAGAAAGTTTTCTTTAATAGTAATAATAATAATAATAATAATAATAATAAAAATAATAATAATAATAGTAATAATAATAATAATAATAATAATAATAATAATAATAATAGTACAGAAAGACAAGAACAAGGGAAATATAGCAAGTAACAACAGGCCTATCACTTGCCTACCAATAATGTGGAAGTTACTAACAGGTATCATCAGTGAAAGGCTATACAACTACCTAGAGGACACAAACACCATCCCCACCAACAGAAAGGCTGCAGAAGGAAGTGTATGGGCACAAAGACCAGCTCTTATTGACAAAATGGTAATGAAGAATAGTGAGAGAAGGGGGACCAACCTAAGCATGGCATGGATTGACTACAAGAAAGCCTTCGACATGATGCTGCACACGTGGCTAATAGAATGCCTGAAAATATATGGGGCAGAATAAAACACCATCAGCTTCCTAAAAGATACAATGCGCAACTGGAATACAGTACTTACAAGCTCTGGAATAAGACTAGCAGAGGTTAACATCAGGAAAGGGGTCTTTCAAGGCTACTCACTGTCCCCACTACTTTTCGTAGTAGTCATGATTCCCACGACAAAAGTACTGCAGAAGATGGATGCTGGGTACCAACTCAAGCAAGGAGGCAACAGAATTAACCATCTGATGTTCATGAACGACATCAAGCTGTATGGTAAGAGCATCAAGGTAATAGATACCCTAATCCAGACTATAAGGATTGTATCTGGGGACATGAGGATGGAGTCTGGAATAGAAAAATGGATCTTGGTCAACATACAACAAAGCAAAGTAACAAGGTCTGAAGGGATAAAGCTACCAGGCGGGAATAGCACCAAACACATAAATGAGACAGGATACAAATACCTGGGAATAATAGAAGGAGAGGATATAAAACACCAAGAGATGAAGGACACGATCAGGAAAGAATATATGCAGAGACTTAAGGCGGTACTCAAGTCAAAACTCAACGCCGGAAACATGACGAAAGCCATAAACACATGGGCAGTACCAGTAATCAGATACAGCGCAGGAGTAGTGGAGTGGACGAAGGCTGAACTCCGCAGCATAGACCAGAAAACTAGAAAACACATGACAATACACAAAGAGCAAGAGCAAATACAGACAGACTGTACATAATACGAAAGGAAGGGGGGAGAGGGCTACTAAGCGTGGACGACTGCGTCGAGATCAGGGCACTGGGGCAATATCTGAAACCAGTGAAGATGGGTGGCTAAGAAGTGCATGGAAAGAAGTACTGATAAAAGTGAACGAAGACCCAGAAATATACAGAGACAGGAGAATGAAAAACAGAACAGAGGAATGGCACAACAAACCAATGCACGGAGAGTACATGAGACAGACAAAAGAACTGGCCAGCGATGAAGCATGGCAATGGCTACAGAGGGGAGAACTCAGGAAGGAAACAGAAGGAATGCTAACAGCGGCACAAGATCGGGCCCTAAGGACCAGATATGTCCAAAGAACGATAGATAGAAATAACATCTCACCCACATGCAGGAAGTGCAATAGGAAAGACGAGACCATAAACCACATAGCAAGCGAACGTCTGGTGCTTGCACAGAACCAGTACAAAAAGAGGCATGATCCAGTAGGAAAAGCCCTCCAATGGAGCCTGTGCAAGAAACACCAGCTAGCTTGCAGCAATAAGTGGTACGAACACCAACCTGAGGGAGTGATAGAAAACAATCAGGCAAAGATCCTGTGTGACTATGGCATCAGAACAGATTAGGTGATACGTGCCAATAGGGCAGACGCGACGTTGATTGACAAAATCAAGAAGAAAGTATCACTCATTGATGTCGCAATACCATGGGACTCCAGAGTAGATGAGAAAGAAAGAGAGAAAATTGATAAGTATCAAGACCTGAAAATCGAAATAAGAAGGATATGGAATATGCCAGTGGAAATTTTACCCATAACCATAGGAACACCAGGCACGATCCCAAGATCCCTGAAAAGGACTCTGGAAAAACTAGATGCCGAAGTAGCTCCAGGACTCATGCAGAAAAGTGTGTCACTAGAAACAGCGCACATAGTTGGAAAAGTGATGGACTCCTAAGGAGGCAGGATGCAACCCGGAACCACACACTGTGAAAACCAGCCAGTCGAATAGGATGACTGTGTTAGACAAAAAAAAATATATATAAAATAATAATAATAAGAGGAAAATCCCTGTTCTATTCCACACACACACAGGGACGTGAAATGATTTTCCCCCTTTTCACGCTGCACGAAGAGCATTTTAAATTTCACGCTCCATGATTGGCGTGGCATTTTGGTATTTATA